>NW_026251973.1:0-547260 GCF_025201335.1 Gilbertella persicaria | reverse complement strand
TTATGATCAACACTATAACTATGCCTAGATTTATCAGAACATGCCTTGTATGTTGCTGTTAAAGAGCATGAAGTTCGTCCTCCAATGTCCAAACTCACTAACTTGTATCCTCGCAACCTTTTGGTCTTAATTATGGAGATGTGGGAAACAGATGCAACATTGGTAAGGATCTTTATAGAAAACAAAACATTCATTGTCTGTAGAGACCTTCTATGAATCATGTTGTTGAAAGATTATCCGCATATTTGATATAATAATAAAAAAAGAAGAGTGTTTATTGTAAACTATTTAACGTCGAATACTTGTGCTTCTTCTTCTGGATCTGGAAAGAGAGCGATCAAAAGAACTTGATCTGCTACGACTAAGAGGAGAGCGACTACGTCTAAGAGATCTGCTACGTCTTCTGTAAGAAGGAGGGGAGCGAGTGCGTCTGAGAGGTGTTCTACTACGTCTTCTGAGGGGAGATCGACTGCGTCTCAAAGAAGAGCGTCGTCGAATAGGCGATCTGGATCTACTACTGAGGCGTCTGATAGGCGATCTACTGCTAGGGCTTCTACTGGGTGTTAAACTTCTCGAGTAACTTCGAGAATAACTGCGTCTATCACGGGAATAACTGCGTCTTCCACGCGAATAGCTACGTCGGCCACGCGAATAAGATCTTCCTCTAGAATAGCTTCTGCTGATTGATCTAGAGCGAGAATAAGAGTATCTTCTTCTGCTACCACGACCACGAATAGGTGAGCGTGATGGTGAGCGGGAGTAGCGTCTGCCTCTGTCTCTGCCACCTCCAAAACGGTTTCCACGACGACCTAATACTGGAGGAGGAGGTCCACGAATTGAACTTCTTCTGTAAGGTGGGGGTGAGGTATAACGAGCTACATGGAAACAAATGAGCAAATTCTTGATGTTTTTCTTTTTCTATACCTCTGCGTGGGGAAGGAGATCTTTCACGCTGTTTGGGAGCAACAACACAGGCCAATCTCTTACCATCTAATTGTGCCTAATATGGTGCTTAATAAAAGAAAAATCTCCTTAATTTGAATATACTTACATTATCCATGTAGCTGATGGCTTTGTCTGCTTCTTCTTGTGTCTCGAAATCAATGTATGCCTTTCCTTTGTTTGTGTTTACTATCCTACATAAGTAACTTGTCGATATAGAGGTATCAGCTTACTTACAGAGTTTGTTGATAGGAAATTCGAGGTGAGTTATTTTGCCAAACTGACTAAAAATTTCGCGAACGTGGTCTTCTTTAACGTTACGCGTCAAGTTAGTTACCAGAACAGAGTGAAGGTGTTCTGGACTAGCTGATTGTGATCGGCTACGACGTACGGGCGATCGCGAGCGCGAACGATCTTTTGAATAAGAACGCGAACGAGATCTTGAATATGAACGTGGGGATGCCCTAGACATGATTTTGTTTAGCACAGGAAAGGAAAATAAAGATGATTCCAAGGTCAAAAATAAAATAAAAAAACACTTACATATTACTTTTTGAACTTTTGTGTAAAGAAAAGGAATGGAAAAATCATAACTCAAGTAATGAAATAAAAAGCAGTCACATAAGAAAGCCAATAAAAACTGCATTTATTTAATGAAAAACTAAAGATCATCATAAGATGTCAAAACTCGGTTTGGTATTGAGGCAGCTCGAGGATCCAGAGGAAGGCTTGTAGATGTACTATAATCTGGCAAGGAGGGGCGTCTAGAATGATTGTTTTCATATAATGCTTCCTTTGCTAACAAACCGTCTTCGTCTTGCCATGGCACATTGCCAAATCCAACTTTGTTTCTCTCGGGTATTTTTGCACGATTCACTATAGATTTTAGTTACTCTACCTTTATGCATTTTCCTGTACCTTTGATACGTTTAGATCCCAGCAAAGTACCATGTAAGCTTCGAATAGCTGCTAAAGCTGCATCCTTCTTTTCAAATGTGACAAAACCATAACTAAATAAAAATCAATAAGATTCAATATCTAATTTATCGTACTCACTCTTTTCCTTCAACAAGCCTTACGTCTTCAAGTGCGCCAAAGCGAGAAAACGCGTATTCAAGTTGTTTCTCTGTTACATTTTCTAAATCACCCACGTATACTTTAGTTGGATAAAATTCTGTATCAATGTATTGAGCTGCTTCTGAATATACCTATGAAAGATGTGTTAGTCGTTCCCCTTGTCTTTTATCTTTGCCATTTACATCTCCTCCTCGACTATTGCTATGATGATGGCGACTATATCTGCTGCTTCGGTGATGTCTGTGTCGACTACTGCTTCTATAATGCTCATAATCACTTTCAGAGTCAGAGTATCGGCGGCGGTAGGAGCGTCTAGGTGAACGAGAACGAGAACGAGAACGAGAACGAGAAGAAGAGCGTTGACGGTGTCGTCTATGTGAGTAGTAGTCGTCTTCTCTTCTCCCGCGATCGCTGTCATATCGTTCGTCTGCTTCGTCTTCAGAACGTTCGTTCTTGAACTTTTGTCTACGGCGCTTTACTCGCCCAAATTCATCTAATTCTTCTTCTTCCTCTGGTTCAAGACTAGGCGACCTTTATAATAGAGTCTGAATACATGCCTCTAGTTCCCTATCCAGCTTACCTTGTTCTATTTTGTTCAGGTTCTTTTGTAACTTTGCTCAAACTGTTGTTTATTTCAGTAGACTATTTTCGAGTATGTAAGTAAATTGATTCTCGGTGTAAATTGCTATACCTTTTCTTCAAGTGACATTGATATCCTTTCTTTCTTTTTTCTTTTCTTTTTGTTATGTACAATAAGAAAACCTTTTTCTTTTTTTTCTTTTTTCTCTTAAAAAAAAAAAGAACAGAATGTGACTGCCGAGACTTTTTTTTTTGACATGTAAAGGGTTTTATTGTTACATTTCTTCAAGTTCATCGTCCGTCATTAATAATTCCTCTTCAGGAAAATCGCCAACATTGACCTTTGTAGGACGTACAAAACCACCATATTTTGGTGGACATGAAAAGTACTTTTCACCCTGTACACTACCATCATTCTTGCCTAAAGGTTCATCGTATTGAATACCCACCCAAAGTCCTGGCTGAAACTTGGTCTCACCCACAAATCGAACTGTGCCTAAACGACGCACACTTTCATCATCACCCAATACTTCACAACGGTCTCCGACTTTGATGCCACTAGCTGCTTTTTCGTATGCTTTCTCAATGGCTTCTTCCTTCGCTGCTGCTTCATCCGAGAACCGACCGAGTTTGTTGCGTTCTTTGAATGCTCTGACGGTATCTATGCATTCAATACAGGATCAATGGGACCGTACTGTATCAGTATCTTTACCTGATCTTTTCTCGTATTGATCGTCTGTTAATTCAAACTTTTCTACAAGTGATACATCGGTATATTGGTTTTTGACGCGATGAGGATTGGTATCTACCACATGCAGTCGCATGTAGTCTTCAGCAGGGTATGAGCCCAACATTCTGGTCTCATCATCCAATGTTCCCAGTAAGTGGTTTCCTTGGTATAAGTCGATTTTTTGTGTAGAATAAGGGATACCCGTGATAGGTTCAAGTTTGTACTAGTATCCAGTAAGATTCATTGGTATCAGTAAGTCTTTTACCTTAAGTTGTGAGATAGTTAATCCCTTATCAAAACGTCTTTCCGTGCTAACGTTTTCATCAGACGTGTCAACAAATAAAGTGAGGATAGACATAAAAGAAGAGGAAAAGAAAAGAAAAGAAAGTGAGAGAAAGACAAGTTTGTTGAGCCAACTCGAGGTGCCTAGATACGGATTTAAGCGGAGATCAATGTTATTGATTTGCTCAAGTAATGATCATAAATATGCCGTTTTTATAAGCATACATACACATATACGGATATCCATATATAGATATCAAGTAGAGATGTTAATTGCTCATGTTTAGTTTTGTTTACATAGAAAGAATTGAACGACAATTAAGAACAGAGACGAAGAGCAGATTATGCAATAAGTCCGAATACTGCGTCATCATCTGTGGCCAGTGAGGGTTTTTTTTTGTAACAGCGTTAACAATTTTGTTCGATTGCTGTTGAAATATTTTTACTTTTTCTTCTCCTTCCCCCCCTTCTCTCTTTTACCACTACATTATCATGCTTGGTGCTTTGAATCGTTTTGCTGTTGAGAGACCTGTTATTTTCTGGTCATTTGTTCTTGGCACTGCTGGTAAATAGAAAAAAGAAAGAAAGAAAAGGAAATGAGCATCTTTCTTATGTGACCCTTGTTTCTCTTGATAGGACCTATCATGGTTTGGACTGTTCCCAAGGTTAGACGCGAATATTTTGGATTCAAGGGCTATGAACCTCTTCCTGTTACATATCCTCGTATGTATTTCAACACAATATACTGTAGTTAATATGTCAATAGTTCCTAACCGTGCTCGTAAGCCCACCACTGGATATGAAGATTAAATTCACAGCAACCAACATCTTATTTAAAATACGCATCACATCATTTACTTTTATGTGTATAGAACAGCAAAAAAAAAAAAAATAAAAAAAAAAGAAATCAAGAAAAAAGCAGCATTCTGTGTTTATGCAGATTCTTCTTTCCAGGGATTACTGTGCTAATGAGATTAATCAAGTAGCCGAAATTATTGTTGTTCTGAAATGACAGTTTCTAATATAAAAATAGAATTAACCTTATTCTATACAACATATTTTCTAGATTTATAAGCATCCGTTTTTTTTAAAAAAATCTTTCTCTCTTTTCTTTCTTTTATCATTCTAATGCTTTCTATTCGCAATATGCTTACTGAAAATACTTCACCAACAATAACAAAAGAAGCACAAAGGAATAAACCACCTGCATTAGACATTGCGTTCTTACTTTGCCCTACTGACAAGACAATTAAAAGACACCATTGGCAAAGTGACAACATCTATTATACAAACCAATACCATTTACTGGATAATCATCATTTCCGAAAGTCAAGATCAAAGCAATATCAAGAAAAAAACTCAATTGAACAAGAATTTTTCTTGAACAATCGTAGGCAATCTTCATCATCTTCATCTTGTTCTTCCATATCATCTTCATCCTATGAAAAACAACCGTCAGAAGAAGAGGAAGAGGAGGAGGAAGAACAGGATAGAATGCCTATGAAAGCAAAGCGAAAACGAGCCTCAACAAAGCAATTGGATGTATTAAACAAAGTATTTGAGAAAACATTCTTTCCTTCTACTCAACTTAGGGCAGAATTGGGTCGACAATTAGGAATGAGCCCAAGAACAGTACAAATATGGTTTCAAAACAGACGTCAAGCCATTCGAACAAGAGAAAGAACACATCGAGAAAATTCATAAATCTCTTATGTTTTCAATTGTCTATGTATCCTCTTTATTACCTTTTTTATGAACATGTATGCACACACACACACACACACACACACATATATATATATATGCACACAAACACATATGAAAATTAAACTTTAAAAAAATGTTTATGATAATAATAAACTAGGCTTCTTCCTTTCTTTTCTTTATAGTCCTTTATTTTAGGTTGATTCATGCAAAGACCCTCAACAAGACCCTGAGATAAAAAAGAAAGAAATACGTTTGTTTTGTGTCGCCAAACCAAGTTGATTATTTAGACGATATGTATCTTGTTACACAGCAATAAAAACGTGTGGAAGGATCTACTCTGTTTCCTTACCTCGAGATTTGTAGATGAATATAGAAACAGAATGCATGAACAATTCCAAAAAAAAATAAAGTAAAAAAAGTACTTGGCATTATTTTATATACAACAGTTACTGACAATAAAAAAAAAAATAGGGCGTGTGCATGAATATGTGTGTTTGTGTGTGTGTGTGTGTGTAATAGGATGTGGCGTACGTTTGTAAAAAAAGAAAAAAAAAAAAGAGGAGAGGAAGGGATTTTTTTTCATAAGTTTTTAAATTCTAAAAAAAAGAGAAAGGGAGAGAGAGAAGGTTATGTGTCATATAAGCATATAAGAATAGGATTATCGCTTTTTTGGTACATTAGGCTTTGGTTTATGATAAACATGACACTATGGATAGGTGAGTTATGAGCAAGGCATGAATTGATAACTTACTTTATGTGCATGTCTATACCAAAGCACACTATTCTTTCGTTTAACATTGCTTACTGCAACCCAGGTATGACATTGATGACACAAGCCTTCTACCAAGTCTTGATCAACCCAACGTGTCTCGAGAGGTTGAACAAATTCCTTGCCAGAAACAGATGAAATACCATGAAAGAATTGTTTATGATACCTTTTTTTTATGTAAGTTTTTTTTAAAAAAAAAAAAAAAAAACTTACCAATAAGCACTATTCTTCAATTGTAACCATTTACCAGGCTTACATGTGTCACATAAACCTTCTTTTGACTGACCATTATATCTTACCCATTGAGGTGTATATTTATCACCTACAAAGCGAAGTTTTTGTTTTCGAGGTCTTGCCTCAGGATCATTCCGTGCTGCTTCAATATCACGCGTTGACATTTCAGGATAATCTTCTTCATTTGTCTCTTCTTCTAGTATTTCTTCGTATTCTTCATGTTGTGCTACTTTTTGCTTTTTACGCTTTGGTTTTGAAACAAGTTGAGGTGGAGGATGTATTTGCTGTGCAAGTAATATTTGTTGTTGTGGATCCATGGATTGTTGTGAGGGTAGCGGTAATTTGCCATTAGCAGGATAATAATACCGTTGCTGCGATGAGGAGGAAGAAGATGGAGGAGGAGGAGGGGGTTGCATTGGATGTTGAGGAGGAAAAGTATACGTGTAATATGGGTGTTGATGAGGATCTAATTCGCGTTTCATACTATTGCCATGGCTGTTCATCTCAGGCTGACGAGCAAGTGGGTGCAATACAGGAATGCCTGGGTGAAGAGGATGGTGTTGTTCTTGAGGGTAACGAGAATACGTATGAGACACAAGAGGAGAGCTCATGTTGGGATGATACATTCGACCGCGAGGCGAAATGGGATGATTCACATACTCTACAGAACTACTGCTTGTACTACTGCTGCTACTGTAAGGATGAGTAGGATGGTGAGGGTGGTGAGGAGGCAATGGATGTGAAGGGTGCAAATCATCATGACTCCAGCTTACTTTGGTAGGCGTATGATAGAAGCTTTCTTGTTTAAATACAGGTACATTGGAAGCAGAAGGAGCAGTGGCAGCATGGGCAGCAGCAATAGAAGCATTGGTGGCGTTGATTGAATTCGTAGATTGATGAATGTTGTGCAAAAGATCAGGTCTTTCCAAGAACGACTCGGGCATTGTTTGCCAGCTCATATTAACATCATAAGAATGACGACGATTGGCTTCAGTAGGTAGTTTGTCAACCCAAGAAGACTTGTTTTGTGAAGGAATTGACATATCATCTTGCCAGTGTTGCTGTTGTGGGAGGACAACTATAAAATTTTTATCATTAGTCGTAGTGCAAAATTTTTTTTAGAGTGAGCAATAGAGATTAGGCAGGAAAAAAATTTTTTTTATGCGCATAATTTGTCTCCTTATTTATGCTTGGAGCTTCTTTTTTTGTTGTTGCTCAAACACTCGTCTTTTTTTTTTTCTCTCCCCCTTATTTTTTCAAGTATTTACCTTTATGTTCATTTTCATTTGCTTTTGGAAAAGCCATAAGCTTATTAAAATTGGCCAAAAGCATAGCTGCTTCAATTGAATTTCTTTGTTGTGATAGATGTAAACTCAGTTGTGCTTCATGCTTCAAACCAAATGGTAACCCTAAAATAGCAGGACTACTCTTACGCTTATCATATCTATTCAACAATAAAGCAGGATTCAAAGTGTTTCGGTTATTCTCTTCATCGTCATCCTCTTCTTCCTCGTATTCTTCTTCCTCCATGATTTCTTGTGAAGGCATTGTTTCATCATGAACCAGGGTTACTGTATGAGCACTACCAGAAGAAGAAGGAAGAGCAGGAGGGGGAGTGTTTGCTTGACTGTTTGTACTGTAGTCTTCCTCAACAACAGTAGGCAAGATGGTGTGCATAGAAGGTGGTTTGTATTCCGAAGTTGATGGCAAGTTTAGACGATCGGATGATGAGGCTTCTTTGTAAGAAAGTACAGAGTGATCTTCTGGTGCTGTTGTAGCTGGTGGAATAAAGCCTTGAATATCCATAATTTAAAGCAAAGATTTTTTTTTTTAGCTGCTTTAATCTTTTCCTGCTTGGTCTTTTTTAGTCTATTTTTTTATTCTTTTCTCTTTCTATTTTTATGATGCTTAAATAATCATGCGTTATTTTTAAAAAACTCTTACTTTTTTTTTCTTCGATTTGTTTTTTTTATGCAAATAAAAAGTTTATATTTGCAGGGAAAGAAATACTGAAAAAGAGAAGAGAGAGAGAGAAGAAAAAAAGAAAGTGAAAAAAATTAAAGCAAAAAAAAAGGACTGACCAATCAATACTGAACGACTTGAGCCTCACATTGACAAACGTGACTGCATATCCATTTTGTGATGGCATAATCAAGTAGAAAAAACCCTATTTAATGCATCGCCATAGAGAAAAATGTCCTCTAATTAGTACTGCATCGCTTGGGGTTGTCATGGAAATGAGCCACACATAAATCAAGAGGGCCAATCCCTCTCCATACGCTATAGACTCGAATGCATTAGATGGCTTATGGATTCAAACTCAACAAAAGAATGATTGGATAAATTTCACCTTTGGAAATTGAATTTTTTTATTTGTGATACTTAAGCCAAAAAAGTTTTATTTTGATATCTGTTAGCCCCTTGATGAAGAGAGTGGGTTTAAATGACGTCAAAAGTACTGTATATTTTTGAAGAAGATTGTTGTCTATTCTCTTACAGTTGTCAAAATGAGCCGTATGCATATGAAACACTTTATCATGTAACAGACTCTTTCTATTCTTATCATGATTGTCTCAAGGGGAGGGGGGAGAGAGGGTTACATTTTGCTGCATAACAATGTTCCTCTTGCAAAAAAAAAAAGAGCATAAAATATATATGGTTTAAACTCAGAAAAAAAAAGACACTAGGATTTACGTTGGTTGACAATCGAATAATCTATGCAGTGTCATTTTTTTTGTGATCTATGTATGCTATCTTTTGATTCTATTCATAATAACCAATTCTTTTGTAGCTGTCACTATTGGATGCACCGAACAGAAGTATCAACATAAGAACATCATATAATGAATACAGACATTGTCCTCCTTAGGTCAAGTTAAGGAGTGCTAGATAAAAGAGAGGATGACAGCAGTCCTGTTTAAACAGTCATACTTCTCGAACTTTCAGAAAATTTTTCTCTTTTGCTTGTTTCTGTTGACTGATAGCAGGGTATAAAAAAGGGGAGTCTATTTTTTTTCATTTCTTTCTTTCTTTTTCTTATTTTCTTATTGATAAAAAGGTAAATTGATTCATTTTTTTTTCTTTAAAAAAAGATGAGAGAAAGGGCCAGGGATTATAAACATATTTGCTACTTCTGAGAGATAATGAAGCTAAAAAATATCACCAAGATCGATGAGGCCTTCTCTTTTCTTTATAAATATATTTAAACATTTTTAAACATGTTATTCACTTTCCTCTTTTAGATCCCTGTCAAAGTTACGCGGTTTTTTTTAAATCAATAAAAAAAATTATTTTTCTTTTTTATCTTTGAATGTCTTAAATATCGTAATGTACTCATGTCTTTAAACCAGGGTAATAATGATTACCAAGTAAGAAGAGAATCCCTGTACTCTCTTTTTGTTAAAATAGAAATTTGTTGTTTCGAGATACAAATGGGATTTTATTGGTTAGTCCAAACAGTACAGTCACACATGAAAAAAAAAAAAAGTTCGATGGAGTATATATAGAGCACAAGACGGATAAAAATCAGTCATCTTTTCTTTTCAATCTCTTTTTTTTTTTATTTTTTTATTAGCCTATCAAAATCCATAGAGAGAACAAAAAAAAAAAAAAAAAAAGTGAGGTAAATAAATAAAAAAAAACATAGGAAAATGCAATGACTCCAAGTTCTAAAGTCTGACTCTTAATTCTTCTCTCCCTCTCTCACTCTTTTTTTTCTTTGTCTTTCTGTTTCTTTACTTCATTTTATTTTACCCTGGTTTATTTTTCCGTTCTCCCACTTAGATAAGTAATGGAAATGGATACTGAACCAGTAAAGCAACAAACGTAGGTTACTTGACGCGTCTTTTCCTTCATATAGACTTATGCATTTTGATAGTCAACCAGAAGAGTTTGAAGAGATAGACACTACAGAAAACAAGCCCAAGTTTAAAGAAAATGTATCTTTACTTGATCGTGGTAAAGGGAATAAAAAGCAGGTAAAATACCATCTATAGAATAACAATGACATTGAATCTTTCTTTTCTTTTTATATAGTCAAGAACGAATTCACCTTCACCTTCTATTCCACCAGGAAGTAAGACCAACATGACACGCGATCAAATAAAGTATTGTGGGGCTATCATGAGAAACCTAAAGAAACACAGAGACGCTGCTCCCTTTTTACACCCTGTGGATTATGTCAAACTAAACATTCCTGACTATCCACACATCATTAAACATCCTATGGATTTGACAACCGTAGACCAAAAGTTAAATGCAGGCGAATATGATACGGTGGGGGATTTTATTCATGATATACGATTGGTATTCAATAACTGTTTCAAGTTTAATGGTCCTGAAGCTATGGTGTCTATGTTGTGTCAAAATGTAGAGACAGCATTTGAAAAGAGTTTAAGACAAATGCCACCTTCTAGAGGTGTAAGTAAACCAGATACAAATACAAAAATTGACTTTTCTTTATATAGGCTACACCCCCACCAAGACCTGCTTCTCCTGATATTTTCGACTTTGAACAAGACCATGAACAAGACGAAGAAGAAGAAGAGGGAGAAACAAAACCTAAAAAGAAAAAATCCTTACCTAAACCTACTAATTTCCACACACTTTCACGCCGTATTTCTGAAGACGGTAGACCCAAACGAGAAATTCATCCACCACCTTCTAAAGACTACCCTGAACCCATCACAAAAAGACGCACCAACCCCCGAAAGAACGACCTTCAAATGAAATTCTGTGCTCAGACATTACGAGAGCTCAAGAAATCCAAGTACAGGGATATCAATTTCCCCTTTTTGCAGCCTGTGGATGTGGTAGCCCTTAATATTCCAGACTATGTCAACATTATCAAGCATCCCATGGACCTGTCTACCATCGAACGTAAGCTGGAAGATGGCGATTACGATAGCCCTGAACAATTTGAACACGATGTTCGTCTGATGTTCAATAACTGTCACACCTATAATCCTCCCAACTTGCCTGTCTGTAAAATGGCAAAGCAGCTGGAGAAAGTGTTTGATGAGAAATGGGCTCAAAAACCATCTACACCTGTACATACGCCCATGGTGGAAGAAGAAGATTTTGAAGATGGTGAAGAAGACTCAGATCAAGATGGTAAGTAGAAAAAAGAAAACTCTTTGTATTTATCGTGTCTATAGAACGCGATGAAAAGATTGCAGAACTTGAACGTCATATTGCTACTATTTCTCAACAGATTGCATCTATAAAATCACAAAAGAGAAAGAAGCAAGACAAGTCTACTCCTGTTCGTCGCCCAAGCAAACCAGCTGTTTCAAAAGAAAAGAAGCCTGTTCCTAAAGAAAAAAGAAAGAGAGCATCAAAAAAGAAAGAGTCTGGTAAATCACCATCAAAAAATATGGTAGTGGAAGAACTTCCCGAGTTCTCTTTTGATCAAAAGAAGGACTTGAGTGAACGTATCAATAATTTACAGGGCGATAGTTTAAATACGGTTGTGAGTATCATTCAGTCTTCCATGCCCAACTTGAATGGAGTAAGTAGAACATGTATAAGTGATAAATGAGGGGGGGAGCACTAACAGGATATCCATAGCAAGGACAAGAGGAAATTGTTTTGGATATTGATTCATTAGACAGACGCACTCTGCACAGGCTGCATGAGTTTGTCACAGGCGAGAGTCTGGTATATAAAAAGGCTTCTTCCCCAGCATCAAAGAAAGCAAGAACCCATTATTCAGAAAGAGATACTAATCGAAAGATTCGCGAACTTGAAAAAACTTTAGAAAAATTCAATAGTGGTATGTAAAATGAACAGATTTATGTTTATTGACTCTTTAATAGAATCCTCCAGTGAAAGTGACTCTGATAGTTCTTCTGGATCTGATTCTGATGATTCTGGTAGTAGTTCTGATTAGAGAGTAAGCGATATGTGTAGATACCTTTTAAGCCAAATTTTATAATAAAGATCACTTATGAAGAATCATTTCTTTTTATTACTATTAAAGTGGCGGGAATATTAGGTGTCTAAAAGGTTTCGTCGTCGTATTCTAAGGCCTCTTTTCCTTCTTCATCTTCAGGTGGAACTTCGAATCCTTCTTCTGTGCTATACAAAATATTTTGAATGCTTTGTAAAACAGGGAATGCTTCATGTTCTTCAAGGTTTCTTTCAGTCTCAGCACAAGTAATTTCGAGTTGTTCCAAGTTTTCTTGAACGTCAATTTCAATCTCTCTCAACTTGCCAAAATAGAAATCACGTTCTTTTTCAAGCCCATCAACCGTCAATTTTAACTCGGCAATTTGCTTATTCAAGTCAATAATCATGGAAGCTGAATGGTTATCCAGCACACTTGTGCGGCCACCTCGACTAGCACTACGGGTTGCTAATCATGATGTCAGATATATGTTATATCATCTACATAACCTTACCTGGTGTCTTTGTGGCCTTTTTACCTGCAGAACTGACTCGACCCGAACTAGCAACAGAAGCACTGGACGTGGTAGAGGATCGAGTACCAGCTACACTAGGAGCACCTCCCTTACGACGCCCAACAGCATCATATTCTCCTCCTGGGTAGTTTTGATCCCAAAACTTCTTTACCCATTGCATAAACTCGAGATTATCTTGAAGTTTACACTTGATCAGGCGATCAACAGGCACAATCTAATCCTATCAATACACCACTATTTAAGCTAAAGGATCTTACCTTGTCGATTCTTTTAATAGAAAAAAAAATGAGAGATTAGAAATAATAATAATAATAAAGAGACTTACTTGTGCTTTTTAAAGATGTTTTGTAAAATCTTGTAATTGTTTACATATTCATATTCAAGCTTGGCTTCAAATTTAACTTTTCCAACAGGGACATCACCTACAACAGATATTAGCTTGTTACATTCTATAGACAGTTACATACCATAGATTGAGTCAAAGATTTGACAATAAGCAGCACCTAGATAACCCCTTATTTTTTAACCTCTATGAACCTCCGAGAATAATCTCATACCTGTTCCTGCTTGTTCAACTTTAGTATATCTAGTCTGTAACAAGTCGTTAAGCCATGCTAATAATTCAGTACGAGATTCTCCCATTTTTTTGTGAATAGAAAAAGAGAGAAAGAGAAAGAAATAAATTATAAAAAAAAATAAATAAAAAAAACTTGTATATACACAAACACGTGTTACCATCAAAAAAAGTTGATGACGTTGAAAGTACCTTTTATTCTGATTTCCTATCAAGAGATTTCAACTTGTCATTAAAGAACCGCTCCAGTTTAATAGCACATCGAGCATATTCAGTGTCTTCTCCATTGTATATTTTACAGTTATTAAATATCTTTTGTGTATCACGTATAAAATCATCCATGGTAGGATATGCGTCTGCTTTTACATTGTCTTCTAGTGTAGCAAGGTCTATAGAGATTGATATGAGATACTATGTGTGTATTATTGGCATTACCCATAGGGTCTTTGATAATATCATAATAATCTGCAACATCTTCAATGCTTACTGGCTCCAAAAATGGCCAAGCATGTGTATAATTCTGCATTTCTTCCACCAAAAATAGCATTTGATTATAATGGGGTGCATGTCTTGGTCTATTGGATCTAGAACACATGTCAACATATTACTAGGACAAAGCAGACTTACAGTGCATCCATTTCAGGTGTCCAGCCAGAATCAGCAATACCAGGCACACCCATAGGGTCAATGGATCTTTTCCCATTTTTACCTACTGGCATTCTTAAGCCAGGATAGACAATATGTTCTGTTGATCTCTCTTGCATTTTTCTCAAAATGGCATTTCTCTGGGCTCCTAGAATGTCCCGCACTTGAAGATATTTAATATGAGGTACCATGGTGCACTGCATAATGGTACCACCCTCATAATCCTTGATATAGCCTACCCATTTTCGTTTATCTAGTGTGATTTCTGTTGTGAATCCTTGCTTTTTGAAATAACCCACAGCATAATTATCAGCATAAGTCAGAAAATGCTTTACGTTTGTATGTTCAGACACATAGTCTTTTAGATGGTTCATGATGAAAGAACCATAGCCCTTGACTTGTTCAGTAGATGCTACAGCACAAAACACAATTTCAGCAAATTCCTGAGCATCAAATGGGCGATAACAAATACCGCCAAATACTTTTTGAGGAGGACGAACCAGAGCAATACTACGATGGTTTCTATGGTAACATGAGACACACAAATAAACTAGTCAACGTGTGATGATACCTATCATAAACAAGTCTTGCTATGTATTCTTTAGGCATTTTGGGTAATTGCTTCTGAAAGATGTTTTTTAGTCCTGTCAATAGGATCATATTTTGGCGTGTGCCATCATTCAGCACAACCTGAACTTTGATATTCCCTTGTTTCTCTTCTAACATGGCGGGTGTTTCTTTCTTTATTTTTGGCTGTTGCTATGGTAAATTCAAGGATACACACACATACACACAACAATTGAACATTTACCGTTAGTTCTTTAAGCATACGAGTCATTTCATCGTCATATAATTGAACATTGTTCAGGACAATGTTTGTCTCTGTCTTTATCTGATCAGGTTCATTTGATAATCCATTCATTGTTTCTTCTTCTTCAGATATATCTACTTCTCGCAGTAGTTCTTCTTGTTGTTGTTCTTGCTCCTCCTCTTGTTCTTGCTCTTGATCCTCCTCTTGTTCTTGCTCTTGATCCTCCTCTTGCTCTTGATCCTCCTCTTGCTCTTGATCCTCCTCCTCCTCCTCCTCCTGTTCTTCTTCGTCTTCTTCCTCCTCCTCTTCTTCTTCACTCTGAGTATCAGATTGTTGGTTAATTTTACTTTTCTTTGTTTCTTGGTAACTATCTTGATCCGCATGATTTTCTTCTCGGTTCCTTTTTAGATCTGATAGAGTATTAAGTAACACAAAATATCAACAAGATTTACCTAATGTCTTTTGATGAGGTGAAGATGTATTAAACAGAATTTGTCTATACTTTGCATGAATAGCCATTCAGTTACTTGCACCTACTTTTTTAAAGACATGATATCTTCATCTTGATAGTCATAATCATCTAGTTTGCCTTTTTCCTTAAAGGAAAACATGAATAAAACATTTTTTTTTTTTAAAAAAAAAAAGACACATACTTGAAGTAGTTCAGTCAGTCTCAGGGCTACTTTTAACCGACGATCCAGATCCTGTCCATGATCAATATGGTGAAAAGTATCATGTCCACACTGACAGTTATCACTATTGTCATTGTAAGGATGCCAACCTTGACAACTTGTGCATAGATCACAAGGCATGAAGCGTGCAATAATCCCATATTTTTCTTCATCGCTCATCTCTGCCAATTGAGAGAATAAAGGCAATGAAGATGAAGCAATCATACTTTTGTCTACAAGATAGTGAAAAATAATAAAAATAATAAAAAAGACGTGTTCACAAAAAATAAAATAAAATAAACGTCATCTTAGTTTAGACCACTTTATTTTGCATAAAACTTAAAAGGTTGCATTATCAAGTGAAGTATTGAATTCAATGACAAGTTTGCCAAATTGATGGCCATGACTACATCGTGTTAGTCCAAATATCATAAAAAAAATGTACTTACTTCATCATATCTACTGCTTGATCAAAAGAATTGGCATCAAGTTCATGCCATACATGAGATACAATAGGCTTGATTTTCTTTTCACCGACAAACTTGACCATTTCTCTAAACTCTCTTCTTGAGCCCATCGTGGATCCTTTCAATTGAAGGTTTTCTCGGACATGATCCATAGTAAACACAACACCCTCTGGAGTAGCAGTATGGCCATAATTAGCAATAATGCCTCCTGTTCTCATCAAATCAGGGAAAGCATTGTACAATGGGCCACCAGCACCATCAATGACAGCAGATAGTTTGTTGTTATCTAACAGCTTTTTCAATGTATCCACACAGTTTTCTATTATCAGCAAGGTCAATCAAGAGAAAAAAATGAACTGGATTTTTACCATCTTTGTAATTGATGCCACCCTTGGCACCAAGTTCAATTGCCTTTTGAATCTTTTCAGGACTAGAGGAAGTAACATAGACATGAGCACCAGCAGCAACAGCAAACTGAAGAGCAAACAGAGCCACACCACCTCCAATACCAGTCACCAAGACATGATCGTCTTTTTTGACCAAAGCTTGAGTGAAAAGGGCTCTGTAGGCAGTTAAGCCTGCTAAAGGCAAAGATGCTGCCTCAGCAGCAGAGAGGTGGTCAGGGCAAGCAATTAATTCTTCATGATCTACAGCCACAGGTTCTTCTGTAAAAGTGCCTATCTGAGGCAACAAGCCTAGGATGTAGTACTTGTGCTCGGGTCCTCTTGGATCTGATGCCCAGCCATAGCCAGGGTTGATCAAGACACGCTGCCCCACAGGCAACTCCGTGGTTCCGTTCTGCGTAATGTAACCCACAGCATCAGAGCCAAGGACAGAACCAAGGATAATGTCGGGATACATGCCTTTCAAGATCCAAACATCACTAATCATAAGCAAGCGTATCATCCTTGGTAGTTCTTACCGATGATTAAAAGCAGCACCTCGAATCTTGACAAGTGATTGATTTGGCTTTGGTTCAACAGGTTTGTTTTCTTCAAGTTCAATACCATATTTGAACTTTGTTTGTGTAGTAGCGTTTTCAGATAAAATAGCAGAAACCATGATATAAAGAGAAAAGCAAAAAGGAGAAAATTATATAAGTAAGAAATGAATTAGTCATCAAAGCTGTCATGACAATGGAAGCTGTCACTTTAAAGAACATGACTCAATAATGAAACAAGCTTTGTACATTTTTGGGATTTTGCTGGGTTGAATTGATTTAATTAAATTTCATGTTTATTTTAGCACTGAGACATAGATTGTCGTAGGTCTTTGGTGGAGCATATCGTATGGATTGTCAATGTGTTGTTTTGGGATGGCGTCAATGATTTGATAAAATGAGTTTTGTAAGTAACAACTGAACGTATAGTTAAAGAACTAGACAGTGTCAACATTTTCAACATTTTGAGTTTGTTATTCATCATTGTTCATTATAGACTTATCTTGACAAGGGGGATGAAGGTCGGGATCGGAGCTCAAGAGAAGATCGGGCTTATGCATGCCAATCCAACATCAATTTATCCAAGGTCATGCAGTCCTTGATTTATGCACTTATGTTTATTTACATCAAAAGAGCTTTAAAGGATTAAGTTAGTCACATCGTATGTGCTGAAAAGCAACTCTTAAGAACAAGCACTGGTGACTTCACGTTATTACTGCCTACAAGTGTTCTAGCTGTATATAATTTTAAAGCACCGTATCGATTTACACAAAGGCTAGAATTAAAAAGCGTTGTCTGATCTGGAACGAGATAAAAAAGAAGATCTTCTTTATGCCTATATTTAACACCAAATAGAACTACTTTTAGACCATGAAAAATAAAACAATATAGCACGTATTTTTCTTGCTCTTTTTTAAAGCAGAGATTACTAGGGAGGAAAGGGAGAAGGGATACGCTTAGTTATTGATTGGGTGCGGCACCTAAATGACTGGTTCTGCCAAAAATAGATTTTCAAACTCTTGAAAAGGAAAGATTCACCATTTTGTTACACTTTTTGTCTCTCTTTCTCTTATTTTTTTTATTTTTTTATTTTTTTTATTTTAAGAAACCATGTTGAGTTCTTCGCCCACTATCAACGAAAATGCCCATTCAAATTTACCCACTTCAAGCAATATACCCGAGTTTGTAAAGAAACTATTTGGGCAAGTCTATTTAAAACACAATAGCTTATAACTTACACTGTTTTCTTAGTATGTTGGAAGACAACACATACCCACAAGTGTTTTCATGGGGAATGGAAGGAGATACTTTCGTAGTGAAAGATCCGAACGAGTTTGCTCGTCATATCCTACCAAAGCACTTTAAGCACTCTAATTTTGCTAGTTTTGTTCGTCAGTTGAACAAGTACGATTTTCACAAGTTGAGATTACCAGAAGACGGACAACGTATTTATGGTGATCAGGTACATGATGGCATCCAATAAACAACGCATTTAACTATGGTTGTATTTAGGCTTGGGAATTTCAGCATCCTAATTTCAAATACAACAGAAGAGAATTGTTGGAAGAAATCAAGGTAAGAAAAAGAGAGAAAACATAAAAATGTGTGTGTGTTTTTTTTCAAAAACTTATATTCTATCAAAAAGAGAAAACCTACAGGAAAATCAGCACAAGCAGCCAGTTCAGCACAAGCACAAACAGCAGCACCAGCTACAAATCCATCGGCTTCTACATCGGCTTCAACCATCATGACAGGTCATCCTCGTTCAACTTTAGTAGGCGCAGGCGCTACAGAAGAGTTGAAAGCATTGACAAACACACTTCAAAAAGAAATCAACAGCCTCAAAGACACACAAAAGAAAATGACAGACAAGATCAAGGGGTTTGATAAGAAGTACAGTGTTGTGCTAGAGAGCATTCAAGGGTTTAGAAAAAACATGGAAGAACAAGATACAGTCATGCGAGAAATCGTGGCTTTTGTCAAACAACAAAAGAACACAAAAGAGTTAGACACTGTCACTCAAACTTATCAACAGATAGCCACCACAAGTGAAGCACAACTGGATCGACTTACAGAGACCATCCAGACAAGCACACCACAGCTCTCTTTGACGACCACAGTTGAGATGCCATCCAACACGACATTGGTGCCTGTTATCAATGCATCAGCGCCTATTAACCGAAAAAGAAAACGAATGCAACCTGGATGGTCAGTGCCACCTCGTGTCTTATTGGTAGACGATGATTCCATCTTTCGTAGATTATCTACCAGACTACTCCAGATTGCTGGTTGTACAATTGATGTGGCTGTGGATGGCATGGAAGCCGTAAAGAAGCTTGGTACAGGCAAATACGATCTTGTGTTGATGGTAAGATTTTTCTCTTTTTGATACGCGACTCATGTCCTATAGGATATCATGATGCCTAAATTAGATGGTATGTCTGCCACTCGAAATATTCGTCAATATGATACTTGGACACCTATTATTTCCATGACCTCCAACACAACAGACCAAGCCATTCAACAATACTTTATGAGTGGTATGACAGATGTGTTGCCTAAACCCTTCAATCAAGGATCACTGGGTAGTTTACTTGAAAGATATTGTGCTCATTTAGTTGTCCAAAGACAACATCAACAACAACTTCATTTATTACAACAGAATTATTCCTTAAACAGTACTCTGCTTGATCCAAATGCCATGACACCACAACTCACCTTAATTGAAGATAACGAGGAAGAAGACAAAAAGACCAATAACAACAACAACAACGACAACAACAACAACAACAACAATGGATTGGCTTATTTACCACCTTCTTATGAGGGTGGTTCCACTCAACAAGTATCATTGTCACAACAAGAACAAGGCATGTATTCCCCACTCAATAATCTTATACCCCAATTACAGCAAGCAACTTCCCTTTTACCTGAACAACAACAGGAATGGTATCTCTATCAGAAAAGACCTAGAATGGAATAACTTGACATTTTGCATAAGTGATGGTGTAAATCTATTTTGGGAAGTGTATCACCAATGAATTACAGTGTCATGCATACACAGTCATGAGAAAAATAAAAATAAAAAAATAAGGTTTACCCAGGTTTCAAAATAATGATATTGCTTCTTTTCTCTTTTATTTTTTCTCTCTTTTTCCCAAAAAAAATATGCAATCAGCAACTGGTTATTATCCTCAGCAATATATTGTCCAACAAAGGCAACAAATGCATATGCCTCCACAAGCACCAATGAATCAAGTGATTATGGACAATGAACAAGATATTGAAGATGAAGATGAAGATGAAGATGAAAAAAAGCCTTCTAGACGCTCAGGTCGTCGTAAAATTAAAATTGAATATATTGAAGATAAAACAAGACGACACATTACTTTTTCTAAACGTAAAGCGGGTATTATGAAAAAGGTAAAATAGAATAAAATAGACTTTTTTGATTCCTGTTGCTTATATATGAACTAGGCGTATGAACTCAGTACACTTACGGGAACTCAAGTCTTGCTGCTTGTTGTGTCAGAAACAGGCCTTGTATATACCTTTACAACACCAAAACTACAACCACTTGTAACTAAACCAGAAGGTAAAAATCTAATTCAGTCTTGTTTAAATGCCCCTGACAATACCATGGTCGAAAATGGAAATCCATCATCTTAATTTTTATTAAACCAACTGTCTTTTAATCAAGAAATCCGAAATGTCTTTAAATTGTTTGGCTTTTAGTGTCAATTCGAATTGTTGGTGTGCCAATAAAGCAACATGAATCAACACATCGGAATTTGTTGTTGTTGTTGTTGTTGCAATAAATTCTTGGCCAATCAGTTGAATGATTTCAATGCGCCATGATTTCCTTAATCTCCTCGCTAATTTCTCACATTCAACAACAGAACATTCAAACTTAAGTTTGTGTTCCATAGGATATTGAAGCCAAAGTTGGCCAAATTCTTCTGTTGCCTACTCATCTTTCAGTTTCTTGATTTTCTATCCTTTTATACTATACCTCTTTTGTTGTTCTTGTGCTACTCTCTTTTATGATACGCGAATATGAAAGGGGGTCATGAAACACTTTATCTATGGATCTAAAAAGAAAGATGAGCTTCAATAGAGAAAATGCCCTTACTTTTGTTTAGGACTATTGTTCTCTTCTAAAAAGCATGTCAGTGCACATCCAAAAAAACAAATAAGGGAAAGGGAAGGGGAGCGTCTTACCGTAATATTTTCCGATTCCCATTGGTCGATTAGGATTCTCAGACAACTTGTTTCTTGTTCAGTCGATTGTGCAATATCGTTTCTACATACCTCTAATACAGATAGATTCAATACAGAATTCATGTCTTGTTCTTTGTGAAAGGATTCTTGTTGAATCAACATCAAAATATCTTGAGCAATCTAAATCAGAAAAGTCAATATGGTTAGAAATTGTCACTATAAACTTACTTGTTGTTTCTCAGGTACAGTTGATTTTTTGAATTCTTTCAAGATGCCTTCAAGGCTAGAGAGCCATGCCTTGTTTCGCTGTATACATTTCTCAATGGCTTGTAGACCAGATGTCTGTAGATAGTCATCTAGAATAGCATGTCAATTGTCTTTGTATAATTAATATAGATGATGATTGACCTTGTACTAACAAGACCCATTTCTGTAATTGACCCATTAAATCTAAATCAGTGTATTCTGTACTTAAATAGCCATGTTGACCTATCGTCTATAGAGACATAAGTTCATTCAGAATGATAGACTTGAACAATTACCCAAAATGCAAATTGGACCAGCAAGGGAGACAGTATATCACTATTGGTTCTTTTTAGCAACTGATAGGCAGTGTGGACCGAGGCTTCTCTTAAAGTATTCTCATTGGTTTCTTGAATCAGAGCTACACAGGGTTATGTGGGCTAACTATGTAGACAGAAACTTACCTTGTTTTAACATGTCACATTGTGTCTGTACATAATTGTCACTCAAGTTTTTTCTTGTTTCAGCGAGAATAGACATCACTGTCTGTACAGACCAAACATTCATAGGCTCCGTTTTGTACTCTGTCATTCGATTTAGTAACCAGTAGGCTATCGTAGTATTGCATAGTTTAATATCATAATTCCTATTTAATGCCTCTATCAATGCTGGGCTTGCTTCCCTTAATACATCCTTGCTCATGATCTTGTCTAGGTTCTCTATGGCTTGTATAATAACTGTATTGTCGTCAAAGCAAGCACGTATGACATGGGATAAAAGTGACCCATCAAGCCAATTTGTGTCCCATACACTCTGATCCACGTACGACATAGCAAGAATACCAAGGTATTTGAGATTATGGTTACTGGCGTCCAAATAAGGTTGGAGTATCTGTTGAAATGGGTATTTCTCATTGTCTGGTAGAGAAGATATACTGGCTAAAAGAATGGGATCCATGGCGGATAACAACTTGATGCATTCCAACACAATGGCTATACTATGTCTTAATGATGTGTTCACTCCATATACATGCATTACCAAATGCAGCATCCACTTTCTTTTCCATGCTATGAAGGCAATCATGAACTATACTATAAAGCTCTTGAGGGGATCTATGAAGAATGAGACACATTTGGAGAAAAAATCAGTTGAGTTACCCTATGTTGGACTCTTGGTATAGTCTGTAGATAGACAAACACTCCAATTGAGCCCATGGAGCTAATACACCGTGATATGCAAAGGATGCATGAATTCTTCTTTCAATAATTTGTCTATGGATTCTGTAAAATACTGGAACCATATCTTTAAACCTAAACACATCTTCCTATATACAATCAAAAGTCCATGATGATAACTAGACCTAGTTCTTACGGCTAAAACTATTCTCCATACAGACAGGGCTGAAAATACTACACTAGTGTCTTTGTCTTCTAAAGCATTTCTTAATACTGACTCAATGCGTTCAAACTCCAGATCTGTTCTTTTATACAAGAAATAAAGTGCAGACACAGCTTTTTTGCGTACCATTTGTCTAAAGTGATATGAATTGATATAGCTATACGATCCAGTAACAGACTTACTTGGGAAATTCCATACACTGAATTACTAAATCAAGTACATTATCCAACATTTCACTATGTTCAATATAACATATGGCATTTAATGCAGCACATCGATCTAGGTAGTGTTGACTCTTCAAGTCTCTTTGGAGTGTATTGATGAGCATAATACTTAGTTCATGCTCTTCTTCCAAAAATAAAGTACATGCCAAATACCCTATATATATATATCTTAGATGGAATAGGGTTGTACTTGGACTTACCAACACGTCGATCCATGACTGTTTCTCCACTTTGTGAAGCCATGATGGCATAAATCATACCAAAATCCACCTTGTATCCAAGCATAAAACAATGAACAAGTCGAATAAGATATTCTTTCATTTTTGACTACCATGCTATGTTAGTGTACTACAAAAACAAGGATGTTTCTTACTGAAGATAAGTCTGGTAGACCCATTTTGGATACAAGCTTTTCAAGTTCTTGATGAACATGACTTGACTCTTCCTAATCATAAAGTTTAAACAAGGAGTCGAATATAGTCTTGCTTACTGTTTTGCTTTTTGCTCCAGTGATCTTGGTAACAAACTCATTGAACTCGAGACTGAGCCCTGAAGCAAGAAACTCGGAACTCAAATAGTTTTGTATGCGTGACATAAAGAGGAAAAGGGTTGCATAAACACAATACAGTCTGTTCTGAAAAAAATAAATGGCGCTACCTAGAAAATGATTGTCTTTTTGGGCCAAGTCAAATTGGCGTTACTGAGAGCTATAATGTAAAAGCTTTATTTCTTTCTTTTCGTTCTAACAAAAAACATATAAAAATGAACATACTTCAAAATTTAACTCTATTCTCCATGGTACTCTCATGTGGCAACATGGCCCTTACACATACTGCTGGGAATGCACTTGATGTATCACTGAGGACTGATAAATAATAAGTCGTCGGTGACGATGACATATCGATTTTTTTTTTTTTTGGTCGTTTTAGTTTCCTTCCTCTTTTTCCTCATAACAGAATGTCTACACAATACTGTAAATTAACTAGTCTAACTTTATATGCAATTGAAAAGCTAACTTCTTAAGCTCATTCAAATTCAGCCCAAGATGCAGAAGATTTCAATCTGTTATACACCTTTTCCAAAAAAAAACAAATCGCTCATATTCAAATTAAATGTTTGTACAATCAATGTATAATTTTTTCCAGTCATGAATTTTTCAGTTTGCCCTTTATTCAAGTGTTACGGATAACTAATGCGCAAAACGCGCGAGATTTTAGTTGAGTAATCATCCAGCGATACCGGTACAATTACTTTTTTTTGCTTCAAACATCATTTTCATATGGGTTGTGGGGCATCGATATCCCCAGGTTCAAATTTCGCCATACTTTTCCGTCAAATGCCCATCCAAACTCGTCTATCACGAGATTCACGCCAGTTGTTTTTTTTTTGTAAGATAGCCATGCTCTCTTCACAAGCAACGGACAAGAGTTTGGCATTTAATGATTGAGGAACCGCGCGGAGAGCTATCGTGCGTTGCTGATGTCATTTGTGCCTTGGGTCGATTCAGTGATTTTAATTGCTTGTTGCTGATGAAGTGTTCCATGATAAAGTTGGCTGATTTGAGGACTTCACGGTGAAATGTGAGATTTACCATAGTTTTTTTCAAACTTGATCAATTCAGCGGTGGATCGTGGTAACATGATATCAAAACGCGGTAGAGCAATATAGAGACCTTGATCTGATAGATGTAAGGAGAAAATCAGACAAGATGGTCCCATAATTTGCACACCCCATGCTGTGCAGGCGCGCGATTCATAGTGTACCAAAGTCATCATTCCATCAAGATCGTCCTTAACTTCCCGATTGAGCTTTCCCTCGTCTGCAATAATTCTGTCGTCATTTGCACTGTTGTAACAAGCTTCAACTGAACATACATCAAATTCTAAACCACCTTGGTGAACGACAAATCGCAAATCGATTTTGAAACCTGTCACATTTGATGCACCTGGGTAAAGTTGTTGCTTAGAAGCAGTGGAGAATGGGAATGTAGTTTCGCCAGTTTTGATCTGTATGTTGGTGCCAGCATGGAACAGCTTTCTAAACAGGGGGAGCCAAATGTACGCGACGTAGTCAGTTTCAGAGATCATAGTAGTGGGCTTGACTTGGAGTGAATCAGATTCCTGATCCAGTAGATTCAGTACATGTTCAGAAATTTGGAGAGAAGGCATAAGGCTGGTAGAATGGTGCTTGCCATAGATTTTGTACAGATAAAGTAGTCCCATTTTGATGTTAGAGGTCTGCTTTAACATGGCATCGATGACTTTCAAGGTTGTACTGAGGGTAGGATTCAAGGGGGAAGTATCTGGGATGCGATGTTTGTTTTGGAATAGTTGGTTGATTTGTTGCCATTCTGCGGGTGTAAAAAGCTTTCGCTGAGAAGTGTACGATTGATCAACCAGATCCAAGATCGACGATAGGCCATTGGACATAATCTTTCGCTGTCGCGAAGATAGGGGTTTCCATGCTTGTATTGGTCATGCAAGTTGGTTGCCTACCATTTGATAATTGTGGCAATGGATAGCTTAGTAGTGTCGCAGACAATACCATCCGTCTCAACTACTTCTGAGAAGGGGGGGGGGTGATGACATTGCATTGGTTTCAAGAATAGGGACGGGTGAATGCAATAGTCCTGATTTTGTGGGCGAGAACAGCGATGGTGGCGTGTCATTAAGCTTCGGAGCAGATGATAAGCGTCCTGAGGGTGTTGATGGTGATGTATCTGTGGCATGCTTTGGTGAGTTTTCTGTTTCAGTTAACGGATTGGATGTGAATGGCAATGAATCACTAGGCAGTCAAGTGGATGATTCTTCTTTAGACAAAGATGGAACTTTCAAGTGTGAAGTTGATGATGATGAGTTTATAAATCATTTTTTGGACGAAGTCGAAGTTGGCGATGATTCCTGCAGTCGTTTGGTGCTTATTGACGATTGCTCAAGTTGTTTAGAATGCTGTGACATCAGTGAGCTTTCAATACTAATGATGCTAGCTTCCAATTTTGTTTGCGACCTCTGTTGATCGACAATATCTTGTTGCAAGGCAATGGCATAATTGTCCCAAAGTAATTGTTGACGACGTCCTTTTTCGCGTTACTCAGCTGTTTCTTGACTCATGACACTTCTCTCATTATCTTGGTATTGATAAATGCATTGGCAAGTCTATCAAGGTCTTCGGCCGTGTATATATGGCATGAACACTTGCTGGTGAACTGCCTGCGAGAAAGGCTTTCGTCATAGGATGTGATGTTCAGTTGGTGCATGCATTCGATTTTCAATATTCTACGAGGGGAAAAGAACAGAAGGTTATTTGATGTTTTTTTTAACTTTTGGTTTTATGAAGTGAGTGAAATACCATAATTAACAAGATTGTCCTTCAAATGGGGCCATATAATCTCATGGCCATCGTTTTTGCTGTTCTTGTTGGCTTTGTTGCGCTTGGATATGATCCCGTTTTTAAACTGCAAACAAAGCGAAAGTAGCTTCCACGTTTTTTTTTTACAGGAAGAGCTCTTAATTTTGATTGGTAAATGGCTTAGTGGGCGTCATCGTTCTTTTCTCATCTTAGCCTCACAACATCCTTGACGACATCTTTAACGCGCTACTGTTTATCTGATGCTTGATCAGTATTACAGTAAACACCTGCCCCATAGCGGAGAAATTTTGAGGGCCTTTTGTACGCATTTGCAACGCCTTTAAAGTGGAAGCCTACAGATAAGTCTTGGATAAGTTGGAAAGTGATGTCCGTTTGGTTCCAGTTTATGCTTCTGTCCAACTGATGTTTCATCAGTATTACAGTAAACACCTGCCCATAGCGGAGAAATTTTGAGGGTCTTTTGTACGTATGTCCAACACCTTTGGAGTGGAAGTAAACTGATGAACCAACATGGACATTTTGGGGCATTTCTTGCTAGCGCGTAAGGTACAAATATCAAAGTGTGACAATGGTTGGGAACGAGGATCATTGTAAAAGAAAAAAAAGGAAAGTTTGCAACTCTGTCTCTCGGAATTGTCCCTCCTTTCCTGTTTCTCAATGATTTATTTTTTAAGCGAAAGCAATGTCAAAGACTATGATCATGACCAATAGCAACAAACCATAGTCAAGTACTAGCAGAATTGATTTAGATGTGATATTTGAAGCAATCATATCAACATGTTGAACGCAAACTACAAATACTTGGAACTGGCCACATTACTGCTGTGAACCTCTTATGTGTTGCCGTTGTGATATATTTTTAACTAAACTTGCGGACTTCCGGACTTCCTTTGAATTTTATCCTTATATCAAGATACAACAAAGTATGAGGTCAATGCTGCCAAGGCTTTTTGGGCACCCTAAAAAAATCTGATTTTTTAGGCGAGTTGGACCAAATTATGGAAGATCTCAAAGATTATATTTTGTATGCTTAAGTCGCAGATCCTAAAAGCTTCATGATCTCTTTCTCTGCTCCAGGCATTGCAAGCTATCGCCTTCCTTTCTCCAAGCATCCAATTGTAACAGATGTTACACACAAGGCAGTTTCCAAGGACAATAAATATCTTTGTTTGTCTGTTATCTACGTGCCCGAGTTAAAGAAAAGGGTCGTCTTTTTTCAAGCAATCATCGGTGGATTGGATGCAAATCATTTTGCTACATATTTCATTCAAATGTTTGAACATTTCAAGATCGGTAAGAATGAATTTTTAGGCGTAGCTATGGACTACTCGTCTGCACAACGACTTGGCTTTCTACACGCCTTTAACTATTATTTCTATACATAAATCATTCATCATGCTATTGTTGAATACTTTGCTATACTTCTTAGAGGAATTTTATTAACTTTAGGACATGTTCTTTCTTTTTCTTCCGCGTTCCATCATGAATTCTTCCCAATCTTTAAAAGTAACAATATCCTCTTCAAGACCAGTTTCAATTTCATCTAATACAGAGAGAATATCAGACTCCAAGTGTACATCAATTGTGGCAGTCTCGCGTTCATCTTCTTGAGCTTCATATTCTTCTGTACTATCTGATCGCAAATTAAATTCATCTTCTTGAGAAAACTGCATGGTTTGAAGTTCGTAGCTGTGTTTAGTCTCCAAAACAGTGTTGAGTTTTGTGTAATTAACCATGACCAGTCGTTTCAAAGATAAAACTGCTGCTAATAACCTGGCAAATGAGGCGGTATGAGTTTCTTCTTTAGGCATTATGTACGAGCCCTTTTTATACGTAATGCTATGTTCCTCTGAAATATATCTTGTGGCAAATATTATAAGTTTCAGACCTTCCCATTGACAAGTTATGGCTTCGAATTCCTTCATAATGTCTACACTACCAAGTCGATTTGTCCATTTCCTGAGCATTAGATTCTGTAGTGTTTTTCCTTTAACAAAATCTGGTTTTTCCTCAGTCGATAGATAGTCAGAATTGTCGTTTATATTACGTAATATAAAATCGACCCGCTGATTTTTGACGTTACTGAATTCTTTAGTTATGCTGGAATAACAATCGGTTCTTTTAGACATAAAATTCTTGTCGTGTAAAAACGCGTTGTCCCAAATTGCTGAATAGACATGAGTTCTGTACCATGATTCGTTATCATCATTTTGCAAGAGTTGACCGGAGGACCAAAGTTCCGCAGATGTTGCTAAAGCTAGCCTGATGTAGCGACACATTGGAGTTAAAATGGTCTTGTCGGCGTAAAGGTCTGATAATAACTTATCAATATCACATTTTGCTTTGCATTTGGCTATTAGTAGCAGCATCTCTCGCTCTTTTCTTGTTGTAGATGGTTGTAGGTGAATCTGAAAATGGCTCATGAGTTGCGGTAGATATGGCTGAAAACGGGATGCAATCTTATCTTTCATAAAATCAAGGTTCCCTTCGTTCCCAAACTTTTCGCATAAGTACTTCATCTTATCAATATGGTTCATTTGTTGAAATTTAGACATGTTGGCTTCTTTTTGGTTGTTTTTTTCTTGAACTTTACAGGTGATTGAATTTTCATCAAGTTCATCTGTAACTTGAGATGAGTAGAATAACTTTTTGACTTGAATTGATGTACAGATATCGTGCATACTGTTCGGTAATGTCTCCATTTTTTGCTTTTCGTCGTCAGAATATTTCACATTACGCGTCTTATGTACATTATTGGCCTATTCTAAATACACATCGCCTAATTCTTTCAAATCGGCATCAATAAGGGTAACCCTTAAGCCTTTATCGATTAATAGACGCGCCACCTTTTCGTGTTTCCATTGTGAGACTGGGGTCTTCTTCAAATAGACAGACATGATTTTTCTAATTGTAGATTTGTCTTCCTTTGTCGCAGATATTAGTACTTCCAACAGCCAACAGCCAATCGAGGTTGGATATAACCTTCCCTATATGTATAGACCAAATAAGAAAAGGTTTAAACCTCAAATAACCAACAAGAGAAGAAAGAAGTCAAAGCTGAACCTGATTTGTAAGGAAGCTGCCTTTAGCAAAAGCCAAGCTGTTATCGTATTCGTCAAGAAGCAAGGATCAATCAACACGAACTATATAATTACTTTTTTCTTTATTTGATTTAGAATATATATTTTAGCATGGATAGAAAAGATATAAATACTGTGTTGTTGATAGATGTAAGTTCTTTATCTTGACTTTATCAAAACACAGACGTCACTGCCTTCTAGAATATTTTCCTAGTAATATCATTGGCTAGAGAGTATTCTATGGTCACGTGACCCGTATTATTGAACACAAACCTTAAGGAAATATCAACTTGACACCTTTAGATTGAGAGAAAAAGTTTGTGACATTGTATACACGGTAAGAAAATTAAAAGCATTCTTCCAGAAGAAACGGAGGTAAGACCAATTTCGAATGTGGCTGTTGAAATAGAATAAACTAACCTTTAAAAAATATTCACACCTTTATTTCCTGGCTTAAACTACATGATGATATTTTAGTTATCACCTTAGTGTATATCTACAGCTATAAAGTCGCTTAAACCAACAAGGTGTCTTTGGACAATGAAACTTAATGTTCAAATTATTGCTTTATATAAACTAATTGTTTATATCGGCTTAGCTCCATCTTCTATACTGGTACTCTCTTTACGGTCATGGTTAATGCTTGGGATGTGGGTTTATTGATACTGCATCTAGATTCCAATTGAAGTAGTATGATTGCCCGGTATAACATTCTCTTTAATATAGAGTATCTAATTATTCTGTCTGTAGTAACAAATGCTTTGTCCCAACAGATAGTTGCGAACATCCTTTTATTTATTATACGTGTATTTATTTCATTATGTATAGTATACATGAAGAGCCTTAATAAAACATCGCGCAGTTGTACAATTCATGAGACTGAGTAAAGAAAGTTAGCTTGCGTACTGTCTCAAATTTCCAATTATGCACTCTGGACAGTGTGCACACTTTATTTCAGGAAATGGCATGAAATTTGCACTAATGTACATACACCTTTTACTTCACATACCAAAAATAGGATAGAGTAAATGACTTTTTTTTGCGGTTCGAAACGCAACGATCTTTTATGTACGGCTTGGACACATTTAATGGCAAAAAAATGTCCACGAATCTGATTGTCTTTCATGCAGCCTGTCAGACTTTTCTTTTCATTATTTTAGATATTAAAGTTGATGTATAATTAATAAATCTATCGGCAAGCTAAGCCTTCTCTAAGTCAAAAATTACTCGGCCCATTTGGAGTTAAAGTACGAAGTATAAAAAGTAAAGCAATTCTACGTGGGAAGAAAAAAACCTATTTCGCTATCTGAGAGTACTTTCACTTCCTAAAAATCTGCAAGTGCTTTGAACAATCTCTTGCCATGCAGTGGTGTGTCTAGCTTGAACATCGATATACTTTTATATGGTATGAACTAAAAGTATATTTCTTTACAGAAGACTTTCTTGACAACTTGAGCAGCTCAGAAATTAAAGTCAAAAAAAGAAAACGTCCTCTCATCCAATTGGTAAGCTCTTGCTTTGTACCTTTGTCAATTAGTTTCTGTGAAGTATTACTTTCTATGTTGACTGTGATTTAAAAAATCAAAAGTCACAAAGAGGTGTGCTGTCCTCGAACAAAACCAGGCCACCCTTTAAAAGAGAAACTTTTTTTCCCTTCTCTTTCTCTATTTTGAGGATACCGATCCATGTTATCTAACTTGACAAGACGCTCTTTCCAGGCAGCTCGTTGTAGTTTGAGAACAAATGTAAAATAAATAATTTGGCTTAACAAGAATTTTTAACTCACCCTTGTCACTTTTTTATTAGGTTCTTGCTACACGTCAAGCTTCAACAAAGCCTTCTGCTCATACCGCATATGAAGAAGCTCTTAAATTGATTGAGCAAGATAAAAAGGAAAGACTCAACATGTTGGAACGTTTAGAAAAAGAAATTGCTCGAGTTTCAAACAGTAAATTATCCTTAAAGAAAAAAAATAGACATAAATACTGATGATTTTATAGATGTTACACCTGCTCAGTTGAAAGCATTGAATGCCTTGAAGTTTGATTTGCAAGTTAAGTCTGAATTAAACGACCCTCAAGTACAAAAAAACTTTAAGCTCGGAAACAGTAAGCATTGCAACTGTCTTTGTTGATCAAACATGGTTGACATTTATGTTATAGTTGATATGGGAAAGCCAGTTTATCGTTACATGCGTCAGAAGCAATTTGAAAAAGCACCCAAGAGCAAGTTGATGGAACGTTTGACTCAAATGAATGTGATTCCTGAACTCTTAGCACCTGGTATGGATCCTACTGTTGAAGTCAACATCAAATTAGCAGAAGGTCAAGTTGAACCTGGTGTATTTATTAAGCCAGAACAGGTACATGAACATTCAGACAAAAAGTTATATTAACATGGATATACAGAGCATTGAACGTCCCGAAATCGAAATTACAAACTTCCATACAGAGCAACGATTGTACACTTTAATGTTGGTTGATCCAGGTAAAATTTGAAAGAAAGAAAAAAAAATACTCACTTTGAATGAAAGATTCACCTGATATTCAAAACAAGACTTACCAACAACACTGCCATTGGTTGCTGTAAGTGCTTCAATCACACAGACCTTCTCCTAACATGACAATAGAACAAATGTTTCTTTATCAGCTACTTCACCTGTTGTTGAAGGAGGTGATTCAGTATTAGATTACATCCCTCCTCATCCTCAAAAGGGCACAAAATACCACCGTTATACTTTGATCGCATATGAGCAACCTAACGAAGGTCAAACAAAGGTCGATATTAAGGTTGACAGCAGAGATCACTTTGATGTCAAGAGTTTAGCACAAGCACATGGATTGAAGGTTACAGGTGCTACTTTCTTCCGTCAAGAATGGGATGAAAGTGTGTCCAAGATTTATAGCCAAATTCTTAAAGAAAATGAACCTGTCTATGGCAAGCCTCCCAAGGTTCAACGCTACATTCAAAGAACTGTATATTATTAAATAGAACCATCCAGTGAACAAATAAAACAAAACAAAAAAATAGATTTATTGAATACTCTACCGTCTTTTGAGAGAAAAAAAAAAGAGAGAGAGAGGGGGGTATTATTTAAAGCCCTTGTTCTTTTACTTTTTTTTTGTTTCTAGTATGATGCTTACTTTATTAAGACGACAAAATGTGTCCAAGAACAATGCTATCCGAGCAATAACACGCTTCAACCATACTGGATCTGCTGTTACTGATCAAGATCTCATTCATCGTGTTGATTTGAGAGTTGGCAAGATTGTCCATATTGAAGCTCACTCAGAAGCACAACACTTGTTTATCGAACAAGGCGAGTAAAAAAACAAAACAAGAAATAAAGTCTAATACCCATGATAGTTGATTTGAATACAGAAAGCACTGAGGCGATGCCTAATCCTCGTACAATTGTCAGTGGACTTGCTCCTTACATGTCAATGGATTCTATTTTGGTAAAATCATGTGACATAAATCAACATTATTGACAAATCCTATTAGAACAGAAAGGTGATTGTAGTGAGTAATTTAAAACCAAGTAAGTTTCGAGGTGTTTTATCGCAAGGCATGTTGCTCGCTGCTTCATCCAATGATAACAAGACAGTAAAACTATTATCTCCTCCCGAAGAAAGTGTGATTGGAGAAAGAGTGGCATTAGAGGGTGTTAATTGGCAAGGACTTGTTGATCCTGTTCTTAAACCCAAACAAAAGGTATTTGAGCAAGTAGCAGCATCTTTCAAGACAAACATAGATGGTATTGCTACCTATAAAGGCATTATTCTCAAAACAAGTGCAGGACCTATTACTTGTGATATCAAAGATGCTCAAATCTCTTGATAATAAAAGACATGTATTTATTTAAACAGCAGGAAAGTTTCTTCTGTTCAACAAGACAGCTTTCAAACTACGGATATCGCTCTTTAATCCAGAAACAGCAGAAGATTCTGTAGAAGAATTGCGCATGTAATAACCAGAAGAATAAGATGAATATTGTACATCAGGAGCAGCAATAACGCTCTTAAAGCTTGTAATGACATCACGGAAATCACCATAAGTTGTATTTTTTGTGGTGAGACGTTTACGAGCATCTGATAATAATCTGTCGAGTTTGTCTTGTAATTCAGCTTGATGCTTTACAAGGGCTTCTGACACTGTCTTTTCTTCACCTTGATCAATTAGAGCATCCAAGTCATCATTCTCTGTATTAAAGCTTTCAAGGGATTTGACCAATTTGTCTGCCATTTCTTTACGTTGATTGTAACGTGTACGCTGATATTCTGCAATGCGATTGAAAACAGGCAAAATAAAGCGCTATCAAACCATGCTTAGAACATATTGGACATCCCCCTTTTACACTTACTCTCAAGAGGCCAATGACACCTGCTGTCAATCCAACTGCACCCATACCTAATACAACAGCCATTGCAAAGACCTTTTCTGCAGGAACAGGGGGAGGAGGAGGTTGAGGATAATAAACGATTTGTGGTGGTACATAGTTGACATTTCTAGCAGGCACAATAGGTGCTAATGTATTTTGTTGATGTGTAGATGTCTTGTAGAAAAAAAAAAAAGAAGACAATCAGAAAATGAGTTTGGTTTACATTATGACTTACATTATTTGAAGTTGAGACCGTACCGTTGCCTGCTCTCTTGAATGCCTCGTCTATTTCAGCCTGATTCAAGCCTTTCTTTTGCAAAAATGAAATCTTCTTTTCCTTGTCTGCTGAACGTACATTAGGTGAAGAAAGGAAAGAAACAGCTGGCTTAATTAAATCCTCACGAAGAACAGCATTATTGCTATTAGTTGTAGGTGAAGGGGTATTGGCTGAAGCTGCGGGGACAGAAGGAGTAGTGCTAGCAGGTGTAGAAGGAACTGGGTTACTATTAGCAGGTGTAGAAGGAGCAGGTGTATTATTAGTAGAAGCTGTAGGAACAGAAGGAGTAGTGTTAGCAGGTGTAGAAGGAGCTGGTGTACTATTAGCAGAAGCTGTTTCTTGCTTATTGGGTACTTTATTCAGGGTTTGTACTGAAGAAGAAGAAGAGTCTGACATAGTGGATTAGACAAAAGAAAGAAAAAAGAGTTTCTATTCATGTTTTCACATGCTTACTAAACCATAATTGTGCGAGAAAAATCAAAGATAGATTGTGGAGTTTTAAGTCTGTATTCTCTTGACTGCCTTTATGCCTAGATAGAAGTGGTAGTACACTGCAAAAAATAAACTTGATCCTTCTCTTTTGCATAAAAAAGGGGAAGGTTTACGACAGTAATTCTACAGGCTTGATTCTCCTTTTCAATGAATCAATTTAGTCCACGAAAGAGACCTTAGGCAGTTGTTTTCAGCATTTCGACGAGTGAGTCTTAATATGTATTTGCAGTCTGAATCAAGAGGATGCCACCTTGAAGAAAAACGTAGTAAATCGCACAAAGTTACCTAATTATCTTTTGTTTCGAGCTATTTTGAGCCCCACCTCTTGTCAGCATTAAATTCACTAATAGTTTGCTAAATTTGAGAAACAAGGAAACATCATGTCTATGGTATTAGGTTTTTCATTTGAACGCTGTGTCATCAGTATATGCTAGCAAAAATAGGAGTCCATGCCTCCCATAAAAAATTCTGCTCTGTTATTGTTCACTGTCTTTTGCTACACTTGTTAAGTCTGAGTATGTTCTTGCCAATTTTGCTGGTTTTTTCTCTTAGCTTCTGTCTTGATAATGGAGCCAATATTTTGTGTCACTGACGGATTAGTCTGTTCTTGCATAGACAGTGCGTTTAAACATGACATTTCCTCCAAAAGTCATTAGTAGATTGACAATAAAGAATCTTAAGTATGAATATAATTATTTTCCAGTTCCTTCGGGAGCTCTGTTTATATCAAAAGTTCACCTAAACTCATTCTTTTTACTGTCCAAACTAAAAGTGTAAAAAAGAAACGACAATTTTCTAACGATTGTCATTTTGGTTTATTTACAATTAAATAGATATTAAAATAAGATTAAGAGATTAGATAATAAGATGGTATTATATAATAGTAAAAATAGTATAGTATACACATAGGCATCAGCAACAGCCAGTCTTCCTGTAATTAGTATCACTAGTCAATGAAAAAGAATTGCTTTCATTCAAGTCGAGTTCCATCTGAGGTATCTTGACCATTTTTGCTATCTGAGTAAAAGCTTTCTCGACATTATCTCCATTTTTTGCACTTGCTTCAAAACAAGGAATTTGCATCTTTTCACTTGAATGGATTTCTGCCCATGCTCTTGCTTGTCTTCTGGATACAACTCGATCGTCAATGTCTATCTTGTTTCCAATCATAATCAACGGGAAATTGCGTGCTTCTTCTGCAGGTAATGAAGACTGCTTTAAGAAATCTTCTCTCCAACGTTCTAAATGTTGAAATGAGAGGAAATTATTGACATCGTAAACCAAAACGCATGCATCTGCACCACGGTAATAAGCTACACCTAGGGATTGAAATCGTTCTTGGCCTGCTGTATCCCATATCTGCATCATAACTTTCTTCCCATCGTCTGTTTGAACCTCTTTTGTGATAAAATCAGCTCCTAAAAAAATATGTTATGATGGGGCTAGACATATTTCTTATTACCAATAGTTGCTTTATAGGCATTTGTGAATCGTTTATGTATATACTAAACAAGTGTTAATTTAACAAATAAAGTTCGTATGCTTACTTGGTTTCGAAGACTTGTCTAACAATATATAAATAACTAATAACTTTATATTTCTTATTTTACCTTGCCTACACCACCGTCACCGATTAGAACAACTTTAAGTATGTCTTTATGCATAAAAAGAAACAGAAAATTATTTTAGTTTATTGTTGTATTTTACAGAAAGAAAAAAAAAAGAAGAGAAATTGCTCTCTCTCTCTCTAAAGACCGACAAACGGCAACTTAAAAAAGAAAGTCATATGCGTTGTGCTTCAATGATGAAAAATGATGATCATATAGAAACAGAGACTGAATGAAGGGTTGCATTTTCTGTATCTTTGGTAGCAATCACATTTCGTTTCTTTCTGCAGATCAATGTACGGCCATCGCCAATAAAAAAATAGGCTAAAGGAATAAAGCAGAAAAAGAGGCCACTCAGTGTTGTACATAACCAAAAGAATCCAATACTAGCATACAGATAGCCAGCGACAAGAGGACCTAAACACATTCCTAAAACAAATGAATATATCGCAAATGAATATAGACTCTAGTTACCAACACCGTAAGCAGCATTGAACAAAGAATAACTTCGTGCTAATCCATCGGATGACCCTGAGTCACCATTTTCCTTATTGACCACCAATGCAATTTCTGGAAAAACCGGCGCTTGGCATCCTGCAATGGTGATACCGCCCATAATTAAAATAGGGACCAAAAGCCAAAAAGATCCTCGTTCTTGACTTGGAAATCCGATCATAAGGCAAGATGGTGTGGCCAGAAACAAGGAAACTAACGCAATAATCTTGGTGCCAAATTGATCGCATAACCATCCACACACCATGCTTGCAATAATAGAAGGAATCATGTAGGCCAATACAATCAAGCTACAGCCTGCCGCATTAAATCCCCATTCTTGAGCTAATCGCATGGATAGTGTAGGCTATGCTCTGTTAGACAATCATTGTAGTGCTTGGTATACTAATTACCTCGAAGGCGCTCATCACAGTAGCCACAATAGCTGTCAAGGCAAGTGAAACAATGAGACGAGGCTGCTTTAATAGTTGAGTCCATGTGACACCGGTCTTTGTGTCTAATGCGTCTTTTTCTTGCTTTTCTGTTGAATCGCCAAACCAATCTGGAGGTGAACTAGATCGTTCAATAATCACAAGGCGCATTAGAAAGTCAATAGCGCTCAAGATCATAGAGGCAATAAACGGTGCCTGATGTCCAAGCTCACTGTACAACACTAATAAAATACGTCATTTAAACACAACTTCAAAAGCTGTTTGCTTACATCCTTGGTTTAATATAGTTAGTACCACGAACAAACAAACAAACAAACAAAACGTTTACCTCCTGCTGGTAATCCAATCATCATGCCTAAAGGATAAAACCCGACTAGCTTACCCATCTGTGCGCCTAATTGCTCGTTTGGCCAATTATCTGCTATTAAACATAAACACATTGTCCATACGCACGCATTAGAGACGCCCTGTAAGAACCGAGCAATCAAAAGCATGGGATAAGTCGTACTCAACATGAACAGCACATTAGCTGCCATTGACGCACTTGTGCCTAACAGCATGGGTAATCTTCGTTGTTTAATACGATCACCTAACCAGCCAAAGATAGGTGAACCCACTTGATAAAAAGATAAAATTAGATGCAACTACAAACTACAGTGTGTTACTTGCGTAATAGTCCAACAGCATATAAAGCAACCAAGATACCAGTATCTCGTGAAGTCATTTCAACATTGTTAGTGATAGCTGTCGATTGAGCATGATCAGTGCCTTCTTTATCTAAATTTCTTATACGTGCAACAATAAAAGGTGACAACGGAAACAATATAGAATGAACAAATGTCTACAAATACATTGTTAGTATGATTTTCCATTAAAATTTTCACATACACTTGTGAACAGACCAATCGCTGCTGTCCAGAATACAAACAGATGGCTGGATCTATATTTAAACAAGAAGGGCAATTTCTTTGCTGGTATTGCTGTTATTGTAGAAGATGCCGAGTCCGATTTTATTGAAAGTATTGTATGCTCAAGTGAGTTCATGATATATATATATATAGAGAGAGAGAGAGAGGAAAGAGAGAAGAATAACGAATGTCAATTGAATTTTATACAAGTTTCAACAAAATACAAAGGGGAAAGGGAAGATTTACATACAAACAAAAGCAATGCGTATTATATTATACAGAATTAAGTAGATCCATGGTAATTTCATAAACATAAAAAGTGACAGCATTTACAGGAAATCCTCTTAAAAGTGTTGGCCAAAGACCTCTAAAAAAGACACGCACACCTTCTGTTCTATATGACCGCACAACACAGTCTTTGATGGAAGTATAAGGGCGATCCACCAAAAGTCTAGTATGTTCACCTTGCGTTTGATGTTGCATTTGAAGACGTGACTTGACAACATCGATAGGATAAATTGATGCCCACGAAACTGTTCCTGCCACACCTCCTGCCAACAGGAGTTTCCATGCATCCCCGAGTTATTCACATCCAATGCCCGTTTCATGCCCTCATAGGCCCAAAAATAAATACCGTAGCTTGGTGCATCACGAATCATAGTAATAATTCCACCTTGGTAAAAGCCTGTTTTTTTGAGGGGTTATTTTTATATTACTGTTGTTGTATTACCTTTAAAACCACTCGTTACATATATTTCCTTAGTAACTTGAAGTGTTGTCTTTGGTATCTTTGTCATTTGTGCTTGGATCTTGACTAAATCAGTAGGTGTCGAGAACAAGAAGCAGGCAAATCCTGCTCCTGCTCCTGCTAAATATACTTGCCATAAAGTAGGTTCAGGTGTCTCTTGTCTATCAAAACATCGTAAAATAGAGCCATACGAAACAAACAAAAGCGCATTGAGGCCTGCTAATCCAACCACAGGTGACATTACACCTTTAAACATAGAACTCAACTATAAAAAAGAGTCAAATCAATAAGAACGCATCAACTCCTTACTCCTTCTGTTCGGATCATATTTCTTAGTGTTTGCCATGATCCCATTCGTTGTTCCGAGCCAATCAATGGATCCTTAGGTACGATAGGTGCTTGTAGTCGTGCCTATTTGTTTGTGAGATATTCTATCTTTTCTGATTGTTTGTTTACTTTTAAGACATCTAATGGACTTCCAACTATAATTCCTGCTGCACCACCAACCCAACCTATGATCCATTTTAGAAAATTCCCCCTTTTTTTAGTGTTTTTACCGGCAATAAAATCATTTAGGCTTTCGGCTTCAAGAATAGAAAAAAGTATTAGTTGCTTTTGCTGATCAAGTTGAGATCTCGTCTTTACCCATCTGATAAAACTAAGAAAAATAAAAGGGGAGAGAATTTCACAGCAATTGAAAAAACGATCAGTCATCATATACGGGTTTTTAAATCGGGCTCAAGAAGATAAGAATCTTCAGGACAATAGTCATATCCGCGATTCAAACGTACAGCTTAGCGATGAAGAAAGATTCTTAGAATCTCTAGGATAAGAAGCAAAAATATCCTTAGATGACGATAAACAAAAACGCACTCCAATTCGACAACGCTTTTGGCTATCTACTATTGATATTGTTCTTGTTGATCTTGATAGTATCAATTAAGTTATTCTACTAAAAAAAATAGTGTAACCTACATTTGGCTATTGCTATTCTTATGTATAGCTCTCTAGATATGCCTATATGAATTTGTTTTACAGCTAAAAAGATAAATAAAGCTACCAATTATGCTTTGACAACGGTGTTGTCATGGCAATCTCTAAATAGCATAATTTACCTATTTTGATTAATCATGTTGATGATAAATCTGATAAACAACAGTCGGTCTGTGCACGCTCAAAGAAAACGATGTCTCATAAAAACAATTGGCTTTGATCTTTCGACATCTCTAAGACTACTGCCCTTTGTTTTACTGCGTTCCTTTGTCAATCCAAGTATTCATCTTGTCGTTTTGGCATGAAGCTACACAGTTGCAATGTAGCTGCATTTGTTCAACTATTTGTTTCTTTTATGTTGTTCAGGTAGAACGTTGCACCAAAACTTTGCGTAGGCATTATTTACACATTTACTAGTTGGATACAGACAGGGACTATCTCTTATGCAACTACGTTATTGTTCGGAATGTCATTTGAACAAATAATCTTGCTAGCACTCTATGTGAGTACAGCGCTTGCTTGAAAAGAGTAGTGCTCTTTAGAAGAGTATCAAAGGAGACACCTAGTATTTACACACTTGACTTTCATATATCAGCGCTGCAAAATAGGTTTACAAATACTCATTTTTTGTCCTTACTAGCATTTGTATATATACAAAAAGAGAGGTTTGAGCAACCATTGTTGCAAGATCAGATCTCCTTAATTCTGTCAAGATCTAGTGTAACTATAGCTTTAAAGACCTACTCAATATCAAAGCCGTAGCTTTTCAAGCAAGAAGAGTATTGATTGAGGACTTTTCTTCTAATCGATCAAAGACAAATGAATACTGCATCTAAATGAACAATAATATTGTTTAAGCTTGACAGAGTATATATTTAAAAGAATCTCGTTTGATGCAACCTATTTTCATATGTTTAGGTAAAGAGCCATATTTTACGAAAGAAAAGTGGTGACTAGGACTTTAGAAAGATGCATTGCTGTAGTCATTCAAGTTGAACAAAGACAAGTTGTTCTTGAAAGATGTTCACTTGATATTCCCTTCAAAACGTCACATGGTGGCTTAGCTATTTTCGAGATTTTTTTTCGATCATTGTCAGAAATTTCCTGCCATCTACGAATTCTTTTTCTTCTATAATTATAAACAATAAAGATGGGTAAAAAGAAGGGAGGAAAGAGAAAGGACGATTACTGGTAAGTGAATCCAAACAATAACTACGTATACTTACTATGTCTTCTTTAGGGATGAAGCCTTTGAAGAAGATGCTGTTACCACTGGTGCTGCTGATGTTCCTAAAGAAACTGAAGAAGAATTTGCTCAAAGAGCTTCAGCTTTTAATGCTCTTGCCGACGCCAACGAAGAAGAAGATGATGGGTAACGTATTTAAACCAGTTGACGCGTTTTAATACTTACATGTTATTAGTTTGATGGCCATGGTCAACAAGGCCGCTAAGAACAAGGTCAAAAAAGGAAAGAAGGGCAAGAAGCAGCCTGTCGAAGAAGAAGAAGAAGAGGAACCTCAAGCATCTGCTGTTGTCGAAGAACAAGCTCCTGTTGAAGAAGAAGAGGAAGACGATTACGACTGGGCCAACGACAACAAAAAGAAAAACAACAAAAAAAGAATGCAAAGACAGATTCTCCTGCTGAACCTGCTGAACCTGCTGAGCCCAGTGAAGATGCTGGTGAATTCCGTATTTTAACCAAAAAAGAAAAAGAAAAGCTCAAAAAGAAAAGGCTAAGGAAGCTAAGCGTTTAGCTGCTCTCGAAAAGAAGAAGCAACAAGAAGCCGAAGACGCTGCATTAAATGAAATTCTTGGTGCTGAGAATAAGACTGAAGAAAAGGCAGAAGGTGAAGCTCCTCAAAAGTCTAAGAAGCAATTGCTCAGAGAAAAGAAGGCTAAGAAACAAGCTGCTAAAGAAACCGAGCCTGAAGCCGCTCCTGTTGTTGAGGAACCTACTCCTGCACCTGTTGCTGCTCCCAAGGGCAAGAAGGGTAAGGGTGGTAACGTTGCTGCTTTAAGAGTAAGTGAATATATATATATTATATATGCCATGTATTAACAACACTATTAGAAATTAGTTGAAGCTCAACGTGCTGCTGAAGAAGCCGAACGTAAGCGTATCGAAGAAGAACGTAGAAAGGCTGAAGAAGAAGAAAAAAGAATTGCTGAAGAAGAAGCCAGAAAGGAAGCCGCTCGTGCTGCCAAGAAGGAAAGAGAAAGAGTAAGTTTATCTCGTTCAACATAAACATAATGACTCATTTCTTATGATAGCTTAAAAAAGAACAACTTCGTAAGGAAGGTAAATTACTTACCAAGGCTCAAAAGGAAGCCAAGCGTCAAGCTGAATTGCGTCATCAACAATTACTTGCTTCTGGCAATGTTCGTATTCAAGCTTTTGAAGATGGTGATAACAAGCCCAAGAAGCCTGTTTACGGCAACAAAAAGAAGAAGCTTAGCAAGGAAGAGCAGGAAAAGAAGAAGCAAGAAGCTGAAAAGAAGCGTTTAGAAGAAGAAGAAAAGAAACGCAAGGAAGAAGAAGCCAAGAAGGCTGCTGAAGCTAAAGAAGAATGTAAGTCATCAACTTGAAAACAGAAAAAAAAAGAGTAGTGACTAAACTACATGATAGCTGAAGAAGAGGATGATTGGGAAAAGGCTGTAGAAAGCAGTGAGGAAGAAGAAAAGAAGCCTCAACAAAATGAAGAAGAACTTAACAGTGATTGGGACGCTTCTAGCGATGAAGAAGAGAAGCCTGCTGTTAAATCTGCACCTGCTGCTGAAAAGCCTACTGCTTCTACTAAGGCTCCTGCCAAGATGCAAGAATCAGAATCCGAAGAAGATTCTGAAGACGACGATTCTGAAGATTCCGAAGACGATAGCTCCGACTATGACTCTGATTCTTCTGAGGAAGAACTCAGTGCCACTCAAAAACTTGCATTGAAGAAGAAGGAAGAAGCCGCTGCTCGTCGTGAACAACGTCAAAAGGAAGCTTTGGCTAACCGTTCCAAGGACGATTTGCGTTCACCCATTTGTTGTATTCTCGGTCACGTCGATACAGGTAAAACCAAGTTGTTGGATAAGATTCGTCAAACCAATGTGCAAGAAGGTGAAGCTGGTGGTATTACCCAACAAATTGGTGCCACCTTCTTCCCTGCTGAAGCCATTGAGAAGAAGACAGCCGTCCTTGGTGATGCTCGTGTTGAAAAGCTCAAGGTACCTGGTATTTTGGTCATTGATACTCCTGGTCACGAATCTTTCACCAACTTGAGAAGCAGAGGTAGTTCCCTCTGTAACATTGCCATTTTGGTGGTTGATATCATGCACGGTCTTGAACAACAAACTATTGAATCCATTCGTTTATTGCGTGACCGTAAGACTCCTTTCATTGTCGCCCTCAACAAGATTGATCGTTTGTTCGAATGGAAGGCTATTCCTAACAACTCCTTCCAAGACTCTCTTGCCAAGCAAAAGCCTTCTGTCAGACAAGAATTCGAAAAGCGTGTTGCTGATACCATGCTTGCCTTTGCTGAACAAGGTCTTAACTCTCAACTTTACTACAAGAACAAGAACTTTGCCAAGTATGTGTCTTTGGTGCCTACCTCTGCTCACACTGGTGAAGGTATTCCTGATATGCTCAACTTGCTTATTAATTTGACACAATCTCGTATGAGTGAAAAACTCATGTACATTACTGAACTTGAATGTACTGTTCTTGAAGTCAAGGTCATTGAAGGTTTAGGTACTACTATTGATGTTGTTCTTGTAAATGGTTGGTTGCATGAAGGTGATCGTATTGTGGTCTGTGGTCTGAATGGACCTATTGTGACGCAAGTCAGAGCCTTGTTAACACCTCAACCTATGCGTGAGTTGCGTATTAAGTCTCAATATATCCATCACAAGTCTGTGAAGGCTGCTTTGGGTATCAAAATTGCTGCTCCTGACCTTGAAAAGGCAATTGCTGGTTCGCGTCTTTTGGTAGTTGGTCCTGATGATGATGAAGAAGACTTGAAGGAAGAAGTCATGTCTGACTTGACCAACTTGATGTCTTCTATTGATCGTACAGGCCATGGTGTATGGGTCCAAGCTTCTACTTTGGGTGCTCTTGAAGCCTTATTAGAATTCTTGAGAACCTCCAAGATTCCTGTCTCTGGTATCAATATCGGTCCTGTCCACAAGAAGGATGTGGTGAAAGCAAGTGTGATGTTGGACAAGGCGCGTGAATTTGCTGTCATGCTCTGTTTCGATGTCAAGATTGATAAGGAAGCCGAAGAATTGGCTGAAGAATTAGGCATGAAGGTCTTTACTGCAGATATTATTTATCACTTGTTTGATCGATTCCAAGAATACCACGCTGCTATTACTGAGCAAAAACGTAAGGATCAAGCTTCTGCTGTTGTCTTCCCTTGTGTCTTGAAGATGATCCCCCGTGCTATCTTTAACAAAAAGGACCCTATTATTATTGGTGTGGATGTGATTGAAGGTACACTTCGTCTTGGTACACCCATTTGTGTCGTCAAGACCAATGCTGAAACTCAAGCCCGTGAAGTCATCACACTTGGTAAGGTAACTTCTATCGAACAAAACCACAAGACAGTAGAGTCGGTCAAGAAGGGTGGTGCTGGTGCTGGTGTTGCCATCAAGATTGAATGTGCTTCTTATGAAACACCAAAGACATACGGTCGTCATTTTGAAGAATCTGACGAATTGTATGCCAGAGTCACTCGTGCTTCTATTGATATTTTGAAGGAATCTTTCCGTAATGATTTGTCAAAGGAAGAATGGGGTCTCGTCGTTAAACTCAAGAAGGTTTTGGGTGTTGAATAATTGTACATATAGAATAAAAAAAAACAAAGAGAGTTTTTTTATTACTTTGGAATATCAACAGAAACAATAGGTTTAGAGGGTTTAGTGGTGGTATCTTGTTTTTTCGTGTCTAAGGTTTCAATTCTACGCAACATATGCCAGATAAAATCTTTGTTTGTCCAGTAAGAGAAATGAGCTCTTAGGCCAATGAGATACTCATTTGCAATCATAGACATCACACTATCAGGCTGTAATACATAGTCTGTGCGTTGTTTACCAGGTAACTTTTCAATCTCTTTCTTTTCTTGTTCATCTTGTTCGGGTTCTTTTGTTTCTTCTTCTGAGGGAACAGTAGCATCTTGAGCTATTTCAGCACGGGTCTCACCAGGACTTGTGACAGCAGGTCCAGGTTTATGAATTTCTTTATTAAGGTCTGACCAAAGATCATGACTACCATGGTTGATTTCATGCTTTTCATGATGTTTTGGCGTCTCCTGTTGGTCTTTAGGACGATCAAATGTATCCATTTTGGCTCCATCAATACCCAAGACTTCCACTAAATGATGACGTTGTGTGTGTTGTTCAGTCATTGACTTTCTAAGTGCGGGTTTTGTATTGCTGGTCGAACAAGATGACACAGTAGAAGAAGAAGTTGAATGAGTTGGGCTAGCTGCGAGACTGCCACTGTCTTCAACAGGACTGGCGTATGTCTTGGATCTTGTTTTAATAGATGGCCTCTTATCAACAGGAGATTTGTGTGGGGGTGTATTCAGAGTGCGGTCAAGATCATCTCTGAGTGCCAATAATTGTTCTCGGGTTTGTTCACGCAAAGGATCCCAGGTGATAATGCCGTTGATGGATGTCTTGTTTGTTGAAGGGTAAGTTCCATCAGGCTGATCGTTTTCTTGATCTTCATGATCAGTGACATGACTGCCACCTCCACCTTTTGAAAAGTATTGATATAAAGACGAAAGAAAGCCTGAAGATTGGTCGTCTTGTCTTGTAAGATCTTTCTTTTGATTCTCTTGTGTGGTACTGCCAACAGCAACAGCATTGGACGTTGTGTTGTAAAGTGACTTGGCTACTTTGTCCTCTTGTTTCCAAGAAAAGAAAGAGAGAACACTTGCTGGCATAGAAGGGAATGAGAAAGAAGGACCTATAGGGACAGATCTTTCTACGAGTACAGCTGGTTTATCAATAAAATAATCACTGAACAAAGGTTCAAAGCGATATCCCTATAAAAAACATGAGCTACCATATCAGAAAGCAAACAGACTTACCAATGGATCAAAAGGATGGAATATGTTCTCAAAAGTAATATCGAAATCAGGATGGTAATACCTAGGATCTTGTCCTCTGAATGTCAAGACAGCTCCTACAGGCGATCCCAGGCCAAAAAAGAAATTTGGCTTGAAGTCCAATTTAGAAAACTTCACATTCAGTTTGTTATACATGGCAGTTTCTTCAGGTGTTGTAGGTTCTCTTTGATGTGACAGAATATCCCAAGTAATGATACCACCTAAAGAATAGCCCATAATAGCGATCTTGCCATTGAAGTTTGGGTGCTTTTCCATAAAGTTTTGATAAGACGTGTTGAACAAGCGAGTAACATTATCCACAATCACTTGGCCACGGTCTTTTGAGAAATAATACAGGACATCTGCTAAATAATCGTTTTCAACAAGGCGAATTGTGGGTATTGATTTTAAAGTGATTTTGTTGATAATAGGATCCACTTGTTCATGAATGTGTCGATGCCATTCAATGGGTATTAGTTCAATACGAACATTATGATCAGGCACTTTGGCTTGAAGTACTTGTCTTGTTGTTTCCTGTAAATTCTCGACTTTATATCTGAATTAGATAGAGACTTAATCACTTTTTTGATGACTTACTGTGCTCATAAAAGTGTCCATATTGTTCTGTTTGCTATATTATTTTCACATGTTAATATCTCTCTGACTTTGAAAGCTTATCTGTTTATATATATATATATATACCTGTCCGATTCCCTAGTCGTATATGTGTCAATAACGCTATCATTATTTTTGGTTATTTTACTTACATGAATGACGAATATTAAATGATCTACAGGTCTATCAGAATCAGGTTCAACTTCTTGTATGATAGAATTTTTGTCTGTGGCAGGTTCCTCAGATATTTCGTCTACTTGCTTATGTTAATATGATACAAAATAGGCTCAACATTACCTTCTATACTGGTTACAGATAGAGGTGGAGAGGGTACATAAGTGGCTTCAAAAAACATATTTAAGAAAAAGAAAAAAATGAAAAGAAATTTAATTTTGCTTTTTATAGTCAAAAAAATTTAATTATTATAATGATGATATCACTCATGCTAATCATTCATAATTTTTTTGGTGTAGCACAGCACATTATGTCACTCTATGCGTCAATCATACCAAGTTTTGTGTTGGGAAACGGTGATTATTCGCAAAATGGCGGATAGACATATGTCAAGGCTTGTCTATGAAACCAATGACTCCATTGTTTATCAAGATTTATAGAATCTGATAGTTGCAGAAATTAAAAAGCCACTTTAAGCTTTAGATAATCCAATGCAAAGAGAAAATATAGCCATGATAGATGAATTTCCTGGCTTTGATTTTTGTACAACACGTTAACACAGGCTCTCCCTAGATACATTCTCGACAGTTTTATGCTTATTGACTCAAATCTTGCAGCACTGTTTGTGACACATTCGATTTACCCACTTGGTCACTTTATGACCAATCAAAATTGGTAATGCGGGCAAGGAGGAATAAAACTTCCCTCTTTTAACAATAGATGTACAATGCGGCTGATAAATTTTGTCCGTTCTTTAAAAATAAACTGCTTGAACAATTGGTTGTTTCTATACACGCAACTTCAACAAAAGCCGCTAATCTCGGGAGTAAAGACCAATATTATTAGTACTTTATGGAACAAGGTTATCGAATCAGACCAAGTTTTTCGCCACCGTGGAGAGCATTGCTATTAAAGTCAAATTATATCGAGTTGGTTAAACAGTAGCTGGACTTTAAATCCAATGGCAGTTAAAATATACGCTCACTTGTTGGAAGAGGCTGTTTTTGTGGAGGGAAGCAAATTGTTATTTATCTATTCAAAATTCCCATCACTGGATGCGCTCTATGAAAAAACATCATTAATGAGAGGAAATATCCTCCAGTCCTCTTTACCTCACACTGATACAAGATACCAAAATATAGAGTTATGCTTAATTAATGGTGATACTTTTAAAAAAAATTATTGTTAGGAACCCAAACCATAAACGTTTTGTTTACTTCATCTACATGGTGGCGAAAAACTTGGCCTGATTCGATAACCTTGTTCCATAAAGTACTAATAATATTGGTCTTTACTCCCGAGATTAGCGGCTTTTGTTGAAGTTGCGTGTATAGAAACAACCAATTGTTCAAGCGTTTAAATCATCTGTTGACAAACGGCCCATTACCGCCATTTATACTTTTTTTTTTTTTTAAAAACAGGCAATTCAACTTTTCTGATAAAAAAAAAATCAGTTACGCCAAAAGAGGGATAGCGGTTTCAATAAAAGTAAATTTAAGACTTTTTTGGTACATTGATCATGCAAGAAAAATGAGGCTTACTGTCAATAAGATTGGATTCAAAAAGTCACTTTTTTTTTTCTATCACCGTATCTCTTTTCTTTTTTATTTTCTTTTCGTTTTTATTCATTCATATGCCTGATAACGAACCACCTTCTTCTGCTTCAGGCAATAGAATTGCAGCCAATTTCTTTGGATCTCCTTCTCTTTATAACCAACCGAGACAAAAGAAATTAGTTCCCACACAAGATGCTGATTGGAACAACCCTCCTCCTCCACCTTACTCACCTTCAAATGATGCAACTTATTCTTTAGCACCGAATGAACCCCCTTCTTCAGCATCTTCTATTCCTGCCAATCCCAGTGCTCCTCCTTTAGAGCCAATGGATTCACCTTACCCATCTACTCAATATCCCCTACCACAATCTTTTGGAGGTTATCATTCCCATCCTAACCAATACGGTACCATACCACAACAGCCTTATCCAAATGTAACTCATACTACGTCAGATGCCAACTGGCCTTGGTCAATTTCGCCAAGTGAAGGTAAGAAAAAAAAAAAACCTTGGCGCACAAAATAAATCTCAAGCTCATTGTGTGTTCTATCTAGGCTCTCAACCTCAATCCTCACCACCTCAACAACACTATTATTATAATACGCAACAAAAGAGACCTAAAACATGTTGTGAGCTTCTGTTAAAATATCTATTCTATTTCTTTTGTATCTGTCTTGTCATTCGATTGATTGAATTATTGTCTGGCAATGCTGTCTATTCAGGTACATGCCCTGATGGTATGATTTGGGACAAGCTCCCTGATCATATCAATTTCTCCTCAGATGGACTCAAGATTCAGGTGGTCAATGGTCATCTTTCAGCAGGTCAAATCAATCTTAAGCGAATTGATGACACAGATCGACAAGAAGGCATTGTCACAGGCACCATCAAGGCCACCGTATTGGTTTCTCCTAATAGCTTGATCAATGACCCAGGCCTGGATTGCAGAGTCGTGCATTCATCTGAAGGCACGCTGTTGGAAATCAAGATACCTCAGCACTATGATGGTCGTTCTTGTGTCAGCTTGAATGCTGATATTTACTTGCCTGACTCACTAAGTCACCTTCATATCCTTGCGACTAACGTCAAAGTCAAATTCAAGGACACCGGTGTTCTCAAGATTGATCAACTCTATGTAAGATCAAGCAATGAAGACATTGAGATGGGATCTGAATGGCAAGGACAGACAAGTACGTTGACCACCACCAACGCAAAAATCTACCTGGAGAAAACCATGACGGCCGTGCAAGATGTGACACTCGAGACAACCAACAGTAAAATCCAACTTAAGCAACCGATCAAGGCAGGTGCATCGATCCGCCTTATCACCAAAAATGATGTGATCAGCACGGAGGGTTTATTGGACGCACCTGTGCTGGAGATGACCACCACCAATGGTGCTGTCCGTGCAAACCAATTGAAAGCATCTCAGTCTAAAATCAAGACAACAAATGGTCGAGTGGTCATTGCAAATGCTAAAGTAGAAGACATGTTTCATGTTGAGACAAGCAATGATCTTATTTCAGTGGTGATGACAGAATCAGACCATTCTAAAGTGAGTCTGACGACAACGAATGGTGACATTGATGTTATCATGGTAAGCTTGTATATCTATATATGTCATCTGTATACTCATAAGACGATAGCCTGTTTATTTCCAAGGCGGTTTTGAACTGGAGTCTAGTCAAGCTAGTAAATTTATAATCGAAGATCCCCTCCATTGGGCAAAGATTGAATTCTATCAAAGAGGCCAAACTAGAGGAACACGCTACTCAAACGAATACAAAGATCTTCCAAAATTGATTGGCCATCTTACCAGCATGACTAGTCATGGTTATATTCGTGTTGTTTATGGTCCAAAATAATACAATCCTTTATTCACTTGTATCCAATTCATCTTCATCTGATAATGTGCGAGGCATGATATCATCTTTACGATGCATATTGCCCATGTGTTCTAAATGATCTCTTTTCTTTTCAGCTGCAGCCATGACTCCCTTGGCTGCCCTAGGCTCCATCTCTTCAAATGTTTGCCAGATATAATACTTGAGACGGCGTGCATTCGGTAAATCCTGAATCATTTTCGCAATGGTAGGATGTTTAAAGCCATAATAATCAGGACCACTGGCTGAATTCGAATGGTCTCGGTGCCTGATTTCATTTGAACGACGCACGACCACTGTCCAGGCACCTGTAGCCGAGTTGGCAATGATAGGTTCATCGGGCTGATCAGCTGCTACCACATGAAAGCGAGGACCATCCCCACCGTCCAGAATGGTCGAGGTGATGATGGTAAGACTATTGGGATGGATCATGCTAGGATATGTTCGCTGGACTGTGTAGCCTACAGGAAAGATGTACCGTTCATTATGAAATGTATCACGATCTGTAATGATGTTGCCTAAACTTAGGACAGTCAAGACACCAATCTGTTGTGGTAAAGTAGGATGGCCGTGCTCGTCTTTTTGAATAGGTTGAACTCTTCTAGGTTTCGTGTTGGTATGGTTGATTTTGGATCGCTTAGGGGGTGCAGAAGCAACTGTTGTCAGCTGTGGGTCCCTTCGTTTTTGCTGAGAGTCATGTTGATACACATCTTCTTCTTGTTTTATGTTTTGATATAAGCGTGCTATACTATCTAAAAGTAAACTGCATGAGTGAGTTCATGATGTGCTATTGTATCTTGACTTACTTTTTCTCAAAAGTCAAGATACGAATCTTTTTCTTTGCTCTAGCACAGTCTTTAGAAAGTAATGTATGTAACTACCACCAGTTAATTTGATGGACATGACCACAAACTAACCTCTTGAGCTTCATTTAATTTTTGTTGTATTTGCTTGTATTTTTCTTGGTGAATAGGTAAAGACATTTGGAGAAGAACAAGAAGAAGAAGAAGAAAAAAAAAAGAAAGAAAGGTGTTACCTGATAAAATAGATACCTCCTTAAACAGTACTTGTTTGTCCTACCTCTCTCTCTCTCTTTTTTTTTTTTTTCTTTATATATATATATATTTTCTATGCCTAAAAAACCAAATCCTTTTGATAGTTTGACACAAAGGCAACAGAATAAAAAGAACATTTTATTCTGTTTATTAGTGATAGGATGTATTGTTTTCTATTGGATTTATGGTCAACCTACAACTCTACCACCAAAAGAAGAAAAAGAGTCATTTGAACAGATGATGGTCGACAAGACGATTTTGCCTGTGATTCATCCCGATCCTTTTGACTATCATACACCAACCAAAGACGAAAAATATGTGACCTATTTACCTCATTCTGGGTTTCATAACCAACGTATTGAACTCGAAAACGCCTTATTGCTTGCTGCCTATCTGAACCGAACGCTTTTACTACCCTCTGTCTATTTAGGCAACCCAGCCTTTCCTTGGCTGAGGTTTGATAAGATGTATGAACGCCTCTTGCTTCAAACGAAAAATGGACTTGACTATTGCAGCCAACTTCGACAAGACGAACCATGGCCTTCTGAATGTCTGAATTATCCACGTTGGACTTCAGTTCCCTGGACATTCTTTTATGACCTGACAGAACTGAAGCAACATGTCCGTATTATCTTTAGAGACGATCTCAGCCTGGAATGGATCCAAGCCAATCTAGATGTCAAACAAGACGACATCTATCTCTTCAAGGACTATTCACCATTTGATTATCGTATCTATGATTTACCTGAATCCAGAACACCCTTAACGCGTTTTGTGAACCGTATTGAACTAGATACATTAGAAGCCATTCAGGAAAAAGTGCTCTTTTTTGGCTCTGTGTTTGGTTCGTATCGTGTATTGGCACAGACACCCGAGCATAGAGAATGGCTCAAGCTGATTCGAAAGACCATGATCTTCTCCAACCCCACATTGATGACAGCAGCCTCACGCATTGTGGAGAAACTAGGCGGAGTTGGTTCATTTGTAGGTATCCATATTCGTGTAGGGGATGGTCTATTTAAGGTCCGTGCGTCGATTCAGATTGATGACATATTTCACCGACTTGTCGATGATTATACAGATCTGACAGAATCGGAGCTTGAATCTTATTATGATAGTCAGCATGATCAAGATCGCAAGGAGAATAATGAATATGAGATCAGGCAGCTCCGTGAAGATTCCCAGCACCTCACGGGTGGATTTGATAAGCCGATCCGTGTACAACACCCAGAGAATATCCAGAAGTCCATGGGTCCTGCTTCTAGTGAATTGTCCGTTCTGTGTACACCAGGTGATGGCAGAAACGATCGATTTGCAAAGACGACTGTGTTTATAGCCACAGATTGTCCTCATCCTCGCACACATCCATTGTTACGCAAGATATTCTCGACATTTCCTTGTGCGTTTGTGTTATCCGACTTTAAGGATGATCTGACTGAATTAGATAAGATTGAGGTCATTCAAGACAAGGTCAAGTTAGAGTCTTATTTGATTCCTATGGTCGATGCCATGATTGCTGCACAAGGACATGTATTTTATGGCACAAATGCCAGTACATTCTCCACTTATATCCAGAGACAATTACACCCAGTCTATACCAATCAGCCTATTGAACTGCAGGGTGCACCTAATCCATGATCGATATACATATAAATATATTACTAAATTTGATTTTCGCTGAGTCAAATAACAAGAAAAAAAAAAAAAAAAAAAAGATCGATCGGGGCTTATTATATAATAAGCCTTTCTTTTTGTTCGGATCATTCTCTCTCTTTTTTTTCTTCTGTTTATATATCTTTTTTTTTTTCTTTTTTCTATGGTGATAACCATATTATTCAAGTGTCAATTTCTATCTTTTCTTCTCTTTTTCTCTTGATCTTTTTTCAATAGACCTTACAGTGCAAAGCATACGATATAAAAAGCGATCCTACGACCAGGTCGATTCTTTACCTGTAGGACAACAACATAAAAAGCAAAAGCAACAGGTTGTTTTTTCACCTTCTGTGGTTATTGATGCATTCACCAAATGTCCTTCATGTCATGGCAAATTAAATAAGCCATCCACTTTACCTTGTGGCTATACTGCTTGTCATGCTTGTGTCAGTCAACAACGCTGTGTTTCGCCTACTTGTGATCGTATGCATACCACAGCCATTCAACCCAATGTCACTGTACAGGCATTACAAGCGATTGTTGCAGGTGGAGCTGAGTCACTCGATAGCTTACGACACAGCTTCAACTTGCCTACTGAATGCCCTATCTGTTGCACTCGTTTCAGCAACCCCACTACCACACCTTGTGGACACACTTTCTGTAAAAACTGCCTTGTCCGTTCACTCGATCACCAACGCTCTTGTCCCTTTTGTCGCGATAATCTCGAATTCTGCCCACCTCCTACCAAGTTGTTATGCGATATTTTATCACAACTGTATGTCGAAGAAACACAAGAAGAAGACGAAGATGCACTTGCTCTGCTTGACCAACACAACCGCGTTCCTCTCTTGATTGGCAGCATGGCAGTCCCTCATGTCAAATGTGCTATCCATATTTTTGAGCCCCGTTATCGACTGATGCTGAGACGCATCATGCAATCCAATCGACGTCGTTTCGCTATGTGTCTTGCACGCAGAAACCGTTCTGAAGGACAGACTCCTTTTTACGAATTTGGTACTATCCTTGAAATGACGCATGTTCAAACCTTACCTGATGGTCGATCTATTGTGGAAGCAGTAGGCTCGCACCGCTTTAGGGTAGCTGACTTTGAACTTGTGGATGGGTATCATATGGCCACGATTGAAAGAATAGATGATATTGATCGAGAACAAGAAAACATGCTTGAACAACAACAAATCTTAAGAGCAAGTGCTTCAAGAGCTCGTCAACAACAACAACTTCAACCCAAGCCAGTCACTCCTCCTCCTCCTCGTCCTTCTATGGCTCGTCCTCCTGTCAGTATGGCTGTTCGTCCTATTCCCGGTAGTATGCGTGCACCCATTGGTCGTCCTATGCCTGGTCAACCTCGTCCTCAAGCACCTACTATGATGCCACAAGGGCCTCGTCAATCTTGGGCTCAACGAGCACATCCTCAAACTCAAACACCTGTGAATCGTGCTCCTTGGTTAGCTATGCATGTTCGAGGTCTGTCTGCTCAAAGGGCTAAACCAGAACAACAACAACAACAACAACAACAACAAAAGCAACCTAATGTACCTATAATTCCTGAAAAGGCAGTCAAGAATCGTCAAGAACAATCTACTGAAGATATCTTGAATGAATTAGCCACTTTTGTTGAAAAACTCTTGCGCCACAAGAATGCGAATCCTGGTGATAGTATGGCGACATGGCTTGGTGCTCTAGGTGATCCCCCTACATTACGTGGTCCACAACGTGATCGAGTGATTTTTACTTGGTGGATTGTAAATATGATGCCCTTGGGTGAAGATGAAAAATATCCCCTATTAGCTATGCGTACTGTGCGTGAACGCACTTTGCTTATTATATCTTGGGTGGATCGATTTGAAGATCAATGGTCTTTATTCCTAAACAATCCTATTCAACATACTTCATCTCATCCTAATCCACCTGTTTCTTGTTGTATTTCTTAATTTCCTTCTCATTCCTTTGATATCTATTTTATTTATTCTATCTATCTTTATGCTTTTTATTATTATTCTTTCTTTCTCTCTCTTTTTTATATATATTTTTTCTATCTATGCACTCCTTTATCACTTTAAGAAAAAGTATAATTATATGCTTAAGAATAATAATAAACGTAAAAAAAAAAAAAAAAAAAAATAATGTTATTTATTAAATTGAAAAAAGTCCATAAGCATAAAATTGAAAGGAATGTAAAGCATAAAAATAAGTTTTGGTGGGCATATACGTTAAGGTGATCTTTGTCTTTTTGGTTTACTGGATTCATCATCATCTTTGTTACAAAGCAATGATCTCAATACACGATTCTATTGAGCATTAGTATATTGTCCTACTCTTTTATTTCTTTACCTCAATTTCCAAGTCATGAATACGTTGTCTGAGCGCTTCAATTTCATCTTGATCATGGTTATGATTAAAAGGTAGAATGAGTGGTGGTAAAGATGTAAGTGATGAAGGAGGTGATGAAGGTAAAGTAGGTGGTGGTGGTGAAGTAGAAGAAGAGGATGATAAAAGTGATGGTGGTGAGGATGCATTGTTGGTCTGAAATGGAGGGGGTAGTTTTGTATTAACTTGCCATTGTGTTATCATGGATGGTATCAACATCGAAGGTGAATGATTGTTCTTATGATGGCTTGTTCGTAAACAAGCAGACCCACCTTCTGTCTTTCGGTGTCTGTTCAATGCATCTAATCGGCTAAAAGATCGTTTACAGACAGGGCAATGATAGGGTCTTTCACCTGTATGTAGTTTCTGATGTCGTTTCAAGTCATGCAGACGCAAGAATTGCTTTTCACAGTCATTACACTTGAAGAAACTTAATGCTTCATTTTTTTTTATTGATTCATTCTTGTATTACCTTACCTGAAATGGTTTTGTGGCTGAATGGGTTGCTTTATGGGACTTTAGATTATGAGCCCGATTGAATGTTTGACCACATTCAAGACAGGTAAATGTCTTGGGATTCTCGTATGGACTGGAAGGTACTGTCTTTAACGAGAATTGACCAAACAATGAACTAAAATCTTGTGTAGGTGTAATGGGCGTTGGCAATTTGGTATGTTGAGAAGTATGCTGCTGCTGCTGTTGTTGTTGTTGTTGTTGTTGGTCGACTTTCATGATGAATTGTTCTTTGATTGGACTGTTGCTGTCAGATGAAATAGAGACTGAAAGTACAGGCGGTGGTGAAAAGTCTTTATTGTTGTGATTTAAAGTTGCATTTTGTGAATTTATTTTATTCATTTGAATGAATGTTAATCAAGAGAAAAAAAAAAGAAAAAAAAAGGAAAGAAGAAATGAAACGAGAAAAAAAAAGAGAAAGAGAGAGAGAGAGGGGCTTCTTTGTTCTATTTCGCTTATTAAATGAAAGTAAGAAGGCTGAAAAAAAATACTTATTTTTTTTTTTTACTTTGAAATTTCACTCTCTCACTTTTATCTGCAATTTTTTTTCTGTCTACATTTTCAAAGAAGAGAGTCCGTGATGCATGAACACAAACTTATGTATCTAAATGTTTTAAAATTATGGTCAGAGAAACTTACTTGTCAAATAAGGAGGCATAGCAATGTTATTCAGCAGCAACTGACTGTGGCTGAACTTCCGAGAAAGCTAATATTATTGGCTAAAATGTATAATAAATACAAATGTAGCATTAAATACTCCCCTTTGTTGTAGATTGAATGAACCAAATGAGAATAGGATCGATTGTATGCATAATATTCGATTGTCCTCAAATGAACAAGAGAGAACTGAGATCTTTCTTAAAACCCCATTTTTTTTTATGGCTGATGGTAGTAAATCATTCTAAACGATATAAATTACGCCTTCTAAGGGAAAAAAAATAAATAAATAATAAAGGCTTATATATAGGAGCCAGTGGCTACACTATCATAGGAGAGAAGCCACAATTAGAAAACATAAATCCTGGCTGTATTCTATATCAATGCAAGTCATGGACGATCAGGGATTTGCGATAAGACATATTTTTAGAGTTCCGCTTAATTTTTACAAAGAAAGGAAATTATGTGTAGTAGTTCTCTCTCTCTCGTCTGTCTTTTTCTGGGGTATATGTACATAAAATCATCAGTAACACCGTCACAAAAGCCTTTGAATGGATAAGAAACAAGCATGAAACGAACCAAGACACCTTTATTATATCTAAGTTTGGCAAGATTCCATGTCATCAATATGATATTGGACTTGCATTGTTCCTACTCCCCCTTCCCTTCCTTTCTTTTTTTTTCTATAAAATTGTATCATCTTTTTCTTCTATAGAACAAATGGTTTGAAACGAGTGACATGAATATTTTTGAAAAGCCAAAAATAACCAAGTCAGTCTTCAGAGATTAACGTTATTATAGTTAAAGACTCTTGGCCTCTTCAAGCATCCTAAAGCCTGTGTATGTGCCCTCAGAGATTATTTATGTCTACAGACATTGCTTGTAAACATTTGTGGAACCTTTGGACATGTCCAAAATGGCCAAAAATGCCAGTTGAGGATGGACAATCATTCATGACCATATTGTTCAATCTCCGTCTTTGAGCTTCTTTTCGACTTTACGAAACAAGGAATGCAGCTATTGACCTATTCAAATACTCAAATTGAGTGCCAAAAGCTAAGATGTCTACAAATGGTTTTTAATTACAAGCTTTACTACTAAAAAATGAAGCTAGATTCAGAGAACATGAAAAACGTTTTTCCAGACCTGCTCTATATTTTACTAGTAAATATACTGTTTTTCTTAAATCAATAAAATTTAGAAACAGATATATACATCTTTTGCTAATATATGAAGACAGAATAACTACATCTTTAAGCATTTCTAAGCAAGTGCCTGATTTTTGATGAATATAATAGAAATGATTTTCTTCTTATTTAATCTCCGATAGAAATGCAATTGACGCATTGACTCTGTGCGGACGAGAGTAATCACTTGTGAAGAGACCGTTTAGTATAAAAGAAATAGTATATACTCAATTCTGCGTATCAAACATTTTTCTTTCTTCTATGCAAAATTATTTCATGGCTTCAAATAGATAATATGACCCTACATGCTTAAGCCAATGAAACGCTTTAAAAGAAAATGATCTTATTTTTTTTGAACCTTTTTTTTTTCTAATTCGACATGGTCAATCACTCTCAACAACGTTTAGAAATAATTAAACATCACTTTCAATATCCTAACGAATATACAGCAGAACAAGTTGCACAACATACGACAGAAGATGATTGTTGGCTTATCATTAATGACCAAGTCATAGACGCCACACAGTTTTTATCTGAACATCCAGGTACTGAAATTATTTACCATGCTTCACTCATCATGGTTTAGGTGGTAAAAGAGCCATTCTGCTTTATGCTGGAAAGAATGCATCCAAAGAATTTAGCCGAGTACATATGCCACATGTCATTCATCAATACGCACCTACTTCTATCATTGGTGTATTGAAAAAGAAATAAACATTGCCTATCTATTCACATATCCTTTCGGGAGTAAGCAATTATAAACAAAAGAAATATCTAGTGTCAAGGATATAGTCAATCACCTGAGCTATTATCATCACTATTGAATGCTCCTAAAGCGAGACTACAATTTATGGTCTTTATCAATTATGAGTCGTTGACGATAAACACCCAAAAAAATCTTAGTAATCACTGTCAGCAAAAGTTATCTACGTGTCTTATTCGATATTGAAGGGTTATCCGTCTACTTCTTCTTGTCGCACTATACATTTCAAACCAATATCTGATATTTAGGCTTACAAGTGGGGTTGTTTATAGGAACATCTCTATGCTGATAACCATCAATATGGACGAATACCTTTTTACACTCCTTGCTACAGACAACGTTTATTATGCATAATGTGAGATATTTGGAACAGCAATGAATTTCTAAATAAATCAGCTTGTAATGTCCTGTCAAGTTCAAACAAAGATGCAAAGTTCATTTAAGTCACAGAAAATAATTACGTGATTGTTATGCTTCTATTAAAAGAGCTAATGCTATCAGAAGGAATGAACTATAGAATACCCATGTCCGCCTAAAGATCTGTAATCAAGAGAAGTTTGTACAAAAAAAAAAGGTAATAGCTACTCATGATAACATATCTTTGGTATTCATTGTGTCATTTTGAATAGGCCCTAAGAAGTCAAAGAATTGTTTGTTATAAATCGAGATCTTGGTGTTGGCTCAAGAATAAAAGGATATAGACGATATGGAGGAAAGTGGAAGTAGAAACTACTCGGAAGCACAAATATTGTATGCATCACAAACGAGTATAATACATTCCAAATTTGTGTCTTTTTGTTTCCAAAAATTAGTCCACCCGGTGAACAGAACTGAGAAGGGAACAAGTAGGCAACTATGTCTCGTAACCGATTGTCAGCTCTGATATTGTTGGTCTCTCTACAATATTGTTCGGTAGAACGTTCCCCCCCATTTCCCATAAAACTCAGTCAATACTACACTGAAGATGATTTCAAGCAATTCCTAAACCAAAAAATGCGTAAGGTCGATGATGGCCCTGTTACTATTAATATGGATGGTAAGTGGCAACATGTCTCTAAAGTCAAACCTCTCCAAAGTTGGTGGTACTCTCTGAGTGACTGCGGTCATTGAGTATTTATTGACATTCATTATGAGTGTCTCTTTCAAACACGCTCTTCTTTTTTTTCTTTATTTCAATACATATTATGGTAACTTGATTTACTTTTGTTCTATGTGTCTATTAATACCATAAAATACAACAGCCGCAAGAAGACCAGTATAATCTATTACAAAACCCTACAAATAATATTTCTGCTGATCAAGATTTGGAATCTGGATTCAGTAACAACAATAACAACAACAACAACAACAACAATAGACCTGTTGAAGGAAACAACACGTCTAGTATGATAAGAGACTATTTTGAACAATCCAGGTAAAACATAAATATTTAATATAGACTCATTAAAAGCATATCAGTCATCCTGTGGCAGCATTTTTCTTTTTAGCATTTAGATTGGGTGCATTGTTGATGTATTTATTAGGCTCTATCTTCACTGATAATTTTACGTTGGTATTTGTGATTACCATTTTACTTTTAGCCTTTGATTTCTGGACAGTCAAGAATATTTCGGGTCGATTATTAGTGGGTCTTCGTTGGTGGAATGAAATTCAACCTGATGGTTCAAATAAATGGGTCTTTGAAAGTGCTAGTGTAAGCAAACACACTTATGATATATTCACTCATTCTGTTTAGCCAAGTCGAATCAATAATCCCGCAGATACTCGTTTATTCTGGTGGACATTGTATGGTACACCTGCACTTTGGGGTTTGTTTGCTTTCTCGTGTATCATCACATTAAAGTTTTCTTGGTTGATTATTGTGGGTGTTGCCTTGGTTTTAAACATGGCTAATGTGTATGGCTATACCCAATGCGATAAAGATGCTAAAAAGAGATGGGCTACTGGTATGGCAACTCGTTCTGCTCTAGGTTCTCTTAGTAGTGGAGCCACTGGTTTGGTAGGCAAGGCATTCACCAGTGGTTTAGGCAAAGTGTTTGGTTCTCGATAATCAAATAAAAATTACTTCTTTTAACATGGACTAACGAAGAAACCCTTTTTTCTAGAGCAATTGTTATTTCAGCCAAGGTATTCATGCAAACAATCGAGGTCATACTAAAAATAACTTGTCAATGGATGCGCATAAGTCGTCGTACTTATCCTATGTTGCATGTGAAATAACTTAATTGTTCATACTTTTTTTTTTTTTTTCAAGGAGTCCAAGAGGGAGGGGGGGAAGTTTATGCAATCAACATGAGGTTTTCTTTTTTTTCGAGTATAAAATAAGCAGCTAAAAAAAACATAGGTAGTCTTTATTTCACTTCTTTCCTTAACCACCACCACCCCTTACTTTCGTTTTTTAATATCAATGTCTTTAAAAAAATCGACTGCATCAGAAAATATGCAACCTAGTAAGCAACGCAGTAACGATAACAATAGTAATGACACTCGTATAAGATCATCTACCAAACGGCCTCGAGCACCTATTGCGTGTTTTCGATGCCATCATAAGAAAGTAAGCCAATCTATAGAAAGACTATGGGTGAACTAACCCCCAGACTAGGTTCGATGTGATGGTATTCATCCCAACTGTACACGATGCTTATCTACAGGCATTTTATGTGCTTATCCAAGCTCAAGAAGATCTCGCACAACCCAACCTACCAATGTGGATCCTTTTATTGATAATCTTTCACAGCTGGAGGCCCGTATTCGACGCATTGAAACTGATCTCGAAAACCAACGTTCCATGGTCAATTCAATTGTCCCTCATGAAGAGAATGAGTCTGTATCATTAGCTACCAGCGAACTCAAGGCAAAAATGCTCAAGACAGAAATAGAAGTACAAGATTCGAGATCCATTTTAGCACAATTACGACTTAAAGGCGAACAACGCATTTCTCGAGGCAAACGAGCTGCTGCTGCTGCTGCTGCTGCTGCTTCTGCTTCTGCTTCTGCTAATACTAGTACTAATACTACTATTACTACTACTGCAAATACCAGAGAAGATAAATCAACAGTTCATGAACCCAAGCTATCAAGTACAGAAACAAAGCATCCACGACAACCGCTTTATTTTCAAGATATGATGCTTGATAACAATACAGACTTTATGAGCTATGAATCTACAGGACAAACGATCGATTGGACTATGTTTGATAACAAACCCAGTCTGTTGAATACTATGCAGCCCATGTCTTCTGATTTGTATGCAGACCATCATATGTCTTTTACTGATTCGAAAGATATGACATCAATGGTCATGAATTCGATTCTATCTCCTACTTCAACTCGCTCTTCTTCATTGATAAGCAATATTGGGTTTCCTATCGTACTCCAGCCTTCAAATTCAACTCATTCAACCACTTCCAATATGACAACAACTTCCTGTTCTTCTCTCAATTCATGTGAAAATATCCTTCAGTTTAATATGGAGGACATGATGTTCCATAACAAAGGTAATAGAATCATGCTTAAACAAAATACTCATGATTCCATTCTAGATACGCTATCTAACAATACTACAATGTGGTTTTATCCTTCATAATAATAACAATAATAATAATAAGCCCTCTTTTTTTTGCTGGCATTGAAATCCTCTTGTTTTATTTTTTTTTTCTCTTCTTTATCATGTCCACGAAAAGGATCAAAGGGATCAGTGTGTCCAGACCTTTTTATTACGGTAGTATAGCGTACTCCCTTAACGGCAAAAAAGCGTCTGAAGCCGAACATACGCATAGATGGACAGTGATGGTCAAAGGACTTAACAATGAAGATCTAAGTTATTATATTAAAAAAGTCGTCTTTAAGCTTCATGAAACTTACCCTAATCCATTAAGAAGTAAGTCACAGACATCAACGCGTCTCTCTTATATTTTTGTAGCTGTGGAACATCCTCCCTTTGAAGTCTCGGAGACGGGCTGGGGTGAATTTGAAATAATGATCAAAATCCATTTTCATGCTGCTGCTAGCGAAAAACCTGTGGTGCTTTACCATCATTTACGACTTCACCCTTATGAAGATGATCTCAATGGTCAATCTTGGCCGAAAGATAAACCCGTCATGAGTTTACTCTATGATGAGCTTGTGTTTAATGAACCTACTGAAGCCTTATACCAAATATTCTCTCAACACAATGCTCTTCAACCTCATTTGCCAAACAAGAAATCTATGAAAGATTCAACAGCACCTTTATTTAGTACGCCATTGGAACAAGAAGAAGTGGAGCGACTTGATCATGCACAACACGAAATCAATTCTCAAATAGCATCTTTAAAGCAAAAAATGGCAACATTTGAATAATAAAACTTATTGTATTTCCATAAAGTTACTTGGAACTGAACCAGGTGCAGACCATATGTGTCTATAGTCATCCCAAACAGCACCAAACCACCATGATTGTTGTGTGATGTCTGCCTCTAAAATGCCTATGAATTGATGGGCTTTAAAAGATAATTCGTCTGCCTCTTTTGCTTGATAATCGTATTTAGCTCGAGCTATAGCATATGAATAAACAAGGCGTTTCTCTCTATATCTACAACTTACCCCAGAATTGAATAGGTCTTCCATCTGAATATTGATGAGAACGAGGAATAGCTTGCTGAACATACGGTGAGCTGATGGCAGGCGAAGGAAGTATGCCTCCTGGAGAAACACCGCCTAGGTTAGCATACGACATAGCAGGCGATGCTTGAGGTGAAACATTGGTAGGGATTGTGATGGGTGGTGGTAATGTACCTCGAGATGAAGTGCCAAAGTGTTGCACTGGATTTATCATGGGCGATTGCATCATAGGAGAAGCCATGGGTTGTATCAGAGGGGAAGCTATAGGCTGCATTAAAGGTGAAGGCTGCATTATAGGTGAGGGCTGCATTATAGGTGAGGGCTGCATCATGGGTGATCGGTGGATCATAGGAGAAGTCATCATAGGCGGTTGATTGTAGCCATGGTAGGGCTGTATCATGGAAGTATGGTGTGTTTCTTCAGGCTGGATCTGTTGAGCTGAAGGACGAGGCGATTTAGGTGCAACGACAGGATGTGTTAAAGGTAATTCTTGACGTTCCGTAGAGATCTCTTGAAGTACATGGTTGGGTGTAGCCTGCTTATTCTTTCTGATAGGAATAGATCCCGTATCTGGCTTGTATTCAGAAGGTTGACGGCGTGCTCTTGCTTCCTCACTCACGACTGCATTTGGATAATATGACTTGGGTTCTGCAGACTTGTGTTCTGTAGACTTGTGTTCTGTAGACTTTGATTCTGTAGACTTTGATTCTGTAGGCGAAATAACTTCAAACGTCTTGAGTAAACCATCCAAAGAGCCATGAGACTGGCTTTTCTCTAATGTGGCAGGGTTTTGTTCTTGTCTTTGTTGACGCGCAATGGCCATCTCATTTGATACTTGTTCCATTAAGGCTTTATTTAATGGTTTTCGTCGTATTTGACCTCGAGTAGCTGTACTTCCCATGTTATCGCTTACATAGTGACGCGCTCGATTGAGAGTATCATGGTTATTCATGTTAGATAATTCTTCTGATGGCATAGGTTCTTTAGATGCTTCTTTTTCTTCTTTCTGAGGTTTTGGTACTGGATTACTTGGTTGTTCTGGTGCGTTCTCTTGAGATTGGCGTATGGGTTTAACTGGTGGTTTAGGTATTGGTTTACTTGAGTGTTGCTTTCTCTTTTGCTCTCGCATTAATTCGCCTACATAATCATTTGTAGCTACATAAGATTCAGTAAATGCAAATAACTGCATTGTATCTTACTTGGTATCTTGGATCCAGTGCCACATAAAGAAACACACCTTTCAATCTCTTGTTCAAGATTACATTTCTCTAACTGTGTTCGAATATGCTCGCACCATTCATCTTGTACAAGAAGTGTTGCTGATGTCAGATTGGCGTATTCCCATACATTACTTTTCAGCAACTCAATCCTGTCTTCTTCCATGGCTTCCATCACCTCACATGCTTCTTTCCAGGTTGAATTCCATTCTTGAGCAGCAGCGTCTACTTTGGTTACTAATATTTTATATTGTTCCTCTTTAAAAGATATTAATTAAAAGAAGCATCTCTGGAATCACTTACTGAGTGTGTTCATCATAGGTGTTGTCTGCCCATTGGACACTTCATATTCCTTTAGATAGCTGGCTCTTGTCTAGACTCATCAGTGCAAGTTGAACTTTTCGTCTTTTTTTTTTTTTTTTTACCTTCAAAAGATCCAACATGACTTCTCTTCTTTCCTCATAAAAATCATGCATACTTGAAATCCATTTGTTTAAAAGTGATGTATATTCCTCTAGCTTTTGATTTAATTCAGAAGCAACTTGACTTTTGAGATTATCGGACAGTTCTAAATGTGATTTTGCTGTCTTCTGTAGTTCTGTATAGACTGCTGAATAAGCACCCAATAGGCCATCTTTTTCTTTTTTGTCTTGGCAATGGTTCTTTTCAGCAAGTAACAATAGTTTCTCTCCAAACTCTTGTTCAATACGAGCCCTTTTTGATTTGTTAGTCCTTTATTGACAATAATACACCTTACCTTTCCATATAAACATCACTTATGGCTTTTAAATCTTGATGTGTGGATTGAATATAGTCAAATAAATGATTCATACCCGTTTTATCTTTTGACCAAAAATGGTCTATAAAGGATAAAGAATGCATCTCTTGTTCAGTAACTTGTGTGTTGGGAGGCATAGAATAAAGCGAAGAAAATAAAATAAAATGAAAAAAAAAAAGGTTATGCGTATATGTTGTGCAATGCCTTAAATCAAGACTGTTTTCAAAACAAGTGACCAAATATAGTAATTTTATTATTATGACATATTGTTATTATTGTTACTTGTATTATTGGTATTGTTGGTTGAATTATTTGGTGTGTTATTTGCCTGTTGAAAATTCAACATGTTATTTCTCTGTTGAGCAGCAGCAGCAGCTGCTGCCTGTTGTTGTTGAAACTGTAAATTCATTTGAAACTGTTGAAGATTTTGTTGTCCTAATAATCCATTTGGCTGTAATCCAGGTGAACCAGCATTTGAAGCTGCTGCTGCTGCTGCTGCCGCCGCCGCCGCTTGTAAGGCTGCTGCTTGATTTAGTCTGTTCTGATTAAGGCCTGCCATCATAGCCGTACGATTGATGTCTTGTAAGTTTAATTGTCCTGCATTATTACGCATCATACCGCCCTGTTGTTGTTGTTGTTGCTGTTGTCGCATTGCTTGAAGAGCAGCCATTTGTTGTTGAGAGAAAGGCACTTGTCCTCGACCACGTCCACGCATAGCATTCAAGTTGCGCTGAAGCATTAATTGTTGAATCAATTGAGCTTGCTGTTGATTGATTTGAGGTGTGGCGGGAGATCCTTGTTGAGAGGGTTGTTGAGGAGGTGTTAATTGAGGTTGAGGTTGTGGTTGTGGTTGTGGTTGTGGTTGTTGAGGACGAGCAGCAGCCACACGTGCCTGTGCTTGTTGCAGTGCTTGTGCTTGAGCAGCTTGTTGTGCCTGAAGTTGTTGTTGTTGATGCTGTTGTAACACTTGTTGTTGCATTTGCTGTAATTGTCTGATTTGTGTCTGTAAATCTTCTTGAGATATACTTCGACTGGCAGCAAGGTTGGCCAAATGGTTACGGCGTACCATCAATAAGCCCATTTGTTGTTGGTGTTGAGGACTCATTTGTGCTAACAATTGAGAAGCAGCCATACTGGCTTGTGATTGAACGGGGTTTTGTGTTTGCTGAGGTTGTGGAATACCTGTAGCCATTCTTTGTTGAACAGGTGATTGTTGGTTTAATTGTTGCTGTTGTTGTAATGATTGTTGTTGTTGGTTAGTTTGCTGAGCAACTTGTTGAGCAATTTGCTGTTGCTGTTGTTGTTGGTTAGCTTGTTGAGCAGCTTGTTGAGCGGCTTGTTGTTGCTGTTGGTTAGCTTGCTGCTGCTGCTGCTGTTGTTGCTGTTGTTGTTGCTGTTGCTGTTGTTGTTGTTGTGAGTTAGCTTGTTGTGGTGGGTTAGTTTGCTGCTGCTGCTGCTGTTGTTGTTGTTGTTGAGCAGCAGCTACAGCAGCCGCTTGTTGTTGAGCCTGCAACACTTGTTGCTGAACAGCAGCCTGTTGTCTCTGCAAATGACTCGAATTAGCCAACTGACTCACCAATTGCTGTGCTGTCGCTAACGGTATCGCACCTGACGTGACCAACTGTTGAATCCGCTGCAAAGAAGCTTGCGGTGTCAACGGCTGCCCATGACCACTGAGCGCTTGAGCCAAAGCTGCTTGTTGAAGATTCGTCATAGGAGGCACAGGCATCATTGGACGTTGTTGTTGCTGTTGTTGTTGTTGTTGCTGCTGCTGTTGTTGTTGTTGTTGCTGCTGCTGCTGCTGCTGCTGCTGTTGTTGTTGTTGTTGTTGTTGTTGTTGTTGTTGTTGTTGTTGTTGTTGTTGTTGTTGTTGTTGTTGTTGTTGTTGAGGCAATACCATATGTTGAGCAGCCAAGGGTTGCTTGACCATCGCAGGACGTTGAAGCGGTGTGTGTGACATGGTAGGTGTACTTAAATGCGATTGAGAAGGAGTGGACGCACGCGATTGAGCTTGTTGTTGCAATTGTTGCATATGTGCTTGAGACTGGATTTGAGCTAAGGCTTGGGCCTGAACTTGGGCTTGGACTTGAGCCAATGCTTGTGCCTGAGCAGCTTCTGCTTGCATTGGATTTAATGGTTGAGATGTTTGTTGGTTCAGTAAAGCTCTTTGATGAGGAGGAAGCATGGCTGCTTTGGCTTGCATAGCACGGCTTTGTTGAGCATGTAATTGTTGTAATTGGAAATTGACATTGGGTTGAGCCAAATGAGTCGTCGTCGCCATCGTCGTTGCTGTCGTCGCCGTTGCCGCTGCCGTTGCTGTACTTGTGTTAGCAGGTAATCGAGGATGAGAAGGTGAAGGAGGTATGATGTTGGTACTTGTGTTATCTGATACCAGTGTATTGAATTGTCCATACGTGGATTTCAAATGAACAAGGTAAGTTTCCATTAAATATTCTGGGCCAATCTTGAAGTCAATATTACCACCCTGAACACTTGTATCATACACTGTGCCCCAACGGAACACACCATCGTACTCTCCATGAAGAAGATAGATATTGACCATCGTATAGACCTTCTTGTCCCCTTCTGTCCGTTCAAATCGAACTGTGCGTATACACTTTCGACCATCAGGTAAAAGAGGAGGTTCTGACATACTCTTTCTGCCTTTCCCTTTCTTCATATCTAAAGCAGGTAATGGATCTGAACCCAATTTACTCTTCTTGGTTCTCCAGTCATGAACAAATGAAATCTTGCCAAAATTAGGTTCAAAAGGAAATGAACGTTTGGCTCGCTAAAAAGAATGACCCTGTGAGTTTCATACTCATCATCATGTCATCAAGAGGGGGGGGAAGGCTTACCGTGTCCATCAGTGTCATGAGTTTCATGCTCTCTGCCTTCTTGGCTAATTTTTGCTCACGTTCAACTGAATTGTATTTCATCTTTCGCTTTGGTTTTCTGCGTCCTGTGCTATATTCCATCGCATTACTTACACGAGACACTTGAATAGACGGATCGAGACATAACGGTTCTTCTGTCGCTATCTAATACAGCCATGAGTCCACCATGCTATCTTTTGGTTTTATTTACCAGTATCTGTGCTTCTATTTGTAAAGCAATATCTTCTGTCCATGGTACACCCCATTCTTCACTTAACAAGGCAATATCTGTCCAAATACTTTCTGCTGTAGGTTTCATGACAATACGTTTCGTGGTTGCATGTTGTGCTCGATGGTCATGAATATCCACCATAAGGCAGCCTAATCATGATGTTAATATGCTATGTGTAGTTGTTTATTATTTACCATTGTAATAACGACATGAAGCTTCATTGAATATATCGACTAAATCACCAGGCAATTGTTTTTCTTTGATGCATGTCAAGAAATCCTTGTCAACGTATAAATAATGATTCATCATAAAACAACTTACTTTGAATTGACTCTTGTATGAAAAGAATCCATCTTCATGTTCAAATTTAAAATAAGTTGGATAGAGATGAAGACAAAGAGAAGGTGGATCATGTTGATGTCGTTTTAATAGCTCTATTTATCTATATATCAATATAAAGGTAGTGAATAGATCCAATCTACCTTTTTCATCTCTTAAAGGTGGCGACTTTGAAACTTAGTTAGTTAAGGAACGCGTACATAAACATACATGTGCTTATGCTCTTACTTTGATAGATGAAGCATGCCAACGTTGTGTTATACTAGGTTTTTTAGACAGCATTAAATGAGAACCTTGTTTTGAATGAAGTTCTGCTAGTTGAGTTATATTGTTTTGATCTGCTTGAAGTTTAGCCATTACTTTAGTAGAAGCCATTGTTCACAAGATTTTTTAAAAAAAAAAAGAAAAAAAAGACATTGTTTTCATTGCTCTTTAAGGTCACGTGTTTTTGTTTATTTCTTAGGAGGATGGTCGTATTTTGATTTCCAAATCCAAGAATTGCCCATAATGCCTTGACCTTGTTTGTCTGCTTTACGATAATATTTAGCAGCCATATAAAGATCTTTCTTAACTCCTTGTCCTTGATAGTAGCAATGACCTAAATCATTTTGTGCATCTGGATCACCTAGATCAGCCGCTATCTTGAAGAACTGAACAGCAGATTCCTTGTTCTTTTTACACTACATATAAAGATTGAATAAGACAATAGACACACAAACACAAAAAAGATCAACATACACCCCAACCATGTCTAAATGAGACACCTAGTTCATAAATGGCCATGATTAATTCACCTTTAGAAGCAGATGTGTTGACTGTGTTGGTAATGTTAGCTAAATCTTCAACAGCATGTTCAGCTGCTTTTTGAAGGTATTGAAACGCAATATGTTCATTTTTTTTGCAACCCTATATCACGTATTGAGTGTCTAGTTTGGGAGGATAAATGTCTTACCCAGCCATGACGAAGGGACACACCATAAAGAAACATGCCAATAGGATTCCCTTTTTCAGCACCTAATCGAAATAGTTGGGTTGCTTTTTCCAATTGGCCTTTTTCATGAAAAGAAATGCCTTGATGAACAAGGGATTCAATTTCAGCATCTGGTTGTTGAATAGGTTCTGGTGTCATGGGTGATGGAATAGAAGCAGGTGATGGATAGACAAGTGATGTTCGATTTGCATGATCAATAGTTAAAGGAGGGAGAGCTAAATGATCGTCTTTTGGGTTGATCCAATCATTGACTTGTCATGTTAGACTAAGAATATGAATTTTTATCTTACCAAGGCATGGATCAATATCTTCAGTATAGATCTTGGTTGCATTGGGATCCACAAGGGAATCTCGGTTCAGTTGTTCCTAATGGAGTAGATGAGTAAGTTTGTTCATCAGTTTGTTCTTTTTCTTCTTCTTTTGTTTACTTGATGAGGACTACATAAACACAAAATCAATATATAAAAAAAAAAGGCATAAATTTATAATCAATATACTTTACTGTGATTTATGAAGGTGAAATGATAGCTTTTTAAACATGATGAAAAGGAACGTATTAAAATAAAGAAAAACAAGTAAAAAGGAAAGGAAAGGAAAGGAAAGGAGAGATAGAGAAGGAGGAGGTGAATAAAGAAAGAAAGAAAGAAAGAGTGTATTTTATATACAAATTAAAGTAGCTTGTGAAGTGAACCTATTTTAGGTACTCAATTTCAACGTAACACTATTTTTTTTTTTTTTTCTTTCTATGCACGGAATTTTAAACCTTTTTTCTTACTTTGTATTATCAATATGGGGTGTTGTGGAAGTAAAGAAGATCATGAAGAAGTAAGAATCAATACAACATGACTTTGTACTGACTTTTGTGCTATAGGATGCACCCTTATTACATGACCCAGTGGGAGACAAGTAAAGTAACATTAGACAGAATCAAGCACTAATGCATATTAGTCGAATGAACTATCAAACCTATGAAACGATTGATGTCCAAAAAGAACAAGAGTTTTGGAACAGTATTATCGATAAAACAACACAGTAAGTTATGTTTTGATGACATAAGACTCATAAATCTATAGGAATTTGATTGATATCTCAAGTGGACAAACAGATCCTTTGCAAGATAATGACGTACAAGAACGTAAAATGAAATATGCTAGCTTATTAGACCATATTCAGCCTACACAACAAGATAAACACACGTATCCCAACAGAGACACCCATACCATCCTTGATATCTTAAACCAAGCTAAACCCAATGGAGGTATGTCTGATGGTGAAGTGGATTGGTTATATCAAACAATGGATGAGATACAAGATGCACTTCAACATATTGATATTGAACCTGTGGGTGATATGGTTGTTCATTTAGTCATGTCAGACTATAATAGTAGTAGTAGTATTCGAGCCTATTAAGTCTCTTTATTATAGTTTGAATAAATCAACACGAATACGATCATTTTCTGTAGGATACATCATAATACGAGCATAATGACCGCCTGATACTTGCTTACATACATGGCCAGGATTAATACAGACAGTGTCTTGTACAGCCTATTGATAAACAAATGAGTTATATAGATAGATGCTTATGTTAGTACCTTGGTGAAGTGCTTTAGTTGTGAAGGTAATATCAATAGATCAGGTCGTCTTGATAACTGAATGCGATCTAGTTGTCCTGAATCAATACTATCACCCACTGCATGAGGGAATAATGGATAATATGTGTGTTGTTGTAGTAAATGTAAACAGAGTTCATGCATTCTATCCGTTGTATTTCTATGCCACATCAGTTATAGATCAGATAACGTTAGACTTACTTGTGTATCTCTTCTCGAGCTAATCGAAATAGAATGTCAATATTCCCAATAGCCATGGTATGGTCATTGATACTGATAAAAGAAGGATTACTCAGCATATGAATACGTGGATGCTTCATATCCTGTAATGCTGGTTGAGGAAACAAGGGATACATATGGGTCACGTCATCTGCATGAGGGACCATCAAAACATGGGTATGGACAAGGATGTCTAATACTTGCTCTAATCGCTTGTAGATTTGATCTGCAAATATCTGTTCAGGCAATGTTTCTATCTTGCCACTGAAGATACGAGGGTGTTGGCTAGATACAAATGGACCCATCAATAAGATTACATCTGGTTTCTGTGTAGCACACATCTGAAGTAAGTCTTCTAGAGGTTGAAAGGATAAATCATCATTCAGTGTAAATGGACCTGCTGCTGTAATCATCTCTAAAGGCCTGTTGTCTGCCTGCATAGGTGCACATGGCTCTGGTAAAGGAGGCTAGCATAGACATGAATAAAATAGAGTCAATAAACAGACTTACAAGTAATATACGCTCGACTGAAAAGACCTCTCCATTCGTATTTCGACCATAAAGACCTACAATTTGACCAGGGAAAAGAGAATATTGCTCCAGACCCGCCAGATCAAGTTTGACACGTCTTCCCATGCCTAAATCCTTAGATGTCTGCAACAACACAGATGTCTCGTTTAATTTGTCTTCACTGTCTGAACAAATACGACCACAGGTATAAATAGGTTCTTGATGAGGGCGTGTAGGATTACTAAGTTCAATTTGATGTGCTTGTATGATCAAACTGCTGATGTATTCAATCCTTTCATCCAACATGTCTGCTCTTTCTTTGATCTTCTCAAACATGTAGCGATACTCTTGGATGGGGGTTCTAAATGACTGAATTGAATAGCTGAAGGTTGTTCTGGTTTGTCTATCAGTGGTAAGTGAGGATTGTGTTGACTTTCGATCAGATGGGAAGTCTTTCGTGTCATGAATTGACTCGACATGGGTGAACTAACATCATTAACACGTCTTGTCTGATTAAATAAGACTTACATGTGTGTATCTGTTAGATGAGAAGAGGACAAGGGGACTACTTTATGTGGTTTTGTTGTCGAATGCATCATGGTCGACATGAAACTCTCCACACTGTCCTCTGAATACGGTTGAGAGATGCCATATTCAGATAAATCCATCGCTTGGCTTCGTTTAGTAACTACTTTGCCCTTGATGGTTTTACGTGTCTTGCGACCTCGATCAAGTTCTCTTTGAAGTGCATTCTTCAAGTGTTTGATATAAGGTAACGTAGGCTTGATGGAACAACCAGTGTTCAGGGCAAATGCTTCCCATTTGAATTTAAGGTGATCGGGTGTCAAGGAATACAAATTACATAAGCTAGTTACTAATAGTAGGTGAGTTTATGGATTATGTTGCTTGAATTTACATTCGGATGCAATGGTTTTGTCATTATCACCCAGTTCAAATACGCGTTGAATTTGGGTTTCTGTACTCATGATAAAATAACGCGAAAGAAAAACAAAAACAAAAAAGAAACGCGTCTGTGGCTCCCATCCATCATCAAGAAAACGCGTCACTTGTTGCTCTGTTGCATAAAAAAAAATTGACATTCTCTCTTTTTTTTTCTCTCTCTCTTTTGTCATTTACCATGTCCCACTATCACGGCTCACAATATGCACCTTCTGAAGTAGATCCTGAAGGTAAGAAAAAAAAAACTACTTACGAATCAACATGGTAACCTGAGACACTATTAGATCAAACATGGGATGACTGGTCCAACGATGAAGAAGAACAACAAGACTCACAATGTTTATTCTGTACTGACATGTTTCCTCAAGTCAACATGACATTTGAACATATTAAACAAGTCCACGGTTTTGATTTCATTCAGGTCAGAAGATCATTGCATCTCGACTTTTATCAATGCATTCGTCTGATCAACTACATTCGTCAACAAGTGAAATCCAATCCTCAGTTAAGTGCGATTGATGTTCAATTCACAGGCAAAGAATCATTTTGGAAAGAAGATGCTTACTTGCAACCTGTGTTGGAAGACGATGCCCTTCTTTTTGCTTTTGATGAATTAGACGCACCCGAGATCAATCCTTCTCAGATGGAACCCACCACACCCCTTGAAAGACATTTAGCTGGACTTGTTCAACAAGCGCAAGAACAAGCTGTAAATCTACAAGGCCAATTTGAAGCTTATAAATCAAGCGTAAAAAAGAGATTTTATGAACCTCTCGAGAATCAAACAGAAGAACCCGTCGTGGACAACAGCATCTATTATTTCAATGGGTATGCTCATAACGATATCCATGAACAAATGTTGAAAGACAGAGCACGTACAGAAGCCTATCGTGACTTTGTGTATGAAAACAAAGACGTGTTTAAAGACAAGATTGTGCTTGATGTAGGTTGTGGTACGGGCATCTTGTCCATGTTTGCTGCCAAGGCAGGTGCCAAACAAGTCTTTTCGGTCGATAATTCAGCTATCATTGAAAAGGCCAAGCTAAATGTGAAGGAAAACGAATTGGATCATATCATTACTTGTATTCGTGGCAAGATTGAAGAGATTCAATTGCCTGTGCCTCAAGTCGATATTATTATTTCGGAATGGATGGGTTATTTCTTGTTGTTTGAGGCCATGTTGGACTCTGTCTTGGTGGCACGTGATCGCTGGTTAGCTCCTCAGGGTATCATGGCACCTAGTCAGACACGTATCTTGATGGCAGCACTTGAAGATGAAGAATTCAAAAATGACCATATTGATTACTGGAATGATGTCTATGGCTTCAAGATGTCTGCCATGAAGCCTACTTTGAATGAATCGATTGTTGATTTCATCAAGCCTCATTCGGTGGTCTCCAATGTGGTCACTTTGTTAGATTTACCTTTACAGACCATTACGATTCAAGAATTAGATTTTGTGGTTCCTTTTACAGTGCAAGCACAAAGAGATGGTACTGTTCATGCATTTGGTGGATGGTTTGATACTTGGTTTACAAGAGATGGTCATTCTATTCCTTTGGATAGACAAGCACAAAAAGTAGAAGGTGAAGTGTATATGACCACAAGTCCATTTGGTGAAGATACCCATTGGAAACAAACCACCTTTGTGCTTGAAAAAAGTATTCCAGTGAAAGCAGGCGATCAAATCTGGGGTCTATTTACGTGTCATAAGGGTGAAGAAAACCCAAGAGAATTAGAATGTCAAATTGAATACACAGTTCATGGTGAAAAGCACGTACAATCGTTTTCTTTATCTTCTTGAATGTGTTACATAATAAAAATTTGCTCTTTTTTTTTTTTTGATGTCTACGTATGGCACATTGGATCCTGAACCACCTTTACGTGAAAAGGGATGGCGTGAAAGTTTAGGAGAGAAACTAGAGAATGAAAAGTTTCATTTGGCTGTATTGTCATTGGTCCTGATTGATGCTGCATGTGTACTTGTACAGATTTTTTATACTTTCTTTCACGAATGTCAAGTACCTGTATTAGACGTTAAAGAGAATCATCTCTTGTTGGCATTTGAAATAGCTGAAAGTATCAGTATTTTTATCTGTACCATGTTCTTGTTTGAATGTATCTTATGTCTTGTTGCTTTTGGTCCTGGTTACTATTTGCCTGATTATCCTCATTGGAAATTACACGTCTTTGATGCGGCAGGTAAGAAAAAATGGTCCATCAATTGTTTATTCACGAATACTAGTGGTCAGCACAACATTTCTGCTAGAAGTGATTCTGAGAGGAAAAGAAAGAGAAATAGCTGGGTAAAAAGAGGAAGGGAAGGAATGCAATAATACTTACCCATATAGTCTGTTGATCATATTTCGTCTTTGGAGAGTAGTCAAGATCATTGAAGCAGCAGTGATGAGTGTCAGCTTCACTCATCAAGAAGAATTGGAAGAATTAAGGGCTGCTTATGCAGAACTAGAAGAGAAATATCAACAAGAAATAGAAAAGAATAAACGATTGACATCTTGATTTACACTGTATTGTTATTGTTATTGCTATTGTAATTCGATAAATAAGAAGAAGCCAAGATAAACATGGGTCTTCTTTTTGGTAAAGTAGTAGTGGTAGTTGTATCTGCATCAGGTTGAGGAGAAGAAGGCTTCTTTTTCTCTTTTTTTGTTGATTTTGGTTTGGTCTTTTCTTCTGTCTGAGTCAGGCTATCTTGGTTTTTAAATGCAACCTGTTGTTTCTTGGCATGATTTAGGTTATTCAGGATGGCATCATTGGATGGATTGCTTGTACTGGCTGTTCTCTGCCTTGCCATACGTAAAGCACTATGTGCTAATCGAACATTTTTACTATATCGAATCTTTTTACCATTTGATGTTCTTTTGGGTGCATGCACAGGTGGGACAAATTCAAGGGGTTGTGGTGACTTGGCTGTCTCAAACAAGGCATCTATACTTTTCTGGTTCTCTAAAAAGTCAGGCAAACATTGACTGATGTCCATCATAGCAGGATTGGGTTCTTCTTTGACGTCTGTTAGATCCAATCCTTGAAAGGGATTCTCATTCAACATTTGATGAAATAAAGCCATTTCAGCCACCATGGCATCCTTTTCCTTTTGCTGTTGTGTCTCTGGTGTTGAAGGCAATTTGACATCAAGTCCCATAGTGATATCTTGAATCCATTTGTTGAGTCGTTTGACTTCTTGCTCTAAATGTTCAATCTTTTGATGTAAATGACCACAATATTGATCACAGTGTGTCTTTGCTTGAGAAAGAGTACCAATAAAGGGACATCCTTCATGTGCATAAATGCATGTATACGACTGACATTCATTTTCGTGTTGAGCTAAATCTTTTCGTAAAAAGGGCTGACAAAGTGGCATTTGATTAGGGCAAGTCATGGTCTGATAAAGACATGTCTTGAGATGTTCTTGCATGGTGGCCTCATTGAGATGAGTGGCATCGCATCCTGCATTAGGACATGATTGGGGTTGAAATGTACACTGGCAATGTCAATAACATATACAGTTTCTGGTCTCATCTTACCTCTAAAAGGTGATTGTCTGAGAGTAAACCTTGCCATGGACACCCACTCTTTGCATAGCGACATTGAATACGTAATCTTCCCACCTGTCTCTGTACAAATTTAGAGAGTTGAAAAGAATTTTTATCCAGCAATGTCAAGCATATTGGGCAATTTTCTAGTTGTTTTTTGTCTATATGACACTGAATGCATTTACTACAAAACATATGGTCTGTCACCGTTGTTTCTTAGTATACATCACATTTCTGTTTGGATTAAGTTACCTTCTGGGCAATGCACTTGTATTGGATCCTCAAGGACATCTAACAGGAAGCTTAGAATCCTATAGTCAATTGCAGCAAAGTATACCTGTACATATACCACATAGTAGCTCAGGACAAGGCTCTTCTATTAACAAGTCTACTTTTTTATTCATTGTATCGCGTAGTACTAATAATAATAATAATAATAATAATAAAGAAGCAGAATAGCAAATCAAGACGCGAATCTTTTTTTTTTTTTTTTGGTTTAATTCATTTACGCGACGTGATTTGTATTTGAATATCCGTCATATTTTTTTAGTGCCGTATTGGACCTACGGCTTCAAACGCAACAGGACTGTGTTACCTTTATTCTATAAAAAAGAGAGAACAATTGAGTCCCTTTGAAAGGAAGACCTTCCTTGTTCATAATTCAAGCATGACTTATTGTGTTCAGTTCTATAAATTGGATTTCTGGTATATATAGTTTAGATCCTTGAAAAATAAAAAGGAGAAATGCTATTGTTGTCTTTATTTTTTTTTTTGTTTTTTTTTGTATGCAGAATCTATGAATAACAAGATAGTAAACGAAGAAAAAGAAACGAAAGTTATAGGGAAAGCATGGCTTATGCTTTCGTTTCTTTGTTCCTATAGATCCAACAAAAGTATGAGGAAAGACTCTCCTTATTTTAAGAAACAAGTTTTGTTTTAGTTTCTGTTTAAAGGAGAGAAGAGGAGGGTTATAAAATCGTATCGATATCCAATATATATATATCTTTTTTATACTCTATCAACATGTTCTTTTTTATGCTATTGAGCTATCTTGTTACTGTGGGTTACGCATTTGAAGCAGCCACTATACTTGATTGTCCAAAAATACATCCACATTCACCAGCCACCAGTGTCTATCACTTGAGAGTGGACGATATTCAAATCATAGCGGCTATGGGTGACAGGTAACAATAAAAAATAATCTGGTTATGATTAAGATGGTTTGTTAGTATTACTGCTGGTATGCTTGCTAAAAACACAAATCTGGATGTGGTTCAATATTCAACTATAAAAGAATATCGTGGTGTCAGTTTTACCATGGGAGGGGTAATGCTCTGTATTTAAAGAACAAGTATTGAATGAGAAAATAGGATACCCAAGCTGCTTCTATAGCCAATTATATAAAGCATTTTCAACCTGATGTCTATGGTGCTTCTCTAGGTGAGAAACCCGCTAGATTATGTCAAAGTAAGGTTGTATGGTTTTGATTGTCTTTTTTTTTGACGTTTCTTTTAGACACTTTTTTCTGTTTGGATGCTCATCATGAGTAAGAAACAATGACTTCATCATCTTATGCTCATCATTGATAGTCCTGAAATTGATTTTTTGAATGCAGCACAGACAGGAGCAACAAGTGACAAACTACCAGAACAAGTCGATTACTTGGTTCAGCAGATTGGCTTGGATACACCTCATGCTAAAAAATGGAAACTTATTCATCTCTATATTGGTTATAATGATGCTTCTGTAGCCTGTATGAATCCACAGGCAGTACGTGACTATAAAAACAATGTTCGAAAAAGTTTAGAGGAACTTGTTCATCGTATAGACTATGCTTTTATTAATCTGAGTAAGTAAGAAATCAATCTAGCTATATACTAAAAAAAAAATGATGTATATGAGTTGGTTTGATGCGATATGATAAAATACATCACATCACAGATCAAAAACCTGGTTACAAGAAAAAGTTTGTCAATGATACGATTCATATCTCGGATTATGAGTGCTATTGTTGTTCGGTATCAAACAATGATATGGGACAAGTCATTGTTGGATATAATCAAGTACTGGCTGAACTGGCAGAAGAATTGAATGGTTCTATCATTCAAAATTTAGCAGGAGCTTTGACTGGAAAAATGTCAAAGAACATAGCTGTCGTATTTCAACCCATGAATATAGATATATCTTCCATACCATATTATGCTTTTAGGTAAACTGCCTATATGCTTGTGTTTTATATTAACTCTATAGCAATGTGGATGGATATCATCCTAATGTACATGCAGGCACTTATTTATCAAGGGAGTTATGGAATCAAATGTTTCTCTCAAAACACAAGAAAGCACAAACAAGTGGATTCAATACTTCTCTTCCTTTGTTCTGTCCAACAGAAAATGATGTGTTGGAAACAAATATTCGGATTGTGTAATAAAATTATCGATTTATTTACAGTGCAAGTTGTGTAATTTACTTTTTAAATGGTGAAGATGAACCGAGATAAGTTGAAATGACACTAGCCGGTGTTTCAATCAATTTGGCTCGAATGGTCTCTCTTCCGAGTTCTTTACTGGCTGCCCAACGATGACATCCACCAAAGGCAAAATAATAGTCTTGATCATTATGCTTTACGTGATGCACATCCTATTTAAGGCGTAAGTTATCCAACCAAAAACATATTTACTTACAATAGGTGTCAATTCTTTCTCTCTTTCAGGTATTTGTAAGACTTCTTTCATGTTTTCAACTTTTTCTCGGTCGAGTTGTGAGGGAATAGGTCGGTTGACAACTGACATAGGAATGTCATATACCTTAATGAATTAATTCATGTTCAGCATTATTATTGTGCTTTACCTCTTTAATGGAGTTTCCATGAATAGAAAAGTTATCGACTTGTTGGGTTGACATGGTTCTTTTTATAAATTGTCTTATCATTCAACTCTAAAACGATAAAATAAAAGCGACCCTTTTATACTTTTTATTATTTAAATCTAAGCATAGTCAATCATTGGCAATTATTAAGCACTGATTCAACCAATCATACTTAAAAACAGAAACGTGATACCCTTAATCAGGATAATGATGTAAGTACACCTTTTGTCGCAAGAAAAGTGTCGCACTTTTAAAAAAACAGTGTCGTATGTTTTTAGGAAATAGTGTCGCATCTAAAAAAAATATGAACTTTCAGGCTATCAAGAAAAGAACGCATGAAGAAATGACAGACGATGAAGAATGCGACAAAGACGAAAATGAAGAAGATGACGGCTACGAAGGGGAAAATGACAACAATAGTAATGATATGACCAAGAAAAAATATGGAAAGACGATGAACAGGAAGAATTTATAGACTCAATACAGAAAAACATAGTGAATAGTAGCATAAATATTTTTTGAATTTGAATTTGAATTTGAATTTGCTTAACCAAACTTTCTTGCGAACAGCACAAAAATGAGGACTACACACCGTCAGAGGATGATGTTAATGAACTTCTCCTTAGGCAAGAAAGCAATCTTGACCATTTGAACCGTCTCTCTATTTCTATTTTAAAAAACTGGGTGGATAACGATGAAGTCCTTGGTCAAATTTTACGGTAATATACTTTTTTTTTTCTGACAAATTAAATAATACTTTAAATTAAACTACTTTCCATACAGCATTTCGTTATCAGGAATTATTGATCTAGCTCACGATTGGACGTCACAGTACTGCAAAAGTGTGTTCCCAGATGCGCGCTGGTCTGAATTCGAAAAGCTATCGTATCCCATATATGATTTAACACAAGAAAGTAACGAAATATATACCAATGTTATGAGGGTAAGTAGCGCAAAATAGATCTAGTCAACTGAGAATCATCCACTGATTTGCTTTGCAGAAATTGAAGAGTGAAGATCAAAAATCAGACCATGAAAGACAACCTGAACATGAAGCTTTGATATACTTGAGTGAAAAAAAGCATGAGTACAGAAAAAAGAAGTTAGATTGTGAAGAATTACAGATTATTGAAATTTTAGACACTTTGTAAGATTTATTTTATTTTACTGAGGTTAAAAGTGACTAAACCGCTATTATAGGATGCAAAACATCATATACTATTTGAATGGGAACGAAAGTGAGCTAGGCAGCTCAGGATGAAGGAGGGATAATGGGCTATTTCTACTAAAGTTTCCCGGTAGTGAAAGTGAAAGAGTTTCGGGTAGAAAGGAGGCGATGGATTGGGAAAGAGTGAGACTATAACAATAAACACGCACCAATGCTACAGATTGACGGTTTGATAATACGTGACAGAAAGTAAAGAAAGGGTGAAGAGAAGTAATTAAGAGAGTGGGAAATGACAGAAATACTATATGATAAATGAAGGATTGGTGATACAGAAATGCAGCCAACTGTAAAAAATCAAAAAGCAATAAAATTTAGAAACATATCAATCGTAACAACAAAGCGGTTATCCCCAAAATATAAGCTATCGAATGAGTACGAATCATAACTCTCTTTATCTATGGCTGTTTGAATTAATAAAACATAGTTAGTAACATAAAAAAGGTAAGAAAAATGAGATAGACACTTATCTTTTATATCGTTGTCTGCAGTATCTACTACAAGCTTGCGCATTACACCAAGGGGTTATGAATATAACCACGGTCGAATGTAATACTTCCCACTCCCATATGGCTCTGGTGACTTAGTTTGTTCATCAAAGCGATGGGAAGTTCTCATCCAAGACCAATTACTCGATCAAAGAGGCAGGGCAGGATTATTTTAATCATTAGCACTAGTCTTTATTAAAAGAACCAAAGTACTAAAAATAAAATTTTTTCGCATCAATAGATAAATAGAGATTACGTCACCACAATCGCAATTATTTTTTTTTGAAATTTTATCTATTATTCATATTGCTATTCGCTTACAAAGAGGTAATTACTCTCATCATGAACAAAACATTATAGAAGAAGGTATTAATAAACATATCTATTGATATTTATAGAATTTAGTATATAACGCTACAAGGCGTTCACTTTTTTTTTTTTTTTTGGTTTTAAAAACGAAGTTGATGACTATTGCGTCTTTGAGAGTCAAGAGTAAAGTTTCTTAGCTCATCAAGCAAAGATTTGATATCTGTTGCCACTCTATTGATTTGAGGCGTATTACCAGAGCTGAAAGCTGTTTTAGTTATATTTAGCGTGAAGTTAAGAAGCTCCATACTGTTGTTCTGTAATCTGCTTTTCTTATTAATTAATATTGATTAATATGAAGTATATTTAAGTTACCTTGCAGTCGTGTATAGTTGATCGTTATTAGTTACTACAGCTTCATCTGCGTCAATATCCATAGACTAAACAGGTTGATGGACTTGTGCTGGAGTATGTATACTTTTTTCCAAGAGCCCTATGCCCAAGATACGGTACACCTAATTTTTGTTAGTAAAATACTTTGAGTTTAGCTAACGATGATATAATTCCTAGTCATATATTCTAAAAGACCAACAGTTCCCCACTCGGCATCATTCTCTTGACGCCACTCTTCAAAGTCTTCCCATCTATCTTGGAAGACTGACTCAGAAGTGGCGCTCATTATTTTCACTAGAAGATCCAATGCTTCATCTCTCATTTTCTTTTTTTCTTCCATTGATCTAGATCTTCTTTGCTCTGGCATGACATGCTTTAAAATGGCCTCTTTCCATGCTTTCAAAATATGCCAGTGACAGATCAGTATATCGAAATTGCTGTTGAAAACTGGAGTCGTCTGATCGTCACCAGCATATCCTTCAACATTATAGGTTTTATTGATTGCTGCAATCTCTGTATCAGAATTATCAACCATTATCGCTGATGGTCGATATCCATGTACATTCTTAAGCTATTGGAGTCAGAATTTAATAAGATACTGGGCTTCACTATTGGTTATCATCCACACTAAAGGCTTTCCTTTGCCGGTTACTCTACAGCGAACAATAAGTGTATACAAATAACACTATTGTTTAGTCAAAGCCATACAGGTTTTGTGGGTGGAATCAAGAGAAACCATATCCCCATCTGTTTTCAAGATCTAGGTACAATAGAGTATTTTAATATCAAATAATAGATTTGTAAATTGTCGTTAGCATGACAATTTTAATTACTCTGTAACAGTAATTATACCTGTAGTTGCCATTGGGACATGAAAGAAACAAAAAACATTCCTTCTTCAAAAGAATCCAAGTTATGATGATGAAAGTAACCTCTGAATTCTTCGTCTTCGATGGTCTTACTTTCCCATATTCTTAGGCTTTTGGCAAAGTTTTTATTGAACATTGCCTTTTTTTCGATGCTCTTCTTCATTGCATAATAAACATCGTTATATTTAGCGTTAAGGTCGATTGGAATAGTATTGGCATTATTCATGAGCATATTTGCTAAAATACTCTTGTCTAATCGAAGCATATTTTTCTTTATCATTAAATTTACTATGCTTTACTATCTTATTAATAGTTGATCAAAATTACTCAGCAGGGCGAGTAAGGGGGAGATATAAGCATTTGTAGTATCTACTAGTAATGAAATTGCCAGTTTTTTATGAGTATGGATAGGAGCATTATTCATAGCAAGATAAAAGCTTTTCAATTCAGAATATTTGTCTGATTGATCCAGCGTTCCACTCAAAAACCTGAGATAATGTCCTACTATTCCTCAAATAATTGTAAAGGCAAGCCATCTCTTGAAGTGTTTGCAGGCCACCCTATTTAATCAACAGCTACATACAATATGCGACATATTTTTTTTTTTTTTTGAAAAGCACGACACTATTTTCCTGAATCATGCGACACTCTTTTCTAAAAACATACGACACTGTTTTTTTAAAAGTACGGCGCTTTAATTTTTTTTCTTGCGACATCATTTTGGCAAAAGGTGTAGTTGATTACAAATCGTATTTAGTTTGTATGTTGATCCTTGATGAAACACCTAATGGTACAACTACATATGAAACACAATAGACTTACTGTCACAGAGGAAGCCCCTATCTATACAAGTTTCTCCTTAAAGCCTTTATAACAGTTGAGTGCCCTCAAGTCTTTTTCTTTTCCATTTTTTTTTTAAGGTCGGTTCATTGAAAGGCAGCCAAAGATAATAAACAGCAGTAAGTATTGATCAGATGAAATTAAATGATTTGACATAAAAAGTGACTGTATCTGATCAAGACTTGCGTGGTTTGGGTGTTCAACATGTCTTTCCTATAAGCCCTTCAAGTTCAACAGATGTTGTAAAACCCACTACCTTTTATGGCCCCATTATAAATGAGGAACAGCTTTTAAAAAAAAGTAACCATTTCACTCTTGTTTGTTATACTCATGATGGTCATAGACAATTTGATCTCAATCCTGTCTTCTGAATGCATACGTCTTATTCACTGGAAGATCCCTGGAAAGAGTGCTATTGTCTTTGGTAGCATTCTGTTTCTTTTGATCCTGACTTCTTATCACTCACTCTTGTATTTGTTGGCTGGTGGATTGACTACCCTAATTGGATTTAACTTGGCCTTTGTTAATATCTACAATTGGATGCGATCTCTTTGGACTGGTTTGCCTGTCAACCGACTCCAACATCCATTTCAGTAAGTAGCCGTTTAGAAAAAGACATAACTGAATGTCTGTAGTATGCATATGAATCAAACATCGCTCTCCATTCGCACTGCGATGGAACATACCATTCCTGTGTTCATGGACATACTCGAAATCATGGCTCAGAAATCAGCCAAAGTGATCTATGTAGAAGACACAAACACAACAGCCCAAGTATGTCTTATTTCAGCCTTTGTTTACATGATCGCTGGTATCGTGCCAATCAAAATGCTTTTTGGTCTCTTTATTGTCGGTGTATTTACAATGCCTTATGGTTATGAAAGGCATCGCGGCTGTATCGAACAACAGATCAAGACATATCGAGCGCAATTCATCATGGCTATGAACAGGTATGATCAAGTTTCTCGAGAACGATTGTATGCTATGTTTGCATTTAGTCTAGACAATGATTTGAAAGTCCACGTTAAGGACATGTTTAAAAGATTAGATGCTTTGATACCAGACAGCAATTCTAAAGAAAGTATGCTTAAAGAACACTAAAGAAAGAACTATTCACTCTTATGAACAAGCAGTAATAAAGTATATATAGTGGTGTTCATTTTTACATTTGAAAACAGACTTTAGAGTTCAAAAATGGCTCTAGATCAAATGAATAGAAATTATTTTAAATTTTTCATGTAAACATTAGAAATTCCAGACAAAAATGAATTTAAACAAGCTTTCTTACTGTATTCACATGTGATCAAGACATAGACAACATTCATTTTCATATAAACAAAAAGAAATGTGCAGCATAAAGAATGAACTGTCTTAAATGTCATTGAGATTCTAACCTAGGATTGCCTATTCAATCACATACCTATAGACAATAGATCCAAGTACATATTTGATGTACCCAAATAGCACACATATTTTACCCATTAGACAATTTATATAATCTATTAAATAGAAGGATTCAACTTGTTATTCACTCTTACTTTCTCTCTTTTTATCTCTCTCTCTCTCTTTTTGATTACTATATATACACACACACAATATGCATACTAAAGCCCTTCTTTCTGTTGCTGTTGCGACCCTTTTGCTTCAAGGTATAGTCGAATTAGATTGTCATTAAATTTTAAACCATTTTATAGTTCATGCTGCTGAACCTTCTGCTGTTGCTATGAACAGCGCTTCTGTTGCTGCTGAGGCTTCTAATGCTTCTGTCATATCTGTTGCTGAATATATGGCCGAGAATGAGATGCAACAAGGAGTGAGTGAAGCCAAGAAGAAGAACACAAACACTGATGAAGATTTGGAAGAAGATATTATGCCAGTCTCTCTCAGAGGTTCTCGATCTGCCTTTAAGCCTCTTTCTGCCAAGATCAATGCTGATGATAACGATGAAGAAGAAGATGATGACAAGGAAGAAAAGGATGACAAGGACGATAAGGACGATAAGGAAGACAAAGACGAAAAAGAAGACAAGGATGACAAAGAAGACAAGGATGACAAAGAAGACAAGGATGACAAAGAAGACAAGGATGATAAAGAAGACAAGGATGATAAAGAAGACAAGGACGATAAAGAAGACAAGGACGATAAAGAAGAAAAGGATGATGAAGAAAAGGTGAAAGCTCAAGAAGTCGAAAAAGATGACGAAGAAAAGAAGGAAGAAGAAGAAGAAAAGAGCGAAACTGATGAAGAACTTGAAATTAACGGTATGGATAATGCAAAGCAAGTTGTCTCTTCTGCTTCAAATGCATTTGGTAGTGCTTCTGCTATTGCCTCTGCTTCGTTCGGATCCTTATCTTTTGGTGCTTCTAGCGCTGGTGTTCTCTCTGCTACTGGTGCTAATGCTAAAGCCACTATCTCTCCCAAGAATGCTAATGCAAAGTCAAGTGGTAGTGCTGTTCGTATCAGTATGGGTGCTACTGTTGGTGCTATTGTCCTTGCTGCTGTTGCTCTCCTTTAAGAAAAAAAAGAACACACATACCCTCTTTTTTTTTGTTTAATGTCTTCAATGTATCCGCACACACACAAACACACGCACACACACTTACACATCATAAAAAATACGACCCTCACTCATTCATTTTTGCCGATAAATAAAGTAATTTAATATACACATACACATTTTTGTGTTTACAAGAATTTCAATAGTTTCTCTTTGCTGTCTTTTAAGACTTCAAATACAGTCATACTAATCGCTGTGGTAGGAATCCCCCAAGCAATTCTAGCATATAATCCTCTTGTGAATGCACCACGGCCTTCGTTAAGCAACATATTTTTTGCAATGGCAATTGGTCCATCTCTATACATTTTCCCGTGATCTGCCGCTGAAATTTGCCACCTTGTTTTGATGATGTCTAAAGGCGTCGAAACTAAAACACTTGCTACACCTGCCATACTGGAACACACCATGTACAGACTAGGATGATTATGATCTGTATTTGGCAAGATCCATTGTTTTAGTTTCTCATACGTGACAAAATAAGTCATTGAATGTGGAACAAACACAACGAGTCCCATCCAATAGCCTCTATAGAACCCTCTTATGCCTTCTGTCTTATAAATGTTGGCGATTAGAGAACGACTGTTGATTCGAGCTTGTTTTTGCTGTGTTTGCAGTCGGTTTTTTATGACTTCCATAGGAGTAAAAAACAAACAGCCAGAGACCTCAGCAGCACATCCTGAAATCAAATGATTGAGAGAAGAGTCTCGGGCTATGTTGTATGATGTACTCAATGTTTGCTTGGTTGCTTCGTAGCATGATAGATACATAGACACGGCAGGCACAGAGAAAAGTAAAGCGATGGGCAGTCCTCGATAAAGGCTTTTCAATGATTGAATTTTCTCGGTTGATGAAGTATGCTTGCCAATCAAGTTTGGAAAGACGATTTTTATCAGTGATTGTTTATCTATATGTCGTATTGTTGTTGTTTGTAGCCGGATATTGATTGTGTCCACTATGATTAGAATGAATAAGACAATGACTTCTTAACCGCTTCTATCTTACTAGGATGCGTTATTGTTCGAGCAACTAATCCAGCGGTGCTTGAAGCAAACAAGTAGTATCCATCGATCGTACTCATCGCTTTGAATAAAAAAAAATAAAAAAAAATGAGGCACTTTTTTTTTCTTTGACAGTAGAACTGGGATTCAATAGTTGAATCGGAGACAATAAATCTCAGGTACAGATTCTTCAAAGGGAGAAAACAAGGCTAATCAATAACAATAGAATCTTGAACGTGCATTTGATAAGCAAGCAAAATAAAGTAAGCAACCAGGTGCATGTATCTCCTACTTGATGATAAACCGACTGCATTGAATTTAAGGATTGAAATACAACCAATCATGATCAAGTATGTTTTATAGTCATGATTGGCGGACAGAGTTAGTGTGAGTGGTACGTCATCGGCAAGTTCTTTTTTCTTCGATTGAATTAAAAATAAAAAATAAAAAATATTGTATTGTGTTCATCGATTGACTATGCCAAAGATCAGAACATCACGAACAAAGCGACCTCCTGAAGGTTTTGATGAAATAGAACCAACTCTTGAAGAATTCGCAAGAAAAATGAAAGAAGGTAAAAGCAAAAACAACAAGCAACACCAACAACAAAAGAAAGATGTAAATAGGGTTATTAGAACTGTTTTTAATATGTAGTTGAAAACGAGTCTCATGAAGGCAAACGTATTGTTGAAAGTGCTTGGCCAGTGTTCCGTATTCACCACCAACGTTCACGTTATATATATGACTTGTTTTATAAGAGAAAGTTGATCTCACGCGATCTTTATGACTATTTGCTCAAGAATAAGTATGCTGACGCCAATCTTATTGCCAAATGGAAAAAGGTAATTATAAAAAAAATTTTTTTCTTCTCTAATATCATTCTAGCCTGGATTTGAGAAACTGTGTTGTCTGCGTTGTATTCAGCCTAAAGATACAAACTTTGGTACAACATGTATTTGTAGAGTTCCAAAAGAAAAATTAGAAGAAGGGAAAATGGTAGAATGTGTTCATTGTGGTTGCAGAGGTTGTGCAAGTGGTGATTAAAATCATAATAAAAACAATCTGTCGTGGAAACAAGAGAATTGCGAGAAATAAAAAAGGGTTTTCCATGGCAACAAATATCCGAATAAGAAAACGAGGATCTTCAAATCATGGCTGATTAGCTGATTAGAGTTCTGAGTCGGCTTTAAAAAAAGAAAGGGAACAAGAATGTTCTCAAATTTCCAGTTTATGTATATCTTGAATCAAGGATGAATCCAAGGTTTCTTATGCATAACTTTCAACTTTTAATATGAGCCCCTCTTTTTCTGTCTTTTTGGAGGGCTATAAAAAGAGGGATTTTTTTAGTTTTTTTTTCTTTTAGTTTTTATCCCCTCTTATATTTCAACATGTCTCTTGCTATTATCAACAACAACACTGCTATGGATGAATTTTCATTAAATGGTCAACCATCATTAGACCCTCATCGTAGACAAATTATCAAGAGAAAAGTACTTGCTATTGGAAAGATGTCAAGATCGTACACTGTCTTGAAAGAACACCCACAACTTGTACAACAATTAAAGGCCTTGACAAATGGTCGATTACCTGTTGGCACTTTGGCTTCTGGTGAAAAGGGAATTCGAGAAGGTATTTGTGCCTATCAATGATTAAGTCATTAAAGAAAAAGCTATATTATAGCCATCATTCAAAAGACTATGAACAATGGTTTATCAAAGTTAAAAGAACAAAAAGACCTTTCTTCCAATCTATATCATCACCATCAACCCAATTACAAAGTAGCTTCAAGAGAAGGTCAAATCTAACTTATTCGTCTCTCTCTCTCTCTCTCTCTTTATGTATATATCTATATCTACCCTTCATATTTATTTTACGTTAAATAAAGCCAAATATTTACAATGCGTGAATTATTTTTTCTTCTTTTGTACATAAATTTCAGGAGAAATGTTTATCAAACTGTTTATTTGTGTACAGAAAAAAAAAACAATTATGATGAAAATGTACAAATTGAAAAAATTAACCTAAATTTGCATTATTATTAGTAGTAGTAGTATTGTTGTTGTTATTGTTGCTAGTGTTGTTGGTGTTTGTAGTGTTATTTCTCTGTAATAACTGCTGTTGTTGAAGTTGTTGTTGTAGTTGTAATTGTTGTTGCATCTGAACAGCTTGAAGTCTTTGTTGTTGCTGAATCAATAGCTGTTGCTGTTGTTGAGGAGTTAAACTATTTAGCATTTGTTGTTGAAGTTGTTGTTGAAGTTGAGGTGATACTGCTGTATTGTTGTTTGTGGTATTGTTGTTGTTATTATTATTAGCATTGTTACGCATCTGCAACTGTGTAATGTATCGTTGCAAATTAGCTTGTTGATTTACAGGTAACTGCCCAAGTGACTGTATAGGGTATCCAAGTTGTGCTAATTGTGCTGCTAGCGCTAAAGCATTGGCTGTTTGCTGTTGTTGTTGTTGTTGTTGTTGTTGTTGCAATGCCGGTGACGATTGCTGTGTTTGATTCGTATTGCTATTATCCGTACTCGTAATATTATTGCTATTGGTGCTCATTTGTGATTGTAATGCTATAAAATAAGGATAAGAATAAAGAAATTATAAAAGAGAGAAAGTCTACCTTGAGCTTGTGATGCTAATACGTTTACAAATCGTTGTTGCATAGGTATTGTACTAGGTGGTCGAGTTTGACCTTGCTGCTGTTGTTGCTGTTGCTGTTGCTGTTGCTGTTGCTGTTGCTGTTGTTGAGCAGCAGCAGCCATCAAGGCCATTTGTTGTTGACGTAGTAGATGTAATTGTGCTGCTGGGTATCGATTTTGTAAATTGTTAGCAACAGTATTATTAGCCGTATTAGCAGCACTGACAGCATTCAATTGTGCTTGTAATTGAGCTTGTAACTGTTGTTGAGCAAGTACTTGTTGTTGTTGTTGCTGTGATTGTTGCTGTTGTTGAGCAACCTGTGCTGCTGCTGCTGCTGCTGCTGCTTGGGCTTGAACTGCTGCTTGGGCTTGAACTGCCGCTTGAGCTTGAACTGCTGCTTGTTGTTGTGTGGCCACTTGTTGCTGCTGTGGGGTTTGTTGAGCTAGACCTGGTTGGGCAGGCTGGAAAGAGGAGGATGGTTGAGGTCTAGGTACTCCCCTATTGGTTGCAGCGGCTGCTGCTGCCGCAGCGGCGATCGCAGCTGATGCAGCGTTCTGATTTACTGCTGTAGGAGGTCTTATTTGAGATGCTGTCGGCTGAGGCAAACCATTACCCTATAATGGATGATCAATAAATAAACAAACAAACAAAAACAAACAGAAAATTCTTTTTTTCCTACGTTGGGAGCGAAATTCTGAGACAATTGTCGTTGTTCTATCAAAGCTTGTGCCATTTGTCTTTCTCTTTGTGTTTTGTGTAGACTTAATTCCATAGCAGAAGGTAATCGTTGACCTTGTGAACTCATTCCATGTGCTTCAATCACACTACGAGGGGGTGCAGATGTGGCTACAAAAAAAATGAGTACTGCATTCAAAAAGAAAGAATTTTACGTTTAGATTTGATAGAATCTTCTCTTTTCTTTTGAGTCTTCTTAATAGCCTCAAACATATTATATTGTCTCTGCCTTTTTCTTGCAGAATCAAACTTAAGTGGTGATGGTCTCCTTGAAAGATCCTTCTTTAGTTTCGAGACATAAGCTAACATAGAATGTAAATACACAATGACCTCAATCTGCAGGTGTTCTTACTTGAGTTGATTTGTCCTGATAATGAAGTCAGGTTGTTCTGTCTCCATCTTTCATGACAGTCCCAGGGTGTACGTTTTTCCCCATTGACGGGTGCTCTTATGGCATTGAAAGCATCACAAATGAGATCCCAATTGAAAGAGTATTGCACAATAAGTTGGATCAAACACAAATCGTCATCTTCAGACCAAGTGCCGATTTGCCTTGCTCCAGGGGGTACTTGTGGAGTAGACGGCTGAGTCACAGGCACCTCCTTTTGTTTCTTGGGTGCGAATAATGCTATAGAGTATTATATTTTCTAAACATCGTCATAAAGACTTACATGAGGCTATAGGAGTGGTTTCATGGCGCTCTTGTCGTGACATTATCTTGTTTTGTTCGTATTCTTCTTCCTCTTCCTCTTCTTCATCTTCTTCTTCGTCGTCTTCCTCTTCCAGAATAAAACGAGTGTGTTCTCCATTAGTATGACGCTTTCTTGAAAGATGTTTACCATTCCTTTGAAGCTTAATGTGTTGCGTTGAAATCTTGAATGGCACAATACGGCTGTATTCTGCCTCATCAAAGTAAGGATCGTTACCAATGCAGTCAGGATCAGGTGCTGTATACAAAAGCAGGTCAGGAAAGAGCGAAATAATGTCATGCTCGTCTTCATTGAGTGCCATCGTGAATTGGTCAGGACCCAAGTTCTGAATCATATGTCGATATTGATGAATAATATTGGAAGCAACCTTGTTTTCTTCTTCTTCATCATCGTCCTCGTCCATAAGTGATCGTTCTGTCAATGTGTCTTTTGGTGTGTCTGTGTCAACATGCTGAACTTCAGAAACAGGTTCTGTCATCTCCACATCCTCTTCTTTATGAAGTTCTTTTTTTTCATCAAGAAACATCGGTGACTTTGTCTGTATTGTTGTTAGTTGTTTAGTCATATAAACATAACTTGCCTTGATGCATAAACTAGATTTATCCTCCGCTTCATGCCATGCCATAACAGCTCTGGATAAAGAATAGGCTGTTGCTATCTTCCACTTTCTTTCTTCTTTAAAATCTGTTCGCATCCATTTCTAACATAGGTTTAGTATAGCTTTTATTGTTTGTGTCTATTACCATTTCATCCATTAATAAATCCCAATGTGTCTTTGTTCGAGGTATCATTTTTTGACGTTTTAATTGTCTTTGACTCCATAAATTCTTCTTTTTCAGGTTTTCAATACTTGCAATTGTCTTTACTGATTTCAGTTCATCCCTAGCGAGCTTTGTTTTTTTTCTTTTAGTTGCAAATACATCATACACACAAGTACTTACCATCCAATCATGTGTAGTCAAGACCTTTCTTGCTTGTTGAAGTTGCTTATACAAAGGCTGATATTGTGCTCTTAATTGCCAAGCATAGAGATCAATACCTGAAGGCTTATCATTTCGCTTATCGACAAATTTACAACCATTATAGATTTGGACAGGATGATGCTTTGATTCAGATCGTCGTGGTAATGTCGTTGTCAAATAGAACACTGCTTTCTTTTTTCCTTCCTGCTCTTCCTCGCCCTGCTGTTGTTGTTTAATAGACTGTTCCTTCCCTTACAAATAGAGATACTTACATGCTCAGTTTTTACCGTTTCTTCTTGTTTTATAACTTGATTTTCCATAATTTCAGCTTGATTTTCCGGATGAACCATTGATACCAAAACATCTTGACGATAAGCAGGCGATAATTCCGGAAATACACCGTCTCTGTAGGTTCGATTAGCTTCCACAGCATGACTCCACAAGACCTACTTTATTTGATGTTTCTCAAGAAACTCTTCTTCACGCAAAAAATCTGCTTCTGACAAATTCTCCTGGTCATTAAGAAAGGCCATCACGTCTTCTTTTTCTTTTGTCAATAAAAAGAGTTCTTTAAGTAAATGTGTTCTACGAATCTCAATATGTCTACGCCCCAAAACGTATGAGTTTTTTTTTTCTGTTTCTATGCCAACCTTTGTTTTTCTTTTCTTTCTTCTTGTGCTTTATTGCGTAATTCAATCTTGTATAAAAACAGATGAGATGATGTCTTACAAGTCAGTCACTTACCAATAGAGAGTCATCTAGAGATGAGCCAGTAGTATTGAGTAAAGATGTATCTGTAGACATGGCATAAATATATTGGTAAAATTGATTTGAATTTCAAATTAAAGCTGGGCCAGCCAGGGGGGGTTTACTCTAATGTTGGTGTTTGCTTGAAAGAAAAAAGGGCTACTCCAGCGGGGATTGACAAAAAGAAAAGGGCACACAAGCACTAAAAAGAGGAACTGTCGAGATGGTTTGCTTTCAAGTACCTACAAGACTGATATGAATTGAGCAACTCGGATATTATATTGCAAGAAAAAAAGTTGCATAGGACAAGTTCTTAAATATGAGAAGCAGGATTATCCTGAATCTCTTGCTCTCTTTTTTTTTCTTTTCTCTTTTATTGTTCTATTATACTTACGATAAAAGACAAGTTTAAAAATGCAGAAAAAAAACAAGATAGAACTGTGAGTGTAAATTCGTTATGTTTTCTTTAAATATTATTTAAGCGTGTGTATGTACATCTTATGGTATTCATCTTGTGGATGTTTTTTTGTGTGCGCTTGCCCCACAATTGAAATACGTCACACTTCAAAAGGTGACACAAGGACAAAGTAAGTTTCTTTCAAACAAAAAAGTAATCCCTTATTGTCTCGATTGATATGCGTTGCATAAATCAAGGGCAGTTATCCAAGGATGCAGTAGATAAGAATTATTTAGCTTTGTTTCATTCCTATTTGAAACAATGCATTTACTACCTTTGTTGTTTTTAGTATGTGAAACGCAGTAAGAAGCCTGCTACTAGATATGAAACGAGAATCAAGTAAACAAATTAATTCATTTAGTCGACATTGTTGAGGGATAAAAATCTTGCTCTTTGGGTTATATATACTATGAGATTATGTTTTATTTTTTATGGTATTTCCTCCATGTTCTGATAGTAAATGTAATACTTTCTTTGTCTCTTGAGGGTGTCATATTAATATTTCCTTTGGTATTAGGCATTTACTTTTTTTTTATATTACAGAGATCACATGATAAAAGGAAGTGTGTAATGTTCGACACATCCATACAGAGTACAACATATAGTATTATTGTAAAAGACGTTGGGAGCAACAAAAGAATTGAACAAAAAAGAGAAAGAGAGAGAGAATCTAAGATAGATGAATAAACTGAATACGTATTTGTTGAATTGATAGATCTAACAAAGCGAAACTACTGTGAATATGCCTGAAGAAGCAAAAAATATTTTCCTTTCTTGGTGTTAAACGGGTTGAAGAAAAAATGTTTTATTTGGTGCGTTTTTATAACTTGATTTGTTAGCAGGCATTATTCTGTTACATGTAGTCCAGTGAGCTTTCAAGCCCAAACATCTTTAACGCTTGAGAAAAAAAAAAGTGCCATTTTTTTTTACCTTGTTTAACTCTTAAAGAGAAAATTCTTCAGCCTTTGTAAGCATTATGCAAACAAATAAAAAATAGACTATAATGAACAAAAGCGCTTTGGCCATTGTACTTGAGCTGATTCGATAGTTTTTTTAAAAAAGCGACTCGTCCAAAAAAAGAAAACAGCACATACACATACTTCAATTTTTTTGATCGAAACCTTACCTTCGGCTCAATAGTGATTTCAAAAAAAGAAATTGATTTACTTGTGTTCACACAAGGTTCATTTAGCAAAATTCATTTCAGCTTGTTTTTTTTATTAAAAGGGGGGAATTTTACATGGGGGAATTACAAGAAAAAGTGTGTATATTGTCTACTCTCTACATGAACATCCATTTCAGTCAATTTGTATTCGTTCAATTCCTGTTTAATCTTCATGGCCGTCATGGGCGTTAATTTTTGGCACGTAGCATTGGTATCGCAACGACGGTCATAATCAGAAGGAGCAAAAGTTTCGTGAATTTGGATTGTGCTACAGAACTGAACTCGTCGTCCAGAGTTATTTGTGGGAGCCACGAGTGAACTTGTAGAGGAAGAAGCAGGTTTTAGCTTAGGAGAGCTGTGAAGGCCAATACCATATTGTAGTCCAACAGCAGCAGGCTTGATATATTCTTCTGAATGCTTGGATGAAGCAGTAGAGGGAGTAGGTGAAGGCAATCCCGGTTCAGGCAAATGAATAAAATTTCTTTGTTGTTGTTGTTGTTGAGGAGGTGGTAAACGAGTAAAGGAACGTGTTGAAATAGCAGAATTAGGTGAATCAGGGGCACCATTGATATAAGTATTATTTGTGTTATTGGAGGAAGAGGAGCGTACTAATAAAGCAATGAGATGGATACTCATATCTTCTTTGAGCTTACCTTTTAATCCACCTTTTCGCACATGAGATGTTGTTTCTGTTGTGTCCACTCGCAAGTCAGGTTTTTTTTCTTTCTTTTCTTCTTTGACAATTTGGCGTAAATCTCCTGAAGAATGACGTTTGCTGTTAGATGATGTGGAAGTACTAGGCTTGCTTGGTACCACTTCAGTTTGAGGCACGCTACCAGAACCCTTTTGAAATAAACTAGAAAGTGATGCAATCGATCTACGTCTAAAAGACATAGGATTCTTGCTATTTGTAGTAGATTGAGATAAGGGTGAACTAGATATAGACGAAGCAATAGACGAATTGGAACCATTTCTGCTTGCCAAAGAAGCCAGATCACTCTGGCTACTATTGGAAGATTTCAGATTGTTCATGCTAAACACTTTACGAAGTCTTTTTGATAAAGACAGTTTTGTGTTGACAGACATTTCAGATTGAATTGAAAGAGCAGATGTTGCTGATACAACAGAGCCAGAGAACGAAGGTCTTCTTTCTTGAGTCATTGGCATAGCACTATGGCGACGTCGACTATTGTTACTTTTCATGGATTCATTAGAAGAGATAAGTGGTGGCTGAGATAGAGAAGAAGATGAGACGATAGATGATGAGGATGAAGGATGTTTTTTGTTTGAAGGGCGAGTTTGAGGTGGTGGTTGTTTTCTTGTGCCACTGGAGCGTGTAGGATTTGAAGGCGAACTTGATACGCGAGTGCGGGTACGGTGTTGTTGCTTTTGTAGCTGTTGTTGAAAGTAATAAGCATTGGCGCTATTCATTTGTTGTTGCTGTTGTGAAGCCTAAATGAGATGATTAGCATTTTTACTGTTATGAAACAATGAATGTGCATAAAATTTATAAATAACTTGTTGACCATAAATAGTGGTTGTACAACCACCAATCTTTTATGATTCGTTATGAAATAGATGAATATAGAAAAAAAGAACGGATCTTAATTTCTTTGGGGGGAAGCAAGAAATACATATATAAAAAAAAAAAAAAAAAAAAAAAAAAAAGAGAGGGAGTGTATTCTTTACCTGGGGATCAAATTTAAGTGAAGATGTCAAATAGTTTGCTAGAGCAATGTCTTCGTCTTCTTGTTGTAACAAGACAGGGTTGTGTTGAATTGTAGTTGCCATAGTGGTATTAAAGATTAAGGATTATATGTATGGGAGGGAAGAAATGGGATTGCTTAGTAGATGTGTGAAAGAAAGAAAGAGAGGATTTACAAAAAGGAAAGAAGATAAAATAACAAAATAGGATTGGTATTTGTGTGTTGCGTTGATTGTATATATACAGAAAAGAAAATTCGCGTATAACTTTCTTGTTTCTTTTAAAGCATGAATAAAGAAAAAAGATTACTTTTTTTTATTCAATGCAACAATGAAAAAAAAAGAGAGATATTAGAAAAAGAGAGGAGGAAAAGAGTGTTTAGAAAAAGAGAATGAAAAATGAACAAGTAAATAATACAAAAGGTGTGACAATACCTTACTCCGCTTCAAAACGAATAAATTGCCTTTTTATTATTTTATTCCAACATTTTACGCCTAGCAAGTTAGTCCTCCTTACAACTAATTTACACGATAATTACATGTGCCGTCACTTTATCAAAAAATATTAGCCTTTTTCTAATATTACTATTAAATGCAATCATGCTATTTTCTTTCTTTTTTTTAAATTGCCCATCTTTCCCACTTTTTCTTTTACTATTGCTTTCTTTAAAAAAAAAAAGAAATCAGAATGGGTATGACAAGGCCATTTAATGTGTAACTCTACTAAAGAGCTTTTACTATCATGATCTTTCATGTACACATGTACTTTTACCCATGATCAAGAATTATGCAGATAAAGAATTGAATATGCACGTGTGCCTAGCACAAAATAGCAGCCTATCACTCTAATGCTTGTAAGGACAAACCCCATTGTCAATTATGGAAAGAGTTTTAAAAATAACATATTTATTGTTTAAATTAATATGTATTTTCTAATCAAAACCTTAATTTTAATTATATTTTTCTACAAAAAATCATTTCTGCTACATATCATCACCGTCCTTTTCGGAACTGAAAAAAGAAGAGATAAAGGGTGCACCATAATAAATAAGGAAAAAACCAAAGACAGTGATGGAGACATAAAAACAGAGTTGTCTTTGGTGGCGTTTGGATATCATTCTGTTCATTCTGCCAAAAGATTGATGCAAGCTACTTCCAAGACCGCTGAATTGATTATGCTGTACTGATTTAAGCATAAACATCTGATAAACTAAAAACTTACTGATTCATCCAACAATCTATCTTGATCAGACACATCTTGGTGAATGTCTATTGTGATCTACTTCATTCTGAATATCAAAGCATTTTAAACTATAGACATACATTTTTGATAGCAGAGATTTTAGAACTGAGCTCGTTTAAACGAATGTCGTTTTGTTGTTCAAACACAAAGCCATTATTTTTCGAATTAGAAGCACTATACACGCGTCACTAACAAAGATCCTTGTCGAGATTGAACAATCTATACCTCATCTTGAGATGGACAATAGTGGAGAAAGAAAGGAAAAAAAAGAATGAAAAAATAATTACATTTTTTCAGGATTGGAATTCACAGTATTTACCAGCCAATCATCATATAACTCCATAGGATACTTAAAAGCCTGTTGCGCATCAGGTCTTTTTTTTTCTCTCGAAGGTTGCTAGGCAACATCCATATCGCGATAAGGCCAATTGTTTGAAGCATAACGCACTTATCAGATCAATTCTGATTGGATAACAAGAGGAGCCTCAATCTGAAAGGTGACGCAATAAAAAAAAACTTTTTTTGTGAGCGTGCCTGGCAATTTAGTGTATGTGTGTGTGCTGAGAAAAGACATTTTTTCTTCTTTTTTTTCAAACCACCCCTCTCACACAATGCTCAGAAACGTTGCTCGTATTGCTCGTCCTGCACTCACTCGTAGTGTTTTGCCTGCTGTATGTAGTTATTTTTTAGAGTCGAGTTTTAGATTATTAACTTGTTATTAGGCTCGTCTCAACCTTGGTGCTGTCGCCACTGTTGCCCGTGCTTATGCTTCTGCTAAGCCTTCTACTTCTGAAGTTTCTTCTATCCTCGAACAACGTATTTTGGGTGCTAACTCTGAAGTTGATCTCCAAGAAACCGGTCGTGTCTTGTCTATTGGTGATGGTATTGCTCGTGTTTACGGTTTGAAGAACTGTCAAGCTGAAGAAATGGTTGAATTCTCTAGCGGTCTTAAGGTAAACAACAGAGAAAACAGGATGATTGAAAGCACAATGATTAACAATGTACAATAGGGTATGGCCCTTAACTTGGAAGCTGATAACGTCGGTATTGTCGTTTTCGGTAACGATCGTTTGATCAAGGAAGGTGATACCGTCAAGCGTACTGGTGCTATCGTTGATGTCCCTATTGGTCCTGGTCTCCTCGGTCGTGTTGTCGATGCTCTCGGTAACCCCATTGATGGTAAGGGTCCTCTTGACGCTGCTGGTCGTTCTCGTGTCCAAGTCAAGGCTCCTGGTATCTTGCCTCGTCACTCTGTCAACGAACCTATGCAAACTGGTATCAAGTCTGTTGATTCCATGGTCCCCATTGGTCGTGGTCAACGTGAATTGATCATTGGTGATCGTCAAACTGGTAAGACTGCTGTCGCTCTCGATACCATCTTGAACCAAAAGAACTGGAACAACGGTTCTGATGAAGCCAAGAAGTTGTACTGTATCTATGTCGCTGTCGGTCAAAAGCGTTCTACTGTTGCTCAACTTGTCAGAACTCTTGAAGAAAACGGTAAGTTCATTTAGATATATGCACCTGTATCCTTATGTATATCCTATAGATGCCATGAAGTACACTATTGTTGTTGCTGCTACTGCTTCTGAAGCTGCTCCTCTTCAATACCTTGCTCCTTTCTCTGGTGCTGCTATTGGTGAATGGTTCCGTGACAACGGTCGTCACTCCTTGATCATCTATGACGATTTGTCCAAGCAAGCTGTTGCTTACCGTCAAATGTCTCTCTTGCTTCGTCGTCCTCCTGGTCGTGAAGCTTACCCTGGTGATGTCTTCTATCTTCACTCTCGTCTTTTGGAACGTGCTGCCAAGATGAACAAGAGCTTCGGTTATGGTTCCATGACTGCTCTTCCCATCATTGAAACCCAAGGTGGTGATGTCTCTGCCTATATCCCCACTAACGTTATTTCCATTACTGATGGTCAAATCTTCTTGGAAGCCGAACTTTTCTTCAAGGGTATCCGTCCTGCCATTAACGTCGGTCTTTCCGTCTCTCGTGTCGGTTCCGCTGCTCAAACCAAGGCCATGAAGCAAGTTGCTGGTTCCATGAAGCTCTTCTTGGCTCAATACCGTGAAGTTGCTGCTTTCGCCCAATTCGGTTCTGATTTGGATGCCTCCACTCAATTCTTGTTGAACCGTGGTGCTCGTCTCACTGAATTGTTGAAGCAACCTCAATACACTCCCTTGTCTATCCAAGCTCAAGTTCCCATCATCTTTGCTGGTGTTAACGGTTACCTCGATAAGATCCCTGTGAACAAGGTTGTTGATTGGGAAAAGGATTTCATCAGCCACGTTGCTACTCAACACAGTGATGTCCTTGAAGAAATCCGTACCAAGGGTGTTCTCTCCAAGGAACTCGAAGCTAAGCTCCGTGATGTCTGTGATAACCACGCTAAGGGTTTCTACTAAATTTGTATAATGAAATGATTTTCTTTTAGAATGAACTTGATATATATATATATATATATATATTTATATATTTTTTTATGCGGGTATAAATTAGACAAAGTGTTCTGGTTTAGGAGGCATTTGACATAAAAGAGCTTCTAATGCTTTCCAATTATCCACTGTTTTACGAGCATATTGAAGTTGTTCATGCACGAAATTTTGATAGAGCAAAGACACAAATGCCTGTTGTTTGTGTAAATAAGACAGTTCGCTAGCTACACAGTAACGAATATAGGTATCTTTTCTTTGTTGATGTATCATTTTCTCGGTATCCTATGGCGTTGTATAAAGATAAGGGAGGGGGCTATTAAGTTTTTTTTTCTACACTTACAGATTTAATAAGCGCATCTAATCTTTCCACTTCAGCTTCTAAGCCCGGAACACCACGGTTTTGATTGACTTTGGCAGTATTAGCAGTAATCTTTCGAGCAAGTGCATTGATTTGATTTGCATCCAATCTCGACTTTCTGTTCAACATGTCTAAAAACGAAATGGAGACATCGCGATGTCTTTTGAGGTTTTCAAGTACGCCTGCAATAGAAGAAGATGTCTCTGTCTCAATAATATGGCTGCCTTGATCCAAATAATTGCCTACATGTCCATAGCCCTTGACGACTTGAATGCATGCTTGACAATTCGTGACAAAACAATCATGTTCAATGTCACCCAGTTGCCTAAGAACAACTTGAGTTATCTCTAGGGGCCCATCATGGCACTTACTTGAGCGTGTCATTGTACTTTTTCATCTCAAGTGCTCTTGCTTCATTGAGCCGAATGGTACGTTCCATAATAGAACACAACATGTCATATTTCTCAATGGATTTAGGCAATCGTTTCTGAATCTGTTCAATGCGAGAATCCAGATCTTTTGGTATAAACACTTCAAGGTCTTCTGTCTGGGGATTCGCCCTGATAAACTCTTCTTCCGTATGAGGCGATTGAGCTCTTCTCCAAGCAGAGAATTCCTAAGCAATACTCAGCATCAAATTCAAATATGGTATCTTACCGTTTGTTCTGTCAGAAAGATAATGACTTGCTCATCGTTTTTCAATACTGGATGTCGTACAATGGAATTCATGAAGCGTTGTAAGCCTTGACATCTTTTTTCAAGAAACACTTTGTCTTCTATGTATATACATATATATAAAAAGTGAGTCATGAATAGATAAAGAAGCACTTACTGCCAGATAACTTTTTAGGTGGCAAATCTGGAATGATTCGAAAAGGATATCGCTTTAACAATGTTTCCCAAAACCAATAGAAATCACTGTATCGTCTTCTAACAGACGTCTGTCGCTGACTGCTCTGAACCCAATAATTAAGATGAGTAAACAAGAAGCCTTCTTTTTCAGCTACTGTCACTGTGATTTGATCCAGATCAGTAAACCATTGATAAGACTCTGTTGATGATTTCACAAGGGCCTGTGTAAATGCTTTATCTGCAATGGCTTCAACAAGTCGACTAGGCACAGGTGTGATTGTTTTGGTGCTATTGTCATTCTCTGATGTGGTTTCCCTGTTGCTTGATTTCTTGACTTTATCAGGATAGACTGGAAAAACATTGTCAGTAGGGGGCGAAGTAGAAAGTCGCCAAGGATCATCGTCATAAGCTTTAGGTTTTGTGTTTGATACCAAAAGTGGGTTAGTTCGTTTGATAGACACATTGTTCAAGTTGGATAAAGAAGGTATAGGCAAATCTATAGACAGTTAAACAACTAGAATTGTGTATGTGTGTGTCTGTTTACCATTGCGATGTTGGTAGATAGTCAAGAGTGACAAATCTATAGATATAAGTTTCTACTGTTACATATATAGAATGAGCTTACCCATGTTCTTTTGAGCGCATCCTACAAGTGCCAATGCTGTATTAAACTCATTTCGAGTCACATACATAGCTCCAGCAGGCACAATCATGGAAGAAATCTAATATGCGTTAAAGAACTGTTGTATGGATGCTGCATTGCATTATTACCTACTTGCTCAAATAAACGTGGTCCCATGCCTCCTAAGCTAATGATGGTCTCAAGTGACTCTACGCTCACTCGGTCACCAATAGGCCCAGCACGAATATAGGCTGTATCAAAGACTTCTGGTAAATCGACTCCGACTAAAAAAAAAAAAAAAAAGTTAAACGGGTGCCTTTATTGTATCAACACTTACGGAGTACATTGGCAGCTGTGATACCTTCAGTCACGACTTCTTCGTCCATAGCAGTAGGTTGAGAAAGAGGTTGTCTTATTTCATCCACAGGATCAAAACCTGTAGTACTCCAAGGGTCTTCTTCTACTGTAAAAGGAAGAGACCTTGTTGGTGTAAAAAAGTTGGTATTTTGAAAAGAAGCAAGGTCGTCGTTCATATATAAAGAATAAAATAAAAAAGAAAAGAAAAGAAAAATAAAAAAAAGTTTTCGTGTTCTCCATTTAAAGATGACGTGAAGCATACAGCTAATTTTGGTAAAACTCGTGTTTATTGAATGCGAACAAATTCAATCATAAGCTCACAATGGTCTGTGTGTGGAAATAAGTCAATAGAAACAGCTCGGGAAGGCTTGAAAGGAAGTCCCTTGAACCGGTTAGAAGTAGGTCTACACAGTCTAATAATGAAAAAGCATTAATAGGACATAGGTTTTTTTTTTTTTTTTTGTTACCCAATAAAGTTTTGCATGGCTTGTTTGGCATCACAGCTAATGAAAATCACTTTTTGGATTTGCTCTGATTCTCTAACAGCACGAATAACTGAAGTATGAACACCACTTCTAGGTGGATCCAAAATGGCTACTACTTGTTCATTCTTTTCATTGGTTACAATATCAATCTTTTCTTCTACTTTGCTTGCATGATATTGAATATTGGTAATATCTGATTGGATGAGATATCTCTATGTCCTTTCTTTACTTACTGTTCATTTTAGCATTGGCATTGGCATCTACAATGGCTTCAGGAATCATTTCAATACCAATGACTCTGTCTACTGATTTAGCCATGGTAATACCAATGGTACCTGTACCACAACACAAGTCTAACAAGGTTGTCTTTTTATTTTGATCAATATTACACCATTCTGCACATTTGGCATACAACAGTTCTGTTGCAGGTGTATTGACCTGAAAGAAAGCACTGCTTGATATTCTAAATCGACAGCCAAGAATCTCCTCATAGACATAGCCATCACCTATCAATACTTCAGTAGTGCCTTTGTCTGTAATACCATTCGAATCCCCATTCCAGGTCTGAAGTAAGAGTGTGGTTGGTTTGATATGCTTTTGCTGGTTCCAATAAGCAATCAAGTTATGCTTTTCTATTTCTATTTGCTCTTGAGTTAGACTGTCTGTCTTGATCTGTATCAAAATCATCACTTGTATACGTTAGTATGTTCCCCGTTGATTCAGCATAGATTACCATCGCCTGTTCTCTGTGTCTTTGTCATAATAGATCTCCATACACCCACTTTATCTACTCGATCATAAACATCATAGTCTGATTGTTGTATATAGTCCTAACATACTGTCAATACGTATCATGACCATACAATTATCTTTACTTCCATAGCTTTGGCTATTTGTTTAGCTATATCAGGCACATGTAGACACTCTTCTGGACCTAGTACAGCTGTATGTCCATCTCTATACAGTCCCAACAGGAAGCCTACTGTCTTATCACTATCCAAATCTTTCCCAATAGTAAACTCGCATTTGGTTCTATAGCCATTCACAATAGGTGATTGAATAGTGTCTTGAATCTCTATCGTCCTATCCTTTGTCCATGCTATCTGTTGCTTTCCTTCTTGGTTCATATCAGGCAGTGTACTTAATTTCTTTCTGAGTAAGTTTAGATAACGCTGACCTAGTTTATGCTTCTTTGCCACTTGTTCCTCATAAGGGATGTTGTATAAAGGTGTTACTTGATCTGCTAATCTTTCTGCTGGTGTACGAGTCTCTGGCTCAACATCTTGCTTCTTTTTTGATTCAAAACGAGATCGAAATGCCATCTCATCGACTTTAGAATACTCGGTGGATAATGCGCGCTTTTTATAGTGTATTCCATCGAGTTTGGCGATTGCTGCTCGGGCTGCTGCTTCTGACTTGTTGTTGAATGGGTCAAATAAGAACAATGGCAAAGCAAACTCACCTCGCAGTGAAGATAGGCATAATCCCACTTGGGAGCCTTTTTAAATCGATGATGGAGATCGAGTTGCTGCAAGAATTTTTTAATAGGTCCTAATTCATGAGCTGGTAAATTGAGGATCTTGACTCGATGAATATAGCTTTCCGATGTTGTAGAGGCCATTCTTATAAAACATGCAACTGGTTCTAACAATAAAATAAGTCAACAAGAGGAGGGGGAGGGGCTTGTCTATCCTCTTTATCTCATTTACTCTGCAAACTACAAATAGACCTAAACATGGAACAAAGCTGAAAAGAAACAACAAGAAAAATTGTTTTTTTCTCTGTCTTTTTTTTTTGTTCCAATGCACAAACGTAAACTCGATCTTGAACCGATCCAGACCAAGAAGCCAAAAAATGATTCTTTTATCGTATCAGAACCTTGGAAAGCAGCATTTTCAGATGCTCGGAAAGCCTTTAGTGAAAATAACTTTAAAGAATCCGTCGCTTTATTCACGCGTGCCTTGACACTCAAACCAGGACATACAACTATTCTTGACTGTCGTGCTGCTTCTCATGAGAAATTAAACCAGATTGATCTTGCACTGCGTGATGCATCCAGTATTATCAGCATTGCACCTACTGAATCCAGAGGTTATTTGCGTGCTGGTAAATTACTGATGCTTCAAAAGAAATATAAGCAGGCAGTCAATGTCTATCAACGAGCACTTGTCAAAGTGGATCCTCATGACAGTCGCTATGCTCAAATCAAACAAATGAAACAAACAGCTGAAAAAAGGGCAACTCCTTCTTCTTACCTTGATTTTATGCAGGTATTGCCTTATGATGTGGTCTCTTTGATCTTTGCCCACTTGTCGTTTGATCGCCGTGTTCAATGTACAGGCGTATCCAAAGCATGGAGACAATTTGCCTTGAATTGGTCTGGTATGTGGCGAGATTTGGACTTTGGTCACCGAAAAGTACCTGTGACAACCATCAAAAAATACCTTGGCTATGCTACAGGGAGACATATTAGGCGATTTGCTATGATGGATGCAGATAAAAACAGAATGAGAAAGTGTCTTCAAGCATTGATTGATGCCGACTGTCAATACTTGACTCATTTGGGTAAGCACAGACAAGTTCAATACAGACTAGAATGACTTCATATAGATTTTGTACGCTGTAATATACCTTTGGATGTATTCTTGAGAATGCTGAGATTAACAGGCAAACATGTCACAACGATGCGGCTGGATGAATCAAGTCTAAGTGTAGCACAAATTCTTCAGCTCGTCATACCTGCGATGCCTCAATTGGCACAGCTATCCATTATTGGACTCGAAACAGGCGATATACGACAAGACAGTATGGATCTCAACTTGACTCACCTTCGTCTCTGTATTCATGACACAGACACAACATCATGGCTCATAAAGCAATGCAAGAAGCTGACATTGCTTGATTTTTATACAAACACTGTATCTTTTGCAGACTTTACACACTCATTAGCCCGCACAGATATTCCTGAATTAAGCGAATTCCATTTCACTTTTGGACCAGTGTATCAAGTAAAGACACAGTGGGCATCTCTCAAGACATCATCTTTAGCTAAGGGACTGCATACATTTGGCATGTATGGCGATCCTTCGTTTACGAGTTCGCTGCTTGAATTTATGGTTCAGAAATATCATACCACATTAAAGCATCTGGTGATTGCAGATTGCCGAATGCTTGATAGCCGATTGGCTCAGTTAGTCGTGTCTCCTGGGCTGCCACAGATTCAAACACTCAAGATAAATACCTATATTGCTTTAGAAGAATGGGATGTACATACCATCATCAGTTCATGCCCAACCCTTGAAGATATCTCCATGTCTTGGATAACAGGAGTCACAGATAGTGTGATGAGTGACTTGCAGACAGTGACCAAGAAACTAAAAAGACTCGATATTTCCAATTGTAACAGTGTTACTGGTGTAGGCCTACAGAAAGTAGTCAAGGCGCACAGGTCTACGTTAGAAAGACTAGTGCTCAATAACTGCCAAAGGATTAGCCCTGATGCTGTAACATGGGCAGTAAATACACTTGGAAAGCGTGTTGTTGAATGCAAATATAAAAACATGTGATTCGGGAACTGATTTTTCCCGTTTTATACCGAACACTGTTCAAAAAATATATATAAAGAAAAGAAAAAGAAGAGGAAGTGTATATATAGAGTTGTCATATTTATCTTATGAGGTACAAATAACTCAATAAAAAAAAAAAAGAAAGAGACAACGAATGGCTACTGTTTATCTTATCGCATATTTATGATTATAGTTCGATATCCCGACAGTTCCAATTTTTTATTTTCGGTCTATAAAAAACGAGTCATTTAATTTGACAGCACTCAAAATGGGTTCCATTCCGATTCAATTCAAATGAGCACGATTTATCTACAATGACGGGGGGATTTTCTTACTTTTTTTTTCTCTTTTTTTTTCTTCCTCTTGTTTATTTATGTCAATATGCCTATTGCTGTACCCTTCTTTACAGGCTATAAACAATTTTCAATTGAATTGGCAGAACCAGTTGTTTTATTAAGAGGACCACCGACTGACCCTACAACACATGTCTTGAGAGGAGAAGTGGAATTAGTGCTGACCAAGCCAATGTCAGCCAGTCAAGTGTTGGTCAAACTGGTAGGAAACTCAAATATGCTCTGGCCAGAAGGACTTGGTGCTCGTGGTAGCAAAGTGTATCACGAAAAAACTATTTTGGAGCAAAACATCATTTTAGATTCTCGGCCTGAAGACAACCCAATGCTACCTGCTGGTCTACATCGTTGGCCATTTGAATTTTTGATACCCAGCAGCATGGTTGAAACAATAGAAGACGAAATGGCTCAAGTCTATTATTATGTCTCAGCCACCGTACAGCGTCCAGGCATAGGCACACCCAACCTACGATGCCGCCGTAATATCCTGTTGCTTCGAACCCTCTCCTGGTCTGAAGATGTAATTGCTTCTCATGCTTTACCAACTACCTCCATTGTGGCAGAACGAAAGACAGATGCTTGCGATGCTACTTTCTATATCGAGAAGTCCATTGTGTCCTCTGGTACACAGTTTCCCATTTCTATTGTACTAACAACACAAATGAAGAATGTCAGCTTGGAATCGATCCATATCACATTAACAGAAAAACGAACCTACCAAGTCCCAGAATACAATGCAAGAAGAGCAGAACTTCATGACTTTAAGCTACAACTTGCTTCTGTAAACAACATGGCTGATTCTGACCAAATGAGACAAGTCATGATGTCTGCTTCAGACTTACCTCTTCATCAAATACGCCAATTACTTGCAGCCAAAAATGCTCATATTCCACTAGGCACCACACCTTTTCAGTACAGGTTTTTGTTCACATTACCCAACTGTCTTACACTGAACCATACAACTTACTTTAAAGAAATGAATTTTTTGCATTATTTGAAGATCGATATTGAACTCTCGGTGCCTGCCAGTAGACCCACCTCATCTTCTTCAGACCAAGCTGTGCATGGCATTGAACGTACTCATATTCAGCTTGAAACGCCTATCACGATTCTCGATTGCCGTCTTAAAGAGGATTATACAACACTCCCCACATATCAAGAAGCATTGTGTGACGAAGCCATTGATGTAGAAAATGAACAAGACGTGTTGGACCAACAAAAATCAGGTTTCTTTATGTGCCCTTGCTATGTGGATTATAAGAAGAAGAGCACCAAGTTTAACAAGAAGGAACGTATGATGATACTTCAACATAGCGGAATTGATTCAGGCTCACGACCATCGTCACTAGCTTCAAGCCGAAATTCAAGCATGGAGCGTTTGGCTTTACCTCCTCCTCCTCCTTACGACAAATAATTTGCATTTTTCATATGTATACCATGTTCACAATAAAAGCATTAAGCATCATTATTTTAGAAGAAGTAACCTATTGGCCTCGAAAGTTATAGCTGTCGCCATTCAGCAAAGTTTCGAAATAGACCAGCTATTTTCAGTGTATTCGACACTCTGTTTTCTAACCAACAAAATGCGATAGTGTCAGTAGTCTGGTTGTCAAGCAATGACTCATCAAAGAATGGCATACAATTGAGACTATACAGACCTTTCTAAAGCCTCTAGTCTTTATCCTTAAGTATACAGATATTTTTATGCTGGCTTATTTTGTATGTACCAATGAGCTTACCCCATGATCTCATTGACTTTGTACATCAGGCACACACAAAATGGCTTGTCATCGAGGATTAAATAAAGATAAAAGGCAATATCAATTCTTCTTCCTGCTGCATCTATATCATAGTTCTTTCACGTAATAATCAGACCCATACCTTAGCATCTTCTGCCTCTAGTATAGACAAGAAGACAGCACCTAAAACTTACCCCTCATCTTAGTCGAAAGTTGTTTCTAGACAAGCACCTACCACTCCTTCCGATCTACCATCCTCACCCCAGTTTCAACTGCAGTAATCAAGGACACGGATGAAGACCCTTCATCATCCAATGAACTAACAGTCGAATTTGTCAAACAGTACTTGAAAGGCATCGAGAAAAACTCTATACTCATCGATATCACTGACATTAAAGATGCTCATATGCTACGAAAAGCACTTCAAGTCTTTAATAAAGATGCTGATGAAGAAAACGGCTGCGACGATTACTGCGATAGACTCCCTTCTACCCGCAGATATCTTAATCGTTCGTTTATTGAAACTTCATGGACAAAAGATTCACCCGGATATAAGGCCATTTTGAACACGGACATCCGTTTGGAGGATGGAACCTTCGTTAGAGGTTTCCTTAGTTTACCTGACAACGCAAAGATTGTGCGCTTCAAGTTGGATAGACTTCCTCTAAAGGCCCCTCAACGAATGAGGAAGGATATGGAAAATTGCTTGTTCGAATATAGTCGAGTGTCGGATCTTGGGATTAATAGAAGCCATGACTGTTTTACTGGGCAAGGCTATGCGGCATTGAACCTTACCCCAGCCGACGCCAATGACCTTCCTTTTGAACCGCTTTAAAGGGTCATTCCTTGGATGGACGATGATGGAGAGATTCGCCAGGCATTACTTCAACGGGAAAATATGCCAGACATTTGTAGACTCTGTCAAGCTTCTGATCATTGTCGTGCAGACTGTCCTGACTTGAAGAACTACATGAAGTGTTTTAATTGTAATGAGAAAGGTCATATGATGAGACAATGTCCACGTAGTAACATAATTGAGACGATCGCGGCTCCTAACAAAAAGGCCAAAATCATTGTTTCTAAGGACTGTAAGACGCCGGTAAATACTGTAAAACCTAAGGAAGTCACTCCTGTCACTGCTGAGGAAAAAGAGGAAGAAGAGGATAACATGGATGTTGAGACCTCTGAACCCGAGAGGCCAAAGGCTGCTCAAGAGACACCCTCTCCTATTCGTTCTCTCTGTATTACAACCTCAGAGACTCCAAGCAAATACAAGCGTTTCCGTATACAAAACGCAGGGGATGAGGTTAGTCAGGGTCGTCCTACTGTGACAAATGTTGACAGAGACGCAATGAATTGGAACTTTGAGCAGATCCAATTCTTGAAACAACAGCATTTGATTTTGACCAGCGAATAGATACGAATGATTGAGAATCAGCAACCAGTGTCTTACATCTGGGAGCAGCTAGAACAACTAGCCAACGCAAAGCTTCAATTCACAGAAGCACAATTAGCCTTTATGAATTCAGTTACAACTATGGAACTAGGACAAGGTGGTCTTAGCGACCAACTCTAAACACACTGCAATATCCATTAAATATGTCCAACACATGTAAAATAAGAGTTGCAACACTTGACTGCCGCAGCCTACGAAAAACCTCTAATCCCTCTCAGCAAAAACTTTTTATTCGATATCTTCGCTCCTTAGACCTTGACATTATCGCTTTCCAAGAAGCACATACCGATAATGCTCAAATTATGAATCACTAAATATGCAGTTCCAAACGAACTCTGCCTTATGGACTCAACATTGTGGAATTGTCTCACTCAATCCTCAATATATGCTCAAGTCAGTATGCACAGATGTGGCGGGAAGATACATTCTAGTGGTTTTACACCTAGTAGAAGAAACTACGGATGATTCTTCTAGTCCTGTCCCATTTCTTTATATTTTAAATATATATGCTCCAGCAACTCAAAGCGCTTGGATCAAGGCAACATTTTTCAACAACATGATGGAAGATGTAATGGTACAGCTATATTTGACCAGTGAATTATACAACACCGTCATCCTTAAAGGCTTCAATTATAATATGAAAAAACAAAATTTGTATAGATCTGTGAAAGGCCCACCAGCAGAATGGATAGGTTTGTTGCAAACCTCACTTATGATTGCTTTTGCAATGACAAACAGATAACATAGCAAGGCTCAAATGCGACTTCTATCATTGATTACGTGTATTGCTGCCATAGATTGCAGACAAATATAGAGAGCGTGGAACGGACGTTTGTGTCTCTTACTTGGACAGATCATGCTCTGCTAGCAGTTAAATTTAACTTGAACAAAGAAAGTACTAGAGGGCCAGGAGCATGGAAGGCAAATTCTAACTTGGCGAAAAAGAAAGAGTTTAGACAACAACTAGTTGCTTTCTTGGATATACTAGTTCTGTAACTTCAGAAGTAGAGACACCACTGTGGTGCTCAGAAGAATTGGGACTGGATTAAAGCCAAAGTCAAACTGTTTATCAAATCATTTCAATTGGAGACAGTCGATTGGAGAAACAAACAGGTTAAAAGATTAAACGAAAACGTAACAAAATCCTTCAACATCAGAAACATCGTGATATAGTGAATTGGACACTACCCATAGTAGAAAAACAATTGGGAGCATTGCAAGAAGAAGCTGCAGAAATAGACGCTCTGAGAGCAGGAAAACGTTGGCGTGAAAAAGGCGAGAAGCCTCCCGGCTTTCTAAACAGGTTGATCAAAGCACGAACACATCAAAAATCAGTAGGCGATCTACGAGATTCTGTCAGTGGTGAACTTTGTGGAGATCAAGAGGCTAAAGAGAGAATAGTGCAACAATTCTATTCTAACTTATATACTCCGGATCCTCCCAACTACCATGCTATGAACAGACTGATTGCTAAAATTCCTGACAATATGTAATTGAATGACAGTCAAAGAGACATTATGATGTTGAGTATCTCTATGAATGAAATATTTGAAGAATTCAAACGAACTCCAAGACAAAGTAGCCCTGGCACAGATGGTCTTCCATATGAAATCTTGAATCATCATGGAACACCCAAGTCTTCATTCATTGGTTACGGATGTGTATAATGATAGTTTAGCTGGTAGTCTTCCAATGTCATGAAACGAATCATTGATGGTGTTACTACCTAAGAAAGGCAGTCTATCCGACATGAAGAACCATAGACCGATTACACTGGCTAACACGGGCTATAAGATCTTTACAAGGATACTAAACCGCCGCATAATGATAATTGCTCCACAATTGATTACTCAATTTCAACTTGGTTTTATGCCAGGAAGATCTATCGCAGAAAATGGAGTAATAATCCAGAGTATAATGGAAGACGCACAAGCCAGAGTACAGCAAAATACAACACAGGACAGACGTAGGGACCACGATTTAGCGCTTTTACTTGATCAAGAGAAGGCCTACGATTGGATATATCTTACATACCTTAAAAGAGTGCTGATAGGCTATGGTTTTCTGGAAGTGATTGCTGATACAATGCACAAATTGCTCTCAAAAAAACAAGATCAAAATTAACGTTAATGGGTTCTTCACTAAAGAAATCAAGAAACGAAGAGGATTAAAACAAGGTGATCCATTATCACCAGTTTTGTATAACTTGACATTTGACCTATTTCTACGCTCAATTGTACAAGATGGTGGGTTCAAAGAATATCAGTTTCGACTGCAAACACCAAGACCTGACTCTTCCCCCCTCCCCCTGCTCCTATAGCGACTAAAATTCTTTGCTATGCAGATGATGCTTTAGTATTTGTACATGACCCGAATGACCTAGTAATACTGTAACGACATATATCTACATATTGTAGCGCATCAAATGTAAAAATCAACTTTAACAAGATTGAGGCTCTATCTTTATCTGATACAAACTCCTGGTCGTTTTGGCATAGTTACCTGCTACCACTAAAGATACAACATATTCAGTCTTCTGTTGATGCACAACCTATCATTTACTTAGGCTTTCCACTGATCCAATCAGTTGCACAAAGACAAAATTATTTTGAAACCTTACTGTTAAAGATAAAAACTGCCTGCTCGATACACTTTGCCCGTTCCTTGTCAGTGTTAGGCCGTGCCACGATGGTTAATACCTTGATATTATCCAAATGTTGGTATCTTCTTTGTGTGACGTCGTTCACGAAGACTGAGATTTCTCGAATCCGGTCTTTAGCACAACAGTTCCTAAACTCTAGGATCTTTCCAAAAATTGCTTGGTTGACTTGGACTCTGCCGAAAGAAGATGGCGGTGTGGGAGTTCTTGATCCCTTATTGCAAAGAGAAGTGCTTTGTAGTCGCTGGTTCATCCCTCTGCTGAATCGCTCTACCAATGCACACTGGTATCATATGCTCACAAGGCATATTCAAAATATTTCTGGCTATTATGAGGTTGCTATTCCTTTGCTCTTTCCTTTGAATAGACACACTAGAACTTTTCACTTTGGGTGCGGTAAACTTATTTTAACAATCGATCTATTATATACCTCAATAGATCCTTTGTCTCGAGATTTTGACCAGATGAACCTATCTCACCAAGCATGTCTTAGGTTACCGATGAAGGCCGTTTTACAATCTTTAAGACCACGACTTCCGTCATTACCTAAACAGATCCAATTCGTTCCGGTTCAAGCATTCATGTTGTTCGGCCAAGATCTTAAGTTAATCCGTTGGAAACATCCGGATCATATTCCGCAAAAGTTCAAAAAATGCTACCTCCAGATCATCTAAGGGCTAGAGAGTAACAAGTACCGATCCTTTCTTTTCTTTGTCAAACATTGCCAAACTCCTACTGCAGAGGTACTGTCTACTTTTCCATCACCTTCATCATTGTCGTTTGTTCCATTTTTCAACTCTTTCAAATTTGCTACCCTGACTGGACCAATCATCAGGGTATCGACAAAGGAGTTCGGTTAACTTTCCAGAGTGCTACATCTGCCCCAGAGCGCTTGTAAGCTACCGCTAGTGCCTTTTGGGTCGGTTTTTGGAGCTGGTCTCTGCTACCAGTTGCTCGTAATATGATGTACCGATTCCTTGTTTCCAAACTACCTACAAGACAATTTCTTCACCCTATAATTCCTGATACATTCCCCTCGCCTCTTTGTCCAATTTGCACTATTCATCTTGAAAATGAAAAACATCTCCTTTTCTTTTGTCCACCAAAGAAGTTTTTCTGGAATTCCTTTGACCTACAACCACTGTCGAAGATGTCATTTAAGCACTTATTACACTAGACTTCTCAAGAATAGATTATTCACAAAAGAAAAATTCAACTGTTGTTGACATTGTCATTACCGCCCTTTCGCAAGTCTGGAAAGCACACTGGATATTTGTCATTGACAACGTCTCCTTTGATGCCTACTCCATCCTACAACAAACACGTACTTCTTTACAGCTGCTTGCAGATGAAAAGCAAGTACACACAAGACAGTAATCCTTCTCTTACCTTTTTTCCACTCATAACAATGGCAGGCCTTTCGTTTTATTCTATTTAGTTGATCTGTAGCATAATTGCATACTATAATTCCGTATGGATTGTGCCCGCGTCTTGAGTGCCATTAGGGTAACTTTATGCGAAACAATAATAAAAATCTTGAAAGAAAAAAAAAGCTGCATCTATATCAAGTTTTTGCTTAAAGCTGTATAAAGACGCAGTTATTTGGCTTTAGCACAGTGACAAAAGCTGTACATCTTTGCTTTCTGAGTCTTTTAATGTAAAAATCACATTGACTTTGCTACTAAAATATTGAGCAATTAGGCATAAACGTTTACAAGGTTTTTGGCTCCCATCATACCATTTCTACAGTACAATTGGCAAGCAAACGCATTCACCAAAAACTAGAGCTTTTGATGCACATTATAAATACTTATGTGTATTGATAGCTTTATTTTTCGTCTTGTAGCATGAAAAAGTAGAACAAGAGTTGTTAAATTAAGGATTTTCATGAGTACACTTTGCCTTTGAGAGGTTTTTGGCCATTTTTTACAAGTCGCTTCTTTTGGTTCAAACTAATCCCAAAGGTACCATGGATGTTAGTAAACATTGCTTGTAGGCATTTGGGGCATTTATGCGTGTATGAGCAGGCTTTATACTCCTTGTGTGACTATGCAACCCTGCGTATTTGCCTGATATTTTAAGGAAACAATCGTATTGTTAGTTAAACCAATGGACTAAGAAGGATTACATTCATTTCCAGATTTGCATTATCCTTTGCGGCATTTAATGAAATCATTATATATATATATACGAAACTGGTCACTTTTAGGAGTGGACGAAGTGATTCTGTTATATAAAGGCAGAATATTTGATATGATTGAAATGATATTCTGCCTCTATATAATTAACATCAAGGATAACAAAAAGCTTCATTTAAATTCGTTTTTTCACAAACACACTTATTTTGCCTTGAAAATAAACATAAAGTGCCAATCAATCTTGTTTTTTTTGAACCAACATGATGAATGATTTAACTCTTTGGAGTGATTTGATGAGAAGATGTTCATGGAAACTTTTATCTTATTTAAACCTTAACTACAGTAAAAATGAAATTACCTTTTTTCATGAATAAGAAAGGTAAAGGCCTTTATATAAATCATGCTAGCGAACTACCTTGGCATATTATGACTGAGGAGAATTGTTTTTCATATAAATCATCCTTTCTTGAGTAACCTAAAAAACGATCATTTGTATTTATTTCTCTTTTACTGGTCATTCAGTGCAATAAAAATCACTCATGTAGCAAAGGTATCACTAAGGATGTCAAGCGTGACTGTCATGAAGCTCACATTTTGCCATTTGCTTATGAAATTCTCTCTTTTTAAAAAAAGAAAAGGGCTCAAATAATGAAACTCCCTAATGAGGTAATTTTGAGGCAATTTCGCCTAGGCGGTAAGATACACGTTCTTTCCCTCATTCTTTTCAGCCACTGTAGAAAATTTTAGTTTTTTTCTATATATAAATAATGATCTTCAGGTCAAAGAGATTGCTTTTCTTTCTCCCATTTTTTCTTCTTCTAAACTATGTCTTTCTCATCATCCAATGATTCACCTAAAATGTCTATTTCAGAAAGAAGAGCAACTTATCCATTACAAGAGCGAATCAAGATATATGATCCTGATATGATGGCACGAAAATTAAACCAGACAGATAAACAGCCTACAAAACTTGTTGTACATGGCGTGAACATATTAAATAAAATTAGCATTGATAGTGACACAGCTATGTCACGTATTCGACAAAGAAGAGAAACGCATAATAGAGTAGAAAGAAGAAGAAGAGATAACTTGGTATGCTTCAGTATTAGACAAATGTTTATAAACTAAGTATATCCTTAGAATACATTAGTAAACCAACTTTCTGATTTGGTACCAAGATCCTCTATCGAAAAAAGCGGAGGTGAAAAATGTCATCGTGCTAAAGTGCTGCGATATGCCATTGAATACATTCAAAGTATACAACAAGAAAACAACGCACTACGAGAACAACTAGGTTTACCTACAGGGACATCAAATACTTCTGGCTTAAATATACCATCACTTGAATTTGTTTCTACTTCCTCCTCTTCTTCAGAAGACTTTGACATGTCCTCCTCAAACAATATGTAAAAATATATATATATCTATATCTATATATACTTCTTAAAGGTTCATTTTAGTGTAAAATGTACCTTTTTTATTACTGCAAATAAAAAAAGAAAGAAAAACAAGTACTACTGTGCATTAAAGATATATTAAAGTGTATAAAGTAGTTAATAGAAATAATATACAAAAAAAAAAGTAATCGTATGAGCGACAAGGGTATCATTCGCATAAATATCTTATTAGTCTGTTGCAGCTTCTAGATCATGACGTTTGACAAAGGTACCACGATTAGGGTCCGTTTCAAAATAGCTCTCGCCATTAATACTTCCATCACAGTTGCCCACTAATACACACATTAGTACAAGATCAAACAAATATTCAAAAGCAGCAATACATACCTCCATGATCTAGTTCAACACCGACCCATTCTCCTTTACCAAAATGCACACCTCCAATAAATCGAACATAACCAAAAGTAGGTAAAGGTCTTTTCAGCAATCTAACTCTAGTTCCAATAGTGATAGGAATAGGTATAGATTCATCTTCATCTCGATCACTAAATAAGTTACGCCAGCCTGCTCTTCTGGTTTTGTTGATTGGATGTCTAGCAGCATTAGCAGTTAGGCTTTCTTCAGGCAAAGAACGAATAGGTCTAGCTCTTGGATAAGCTAATCGAGCTGGTGATCTAGAACGAGGGGGTGTAGCAGGCAATTCAAACTTGATACGTGTAGGACGACGCGGTGTCAATACGCTTTCTTGTTGCTGTTGTTGCTGTTGTTGTTGTTGTTGTTGTCTTTCTGCTTCTCTTTCTGCTTGCGCATCCATTCTCGCTTGAGTTTCCATTGAAAGAAGTAGTTCAAGGTTGTTTGTGTCCATCATATTCAATCGACGCTGTATCGCATCATCAGATGCGTTGAAGATAGGTGCAGTTTGACATTTTGGCAGAGAAGGTCTTGTCGTGTTTAACATCGGCTTTAATTCTACACTTTCTGTGCTTTTTGTACTTAAGGAATCATCATCTTCGATATCACTAACAGCACTAGCCTTATTGGCTGTCATGACAAATGGGGATATACGCCGCGAATGTTTTTCATTCAACTTGCTGTCGTTTAATTCGTCTTTCTTCTTGTCTCTACCTGTACATCTTTCTTTGTTTAAACCGAGTCTTTGGGACAGTCTTTTTGCTTTACGAAACATGAGTAAACAAAAGAAAAAAGAGAAAAAAGAAAATGATGGATCCTTTCTATTTAATTTGAAATGATTGGGTTTCAATATATATATATTTTTTTTTATATGTGAAACCCGGGCGAATGGAACAACTCTTTTGGACCTTATTAGGAACTATAAATACTTATTTTATGGTTGCCCTGTAGTTACTACGGTTTGTAGGCTATCTCGATGCTAAAGTTTTTCTATTTGATATTGACATGCAGACTGATATCTGTAAATGACTATAGACTAGAAAGGATGTTTAGATAACTCACCTATAAAAGCTTTTATTTAGTGAGAGAACTGTGTTCAGTAAAATGGCTGAAATACTGATTACTGAAGACACATTGTTGCCTTCTCAGAAAAAAAATGAGATTCACACTGTGTCTTCATGGTTCCACAATGTCTTGTAATATTTGCATACTAGGACAACATGAACAATCACCAGACAAGGTTGCATTGTTTACAAATGTTCGGTGTCTTGTACAGCATTTTGAGCCTTCGTTGTTTTTATTTTTTTAAAATAGAAACCTAGTAAAACGTTTTATTTGATTCAGTCTTGTAAATGAACGTAAAACCATATAAAAGATCAAACATGAGTACTTTAAGTCAGACATTTTTATATTTTTCTAGAAAAAAAAACACTGGGTATCCCTAGCTGATAGTCTTTTTACAAAACTAAAAGATCTATGCATATATTTTGTATTCAAACACCACACATCAGTTGTAACTTTACAGCGCGAAGAAGCGAACTCTGAGTTGTCTAGAATCCGGCAAGGCTAAACGATTGTCGTATAGGTTGCCTAAAAACTATACTTTTTTCTAGTGAAATCTCGTGTGATCTGATACGAAGAAAAATTGATGCTTGTAAAAGAAGTCTAGCTTTCCAACACAAAGGCTTTGGTAGATTATTTTATCGTAAGCCATAGTGATACTGAATTGTATAAAATACAATTAATGCATTTATTTGTAGCATTCTAGGAAACACATAAACTATACGCAACTTTTATTGTTTCAAGCAGGTGAAATCAAGAGAGGAGCAACCAAAGATTGTATCAAATCTATACGTCCCCCATTAAAAAGTCCAGAATGTCTAAATTCTATCTGTCCGGCCGTCAGATGCGAAAAAGCTAGGCACCATAAGGATGCCATGTCTGCGATTGCCGCTGGTCTCTCTGTTATGACAAAAGTCTTGCTCAAGAAACATCTCCATTCTGTCAAAAACTTATGTAAATCTACCATTTCTTGCCTCGTACAGCTGACTCAAATCGTTAAACAATTACTCCTGTTTCTTCCGAAAAATAATTTTCTACTTTGTCTCTCGTTTTCATTCTTCAATTATGTATAAGAAGCTTAATCTCAAGTAAAGAAAAAAGTTGTTATTACTTCATGTCGTACCATTCGATTGTGTCTTTAATATATTTTTTGGGAGGAGGGTTCTCGACCCTTTTTCTTTTTTTTAAACAGTGTAACACGATGTATGATTTTTTCCTGGATTCAATATCAGTCACATAACCAATTTGAATATTCAGGCCGAGCAGGTTGCTCTTTATTATTGGGTCAAAATTCAAAGGTTTCATGGTGAACATGAAAATTGACACGAAGTGCTGCATTAATAACGTTGCGTGTAAAAGGAGTGGAGCCACAAACATGTGCCCACACTCTATAACGATGCTTATTTTCCACTTTGATTTTTTCCATCTCTGTATCCACTTGCGGTCGTTCACCAAACTTTAGTTTGAAACCTTTATATTGCCCGATAGGATGGCTTTGTCTCTTCATTCTTGTTATATAGATATCAACACTCAAGTGAATTGGCAGAACAGCTGTCTTGATTTGATTTTCCCATTCTGTAAACATTTCCATAAAAGGATCGATTTCGTCTATGCAAGCATAAGTATATGCTTAGAAGTATTTTTTTTTATCTTACCACTCACTCTGATAGCCCAACAGAGATAAATACGATCACTAACTATAGTGCGTACACCTTTCGATCTCTTTTTTACAATATCTTGGATAATGGCTAACGCGGGTGTCACACCAATCCCAGTTGCGAACAATGCAAGAATAGGGTAATCTTGATATGGAAGTTGAGGTCCATACAGACCATCAATATAAATCTTAAGATCATTTGATAATTTGTTGTTATCAACAGAAGCATTTAAGAGATCTTGTGTCTTGGTACCAAGCGATTTGATATGAACAGAACTAATTTTATCTGTATTCTTACTGCATTCTTGATGACACTGACCAAGTTGGCTTCCGTAGCCATTTCTCCTACGTTGAAGAAGCTTGCTGCTTTCGTTCAGATTGGTTATTTCATTCACAAGACTGGTGGCTGTCTCCTCTATATGTATAACATCTTGCTGATGGGTCTCAAAGACTTTAGAGATAGTAAAAGGATGCCAGTTTAGATATTCCCAAAACTTGTGTTTGTTAATAACTATAGCAGCAAATATGTATTGACCGGGCTTGAAATTGTTCAAGAGTTTGCTTTGAAACAGAATGCGTACAATCCCTTCTTGTGTTGCTGTTTGCGCCGTAACTTGCTCTACTTGAACAAAAGACGGTTTAATTATCCATGATTTGTAAGAACGAACCACTCGATCAGCAAGCCAAAGTGCAACTGCTGGTGTATAAAATGCAAGGCAAGTTGGATAATGCCAGCAAGTGAAAACGATTGCGGGAATCAGGAAAACAATATGACAATAATAAAATAACTCAAAATGATGTCGACGTATATATTCTAATGAAGTGGCAAACATGACAATATAGACAGCAGTTGCTATAGTGCCAGTTGTGTATTCCTTGTTAAAGAAAAAGGCGTCATATATGCTGTACTTTTTTATATATCCATCCCATCTGACGAGACTAATATTAGCAACATGTGTATATATGTATGTACTTACACTCGATATACAAGATGTGGCACAAAATTCAAGAACCCAATGCGAGCGAAAATGCGGTGAAAAGGTATAAGCTCTTCAAAAGTCAAGCCACATATCTTGGGTAGTAGTGAGTTTCGTTGAGCAAAGAAGAATACAAGGCCCAAGTCCACCATCCCTGTAAAGGCTGCGCGGCGGTCAAGAATGGCCAAGTGGTATGGTGCGGGCTCATACGGACATACGAAAAAAATAAAATACAGATTGATAAGACTAAAAAGCAAGATGCCTGCTATTTGTTTTAAAGAAATCATATCAGTTACATAAGGAATGCGAATAACATAGTCAAGACGATGAAATAGTCTGGATCCAGGCAAATGCATAGTCAAGTCATCTTGTTTATGGACAATTCTTTTTTTTCGTATGTAGTATATACGGATCTTGCTTAATTGATAGTATAAACAGTATAGGATGAAAATAGACCAACAGAAAAAAGCATAGGCCATGCCTAGTATCCAAAAATTTGTCCATGTTCTTATATAGGGTAATGATGGCCACCACATTACGAAGTCAAAATAGTGTAAAAAAATAAAAGAAGAGATGCAAGAATTAACTTTTTACAAGCTAGAAATTGTTTCCTGTGGCTAAAGAGTTGATCTCCGATGTACCAACATATCAGATTATCAGATAATAAGGGACTTTTTTTTTTTTTGGTTCCATAGATATTCACTTCGGCTATGCATGCCGTTAAATGAAGTAAAGACTAATTCTTCTTTTTCTAGTCTTATCATGACCAGACTATGTTGCTGTATTGATAGTACGTTAATTTAGTCTTTTTGCTTTTCCTCTGTTATGAGTTGAGCTATTATGATCAACAGTTTGATCCTGTCTAAACATTGGTGACTTTCTATGTGGCTCTCTACCGAGCCTGAAACCGTTCATATCAAGCTATCAGCTAAAAGATTCTCAAATACCAATATTTCTTATCATTGATTTGCAAGTTCAAGCTCTCGACAAAGATAATAACAGTTTTTTCTTATAAAAATCATTGCGTCAACACGTTGCTTAAGCATATTATTATCGAATTCAATAGCGTGTTTTTAGAATGCAACAGTTTCTATGGTAGCCTTTTTTTTTTATGCCAAAGAATCAGTTAGACCCTTTTATTATCACATAGGCTGCTTTTCAATACTACATTTGATCTTTGTTCCGTAATACCAAAACGACATTGTTATATGAATTAGAAAAATGATGTAGATTCTAAAACAAAAGTTTGTAGGGAATGAATCTAATGTTATTTCGATGAAGATTCTTTAGTTTTATAACTCAAAAAAAGAATATCAGAAGTAGTTAACTATAAATCACAGTTAAATAATTGCAATGTTTTTCTAAGACAACAAAATGGTAATTTTCACTAAATAGTATTGTTCTTTTCTCAAAGAAAAAATTTCATAAAAACAAAAAACTAGATTTGATGTGCTACTTTGTAATTGCACCTAGTGTCTATATTATTTCTTTTGTGTTTAGCCTTTTCTTTTCCCTCTTAATTGTATTATTGTTATTTTCATAATTACATTTGCTTTATTAAAGCCCATGTTTTTTTTTACTTTAGTCTCGTATAATTCACAAGCTTTATTATTTCTTATTTTTATTTTAAATGCATATTTCTAACAGGTCTTTAAATGTAGTCGCTACATGACTTTAGTTGTAAAATATTGTTACGAAATGACTATTTCATACTCTATTTTTCTACTCATATTTGAACCCTTCGTTATCCAACTCTAAGTACTAACAGCTACTTATGTCACAGAATACTTATTCTTCTACTTTGAATCCCAAATATTGTATTACTTTATATCACATTAGACTTTAGCGCATATTGCTCATTTTACATTTAGTCAGCAAAAGCTTGACATATCGTGCCACTTTTACAGTGACTCATAGATTGATTATACTTGGATTGTTATATTTGCACTTTTGCAAGTCCAACATGATTACTTCAGAATAGATATAAACACTAGAACAATTCAACTTAAATACAGACATCCATATTTTATCTTAGATTTACAACTGTGCCTTAATTGTATTGTCTTATACTTTATACTAGACTATTATCATATCATTTGTCTAATTGGGTCCCTTGATCTTGCATTGCATTTGTTCATTTCGGGCGACTTGAAACCTGGTACTCATTACATATAACTTGCTGCCTATTGCTCTGTTACATTTATTGTTCTATATTCGTATAAGTCGCTGCGATTTGCACCTTTGTTCTGTAACAATATCATATGCTCTACTTCATTTACTAGAAAAACCTTCGACAAAAAAAAAACAAAAACAAAAAACGAACGTTTCACGAAATTCAATGAGACAGTAAAAGTTTGGAGAAGCTGGGCGTCGATCCCAGTGCCTCTCGCATGCTAAGCGAGCGCTCTACCATTTGAGCTACATCCCACCTTTCTTTCGCTTTTAGATCACTTTTTTTGGTTTTGACCAATCAAATTCGATCATTCTGTCAAAAAATCTAACACTGCATCCTATCCATCCGTTAGTGCATCCGTCTAAAAAAGCATCCATCCATCAAAATGGCAACTCACCTGGACATCCAGCAGTTGCATCAACTTGTGCTGACCCTAGCACAACAGGTACAACAACACGAAACTGTTTTTTCAGAACTCATAGCTCTGAAAGAAAAGGTTTCCATCCTTGAGAAGGAAAAAATTTTCTTGGAGTCAGAAAACAGCAAGCTCCTTTCTCGTGTCCGGACTCTCGAGTCAATTTTCAATGTCCGAAGGCGGCATTCAGGTCTCTTCTCCTGTCTCTCCCCTACTCCCACTGCCACACACCCAGGCAGTGTTGGCTCATCATCCATGCTTCCTCTTGGGCAGCCAAGGCTGCTAAGCCTGCCTCTCTCCCTGCCCGTCCTGCCCGCGTTTCGCAGAAGAAACGAGTTGCTGCTGCCCGTGCCTTTGTGAGCCCTGCTGCCAAAGGTCCTCAGGGCTTTACATATGTGTACCTTGGTCGCTCTCGTAAGATCAATAGATCTGAAGTCCGCTCTCGTCTCCGTCGTTCTGGTGTGGATACTGGACGCATCCTTGACATCTCTTTTCCTGCTTCTGGTGTGCTTGGCCTCCTGATGCATGTGCAGTATGTGGAGCAATTCACTGCTACCATGCAAAAGGTAGGTGCTGAATTGGTCGGTGGCTTCGATCCTTTGGATCCTAAGCACCTTGCTGATCCCAAGTTCGCTGCTTTGTCTGAAGCAAACAGAGCAAGCGAAATGCCTCACTGGTGAACAGCCGCGCTGTGGATACCCTCTCTTTCTTGCGTCCTCTTCTTGTTGGCCCTGTTGGTCGATCCTTCGTTGAGTTGGGTTGGATTGACGATGCTGACCTCTCTTGGCTCTTGCTTCTGCTCGTTCTCGTTTGGAAAAGGAAATCCAAAGCAAGCTGCTTTTGTTTCCGAACAAACGGCTGTTGAGGATTCTGCACTGATTCCGAAATGGAATTTAATGATATGATCCAATCCATACTCCCGCCCACCCATCACGCTCCTTCTCCATTAGCATCTGGAATGCGAATGGCCTAAAAACCACGACCATCCACGATGTTATATCACATGTCTTGACCACCAGTATCCTATTTATCACTGAAACTTGGCTCACAGCCGGCTATCTTCCTATAGATTGGTCGCAATACCATCTATATGGATCAAAGGTAGTTGGTGCAAACAACCGTGGTTCTGGTGGTGTCTCTGCTCTTGTCTCTCCTTCCTGTCCTTTTCCTGTCACCCAGTTGCCGTCTTTCAATGCATATACTCTCTCACTCAAAATGGGAGCAGTCAATGTGCATTGTTCGTACTTTCCACCCAGTCTCTCTAATGAGCTGGTGCTATCCGCTCTCTCCTCAATTCCTCTCAACTCTGACTCTATCCTCTGTGGTGACTTTAATGCTCGCTTTGGTGATCTCACTGGTGATTCCGCTACCAACTCGCGTGGTCTTGCTATGCGTGCATGGCTTGAACAACGAGACCTGGCTGTGCTGAATACTACTCTTTGTCGTGGTGTACCCACCTTTACAACGTTTCGACGTGGTATGGAAATGAGTAGTATCATCGATTTGTTCATTACAAATATTTCCTCGTGGAATATGCGTGGTGCTCAAGTCGCAGTAGAATCTGATCTCTCCCTTGGGTCTGATCACCGGTTGATGACTTTGTCATTCGACTATGATTCTACTTTGGGATCTGGGGCTCATGCTGGCTCTGACGGTCTTGCTCCACGACGCCTTTGGAACCTATCTCGCTTGCGGGAAAAGGAACCTTTGGCACTGTTCCAAAGCAAGTTTCGCTCACTTGTAGTTCCTCTGGAATCTACTCTGAGTCAGCTGGTCTCTGCGCCACCGCTTGAACGCCCTGATATTGACGAGTTGAATGCTACTCTTAATGGGTGCTTCTACGAGGCTTTGGATGGGTCGGTTGGTGCAAGACAACATCGGTCTGGAAAATGGTGGAAGAAGTACTGGACTCCTGATATCGAATCAGCAGCTCGAGAACGCGATCGCTGTTATAGTAGGTGGCGTCATGCCTCTGGTGTTGACAAAGCTTACTGGTGGTCGTTGCATCATGATGCACATCGTCACTTTCGTCGTCTTGTTGCTAAAGCTAAGCGTCTCTCTTGGAAGAACTTCTGTGCTCAGTTGGAACAAGACTTTTCTAAAGCCACTGGCACCCTCTCTCGTATGAAAAGAAGACGTGATTGTTCCGGTACTTATGCTCACAAAGATGGCCCTAAAGCTTCAGTAGATGCTATGGCTACTCACTTGACTTCGGTCTATGCTGGCTCTCTGTTGCCCCATCAGAATCTCGTCCACCCCCACCACTTTCCTGTGATAGTTTGGTTCCTTTTGTCTTGCCATCCAATTTGGATATGTTCTCAGCAGACACGATCATGGATCACATCAAGCGTTTACCTCTTCGGAAGGCACCTGGAAGCGATCACCTGAAAGCAGAAATGCTGAAGGCCGTGACCAAGGACCTTGCCCCGCTTTTGTCTCTCCTGTTCTCCCTGTGTTATCAATGGGCTTATACTCCTTCTCTCTGGCGTCTTGCTAATGTATACCCGATACACAAAAAAGGTGATCCCTCTGATCCGTCCAACTATCGACCGATTTCGTTGACATCAGTCATGCGTAAGCTCTTTGAGTTTACAATAGCTGATTGTCTTCATGAACACTCGCCTACACTGGACATTGCGCAAGGTGGTTTCCGTCCTCAACGTAGTCCTCTGGATCAAGCTCTATGCTTGCATGACTTGATGCATGATTACTTTCTAACCAACCATCGCCGTCCTGTTGTTGCTTTTCTTGACATCAAGGCTGCTTATGATACTGTCGACAGACGTGTCATCTGGGATGTACTGGCTCGCTCCTCTCTACCTCGGCCTGTGCTTGCTTTACTAGTCAACTTGTTTGACGACGTACAAGTATCTGTGCTGATAGCCAACCACTCTTCTACTCCCTTTCAGCCTGTCACGGGTGTTCTGCAAGGTTCTGTTCTCTCTCCGCACTTGTACTCTTTGTACATTAACTCTCTTCCTTCTCTCCTTCGTTCTGCTGCTACGGCTGGTACTACTTTGGTATGTCCTCCTGGTATGTCTGATGCAATTCCTCTGAATTGTCTTCTTTTTGCGGATGATGTTGCGATCTTCGGCTCTCGTAGTCAAGTCCAGCATATGTTGAACCTTGCTGCTGAGCATTCTTGCTCCCTTGGATATCGTTGGAGTCCGGCCAAGTGTGCAGTTCTAAACTCACCTTGTGATGGCCCTCGATTGACATTGTATGGCGAATCTCTGCCCCTCGTGGACGAGTTCATCTATCTTGGTGTACCCTTTCGAGAAAAAGGCATCCATGGACCTGGCATCATCTCTTTGAGATCTGCTAAGGCCATCAAGACCATGGCTCTGCTAACCTCTGTCGGTGTTCACCGCAATGGTTTCTCCCTTCTTTTGTCCTCTCGGCTGTATGCCTGCTTTATTCGTCCCAAGATAGAGTATGGTTTGGCTATATCCCGTCTTGCTTCGGCAGACATGACACACCTAGATGATCTGCAGAATCGCCTGGTCCGTATGTTTGTTGGTGGCTCTTGGTTTCAAGTTGCAAAACACCTCACCTGTCTTCCTGCTATGAATCATAGGTACAACATCCTTGTCACCAAATTCGCTTTGCGTGTACAATACCTCCCTGATGACTGCTTGATAGTGCTTTTGCGTGATCAACTACGGTACCCTCGCCTGGTCAAGCTTCTTCAACAGAATGTCTTGTACCGTTCACTACCGGACCCACAGCCCGTCTCTAATGCTGAACTTCGTACTCACTTTAGACGACAATGGCAGAGCCAATTTGACCGCCAGATGGTGCGACATGCGGCTCGTGGTCGTTCCGTCCTTCTCCGTGCTTGTCGTCCTTGTACGTCTAAGCCGGATCCAATCTTATACCTGCCCATGCTTCGTACTTCTCGTAGTCGCTTGGTGCGTTGGCGTCTTGGTCGCTTTGCGAATATGCGTGAAGAATGTCCTTGTCTCTCTGGTGCTTTTGTCTCCCGTGAACACTTTTTGTCATGTCAGGCGCTTGACCCAGCATTATGGGATGCACTACCTATTGCTCCTGCTGGTGTTCATCGTCTTGATTATACTCTAAATCAACTGCCAACTAAGGCTTCCTCTGGTCCTCCTCCTTTTTGGTCGGCGCTGCTACAATTGCTTTATGCAATTGATGTACTTGTACATCCTCTTGCAAATATCCGCCCTGATCAAGATCCTGGTGATCGTTGGCTCCCTCCTCTGGTCTCGTCATAGACGAACTATTTTTGTCATGCCTTTCCTCTGCGCTGCCACGGTGGTAAGTGATTATCAAAGTTCCCAACCGTTGGTCATGCCCTTGGAATCATGCAAATATACAATACTCTTTCTGTCTCTGTTTCTTTTCTCTCTTACTTTTTTCCTGTTGTCTGCTTTCTGTCAGGTTTTTTCACTCTCTCTCCTTTTTCTCTTTTTTTGAAAACTGTTCATACAATTTGGCATTATGCTCCATAGAGTAGCCCATATAATTGTTTATTAATAAAAAAATATAATCTTTAACCTGAGCTACATCCCCTTATATGATGGCTGGGCCAGCTATTGTAATATATCATTTTCAAAATAAGCTGATTGAAGGCTTTATTGTCTCCTTTTCGGCGCGTTTGATTGGATTTCGGTCCGTATAATCTCAAATACTAGTGATTTTCCATGCCGAAGCAACTAATAGTATTTATGCTTTTAAAATCAATCTCTTTCTCTTTTTCTGAAAGAAATAACTCTTTTTTTGCATTTAATGAATTCATAAGTAGCTTTTATTTATACTTTAAAAAGGATATGGTATACTAATAAGCAACATGATACCTATTTCCATTTCTTCGTGTGGTTTGATACTTTCCTTATTTCAGGAAACACATATCTCTTTTTTTTTGACATGATACGAATACATATATGTACAAACTGAGAAATAAGAAAGAATGTCATCCAGATATTTTCTAATCATGTAGAGAAAAAGGTCTCTATAGACAGTTATCAATAATGAAGAGGAAGAAGAAGCAATATACTCACATGATTTATGTCCTGACTAGTGGTAGGTATTTGGCCAGTGATTCTATTCTTGCAATCTGGTTAATACTTTCAAGAAGATGGCTAATATCTACTTAAAAAGCGTAACACGCATACAAACATAAAGTAGAAGGTTACCTGTGAGCACAAAATGACTTTTTCCAAGCTCTTTTTACTCTCTTTCACCGAAATTTAAACCAAACCGTCTCTCATTACCCATCAAGCTCTCGCGATTCTCGCACTTTTACTTTATTCACTCCAGCCTATTTTTTTTACGTATTTATTGTAATTACATACAGCAAACAGAAATAGTTTCAAATGCAATGTGTTTTATTTTTGAACTTTACTTATCCAGTACACATTTGCGTCCTGAAATGTTTACTAAAACTTCCATAGTTATCAGGAGCAGGATTTAATAAATATCGCTTGGATCCCAGCAGAAACGTCTATGTTCTGTTGTATGAATAGTGTCAAGTAGTTTCATACCCTGTAATAAAGTTACTTTTTTTTTTTATATAAAGAGATTTATCTAAATACCTGATCTTCTATGTTGAATGAAAACACAGCCGCATTTTCCCTTATTCTAGTAGCTGTCTTTGATTTTGGTATAATCAACCAACCATGCTGAACAGCCCATCTCAATAAAACTAAAGCAATAGACACATTCAGCTTGTCTGCAATAGTTTGCAAATGTGGTATCTGGATTTCACCATTAACCAATTGACCTTCCCCCAAGCTTGAATAGGCTTGTATCTGAATCTTGTTTTTTTGGCACAAATCGAACAAATCTTCTTGAAACAAGCATGGATGCAATTCAAACTGATGAACATGAGGAACGATAGTACAATGATCCAATAAGTACTTTAGATGGTTCACTGTGTAGTTAGAGACACCAATATGCTTCAATTTGCCTTCCTTGTACAGCTGCTCTAATGCTCTATAGCTTTCAGTACGGTTTGTCTGATTAATTGGATCAGATAACTTCTTTTTTGCCGTGCTAGCTTGCGATACATTTTAATCGATATACATGTATGCTTTATTTTCTTACCCAGGCCAATGAATCAAATACAGATCAAGATAATCCAAATCAAACTTGTTTAAAGATTCTGTGACAGCTAAGAGAGATATAAGTAAACACATCAACAAAGCCTTTGATTACCTTTGTAACAAGCATCATAGCCTTGGTTCTGCGGAGCTATATTTTGAGAATTAACACGCTTGTTTTCAATAGCCATACTCACAAAGTTTTGAAGTAATAAAAAGATCTTTTCTTTGAACACCAAAAGAAGGATCAGCAAAAACTTCTTTTAGGATCTGCCCCAGTACTTGCTCATTGCGATAAACAGTAGCAGAGTCTAGCAGTAAAATAAGTTATGGGCTTACTCTTTATTGCAAACGGTTCTTTACCTATCAGTCGATATCCCGAACGAACAGCCTCATAAACTACTGGGCGAAGCTCTTCAATTGTATTTATTCTATATGTTCCCACTTATGTAGAATAACCGGTAAGTTTGCTTGTTTATTACCTCTGTAATGTTTTACATACGTCCTAAAATAGGTATTTCGCTTCCATTGTACAATTTCTGGCACTTCATGATATGAAAAGAGAAAGGAAATAACGCTTAATTGTTAAAGTTTGACTTCAATACAAGTCACTCGGTGTTACAGCGATTATTGGATTCTGTCTCAAATCAGCAGAAAATGAACAATTATAGACTATGTCCAGTCTATTTATTCAACTACCATTAAAAAGAAAAGAAAAGATCAATAGACAGTAATTTTGCATTATTTATGTAAACAGTTGCTCTTTTTTCTACTCTTTATCTTCTTCCATATAATCAGGATTCTTTCGTAAAAGTACAATACCTTCCAATACAGGTGCTAAAGGTGTATCTATAAAAAATCAGGAGAGGTGAGCCTATATTGTATAACTAAGAGACACTTACATTCTTCAGTGGCGAGTTCAGCACGTTCTGAATGAGCAAGAAGGACAGGCGTAGAATGTGTTTGGAAACCAGTGATTGTCTTTGGACGACCTGCTTGACCCACAACATCAACTGCTTGACCAACACGAACTGTGACAGGCAAGTTTTCTACAGATTCATCGAATGTGATCAAGAAACGGGGATACATGGCAGTGACAAGTGAATACAACAAATAATGGAATTTGCCAAATATGACTACATGCATAGCATTAGCATCTTGCTTGATAATACGCTTGTATACTTACATGTTTTATGGTCAGTGAAAGCAATAACGCTTGTCATCAAACCAGCAATGGCAACAGGGGACATGATTTGACGGTCAGTGTGGAATGGATTCAGTGTCATTGTACCCTTGGCCATATGCAAAAGACCTTGAGCAATACGAACCATGAACAAGCTTGAGGTATCTTTATGGTAGAAGCTTGCAAGTTGTCGTAGCATTTGGGCAAGACGGGCATTGTTAGTACCAGCACCTACAAGACCCATAGCAAAAATAGCACTGATAGCAACATCACTGTCGTTATCATGAGAGTATTTGCTGAGTGTGTCGAGGATGTTTACTTGAGGGTTGGATGCACATAAAATACCATAAGCCAAGGGAACAGCCTTTCTAATGACAGGTTCACCATAATGCATCTACAACAGCACATAAGTCAATGTTATAATAAGAATAAAGACTTACCAAATGGTTGAATGTACGCAATGACATCTCTGAACCAACTTCTTCACCCATAGCAATCAATGCAACACCAAGAGTAGCAAAGCCTTGGAATGTATCGTCGTCTTTTTCTTTATCCAAATGATCGTTGCACATGTGAAGCATCTTTTGCACCTTCAACACATTACCAGTACCAGCAAAAGACAATGCTTCAACCAAAACTTCAGCTTGTTGACCAAGAGGATGTTCAATAGCCTTCAAGGTTTCCAAGGTGGCCTCAGAAGCGTCTTGTTTGCCAAGGTACAAAAGACCAAGACCCAAAGCCATGAAGCGAGACCAAGAGTCTTTGAGGTAAACATCTTCACGTTCCATCATAGTTTGTAAGATAGTACTTGTGATATCACCATCACAAGAGCCAACAAAGACGAGACCAAGGGACAAAGCAGCCAAAGAGGAAAGTTCCATGGCTAAATTAGTATCACTCACAATAGGCAACAGCAATTCTGAGACTTCTTCACGAGCAGAACCAGCATAAGCAAGACCAAGACTACATAAAACACATAAGTCTTCTTCTTTTCCTTCTCCTTTCCATTTTATCTTACCCAAAAATAGCAGCTTGTTTGACTGAAAGACTGCCTGATTCTAAGTGTTCGGACAACAAAGCCAATGCAGGATCAGATTCTTCACGAACACCAGAGTTCAAAATACCAATACCGAGCAAAGCACCAGCCTTGATATTGTCATCAGTAGAGTACATATACTTGTCAATCAAACCTAAACCAGTTTCAATATTCCAAAGAGAAATCAAACCTAAAGAAGCAGTAGCACTTGTCATGCCATGTTCTTTTGTCTTGTAGATCCAAGACGAATCATTTTCATCATCAGTCACCATAAGCTTATCTTTACAGAACGCAGCATTAACAAAGGCATTCACAAAAGTAGAGGACAAGTTGTTGCGGGCAGAGTCAATGTTGCTACTGAATGCAGTTCTATGATTTTCCAAATGACTTTTATAGATATCTTCAGGTACTTTAGGTTCCATAACGTCTAATTCATGAGCAAGAGAAAGGAAGTAGTTGGAGAGATTGGAGTTATTAATGCAGGCATTAAGGTCAGCATCATCTGTTTCGATATGAATTTGTTGACGGGCAAGTTGGAATGCCATTTGCTTCTTGAGTAATCTATTTGTTGTTTAGTCATAAGCTCACTATAAAAAGACAAAAAGAGAACACACTTACGGATCGGGACATTGTTCAAAGTCTTCTTTGATCAAGTCCATATCACCTACTCGAATAGACAAGTTAAGGGCTTGAGCATATTTCTCTTGCTTGCGATAAATAGTACGGGCGGTCTTGAGGAATTCAAGATCATCAGGAGGAGCAAGCAAGTTAATGCAACTATTAAAATGTTAACAAATATACATGTATCAACAATCACCTACCCAACCATATAAAGACAAACACGCTCATATGTGTCTTTATCAACGAAACGCGTCAATTGATCAATAGATTCAACTTCAAGCAAAAGATCAACTGCATCAGCTTCAGCATTGTGTTTGAGGAAGAAAGGTACGATTTCCAAAGCCAAATTGATCAATTGTTCAGTGGATTGTTCGTTTTCTAGACGTGCTTGGTATTCTTGCATAATTTCGCCTGACAAGTGTCTCACATATTCGTGTCCCCATGAGCCAATATCTTCCTCAGTAGAGCCAATGAATCTATATCTCAGAGTTTCACGTTGGCCTTCTTCAGCATAACTCATGGAAAGAACAGACAAAATATCAGCAAAGAGCTTCTTGTCAGCAGATTCAGGCCATGATTCATGAAGCTTCTTTAATGATGGGTAGAATTTGCTCAAAAACTTGAGGGGTTTCGGTACAGATGTCATGGAACTTGTTGAGGTACGAATGGCTGTGCGCAAGTGTTCAAGTGCAGGACGGTGAAGTTCTGTCTTGTTTTCCTATTGATGTGATCAATTATCGTTTATATCATCTAGTTCAATTTACCCCTAGACGCTCAACCATCAACTCCAACTCGTTCTTTAATTGTTGATCTTCTTCAGACTAATATAGATAATGTAAATAAGGGCACGCACACACACACGCTTTGTCTTTTATTACCAACTCTTCTTCTTGTTCCTTCTTTTCGTTTCTGTCCTTTTTGACAGCCTTTTCATTGGGCTTTTCTTCTGTCAGCTTCTTGTTTGCTTCGTCTTTCTTTTCAAGGACCATATTTATTATTATTTTTTCTTTATAGAAAAAGATAAGAGGAAACCTACTTCGCGTTTGTCTTTCTTTTCAAAAAATAGTCATCGGGACGCGCAACACAAAGTGCATACGTCACTTCATGCGTCACTCCGCTCAAAAAGTCACGAAGTTCATACTTCAGGTTCAATGTTTGTCTTTTTTTTTTTTTTTTTTTAAAAAAAAAGCAAGAAAATAATCCAAGTTAACTGTATACATATTAGTTTTTTCATAGTATTTAATCAAATTGGGGTTGTGAATACATTGTAGTTTTTACTGGGATTTTATGTACGTTCTAAAGGCCATCTTTTGTATGTCATGTATTATAGAGTTTCTTAACAATTTGACATTTTTTATAAGCAAATATATTCTTTCCTTTGATTTGGACGAATCAAGTGCGGTTTAACAAGCTATTTTACTTGGATAACCGATCTGATAGTATATTGCTTACTCATGCAATAGAGACACTAAGCAAATACATGCTTCAATAATGAAAAAAGACAGTAATCCATATAAAGCTTGTTTTTTTAGGCATATAAAGGTAGTATAAAGCCTGCTCATACACGCATAAATGCCCCAAATACCTACAGATAATGTTTACTAACGTCCATGGTACCTTTGGGGCATTTATGCGTGTATGAATGGGCATTTAACTCCTTTTGTTTGGTATAAAAGACTTGGTCACTTACAAAATTAATGGCGCTTGGCATCGAAAAGAACCTATTTATTTTATTTATGAAATGTTTGCGGCTACACTTCATTTAGAATCAATCTATGACTACTTTTTTGGTATGAAGAAGACGTTTTCTATTTCAAAACAAAGTTTTCATTTAAGCTGCAAGCATAGGAATATGATTAGATAAGCGTGAGTAGTGTTTCTTTTAGTCCTGCATTGGTCATTATTACACACAAGGGTAATAAAGGGCTTAAAATGGTCAGACATTATGCAGCTTTTCGTCAAACACGAGCTAAATAGGTTACAAAAAATCATCATCTTGACACATTGTACTACTGTTTAAGAGAAATAGAAAGAAAAGGGTATTCTTTATTGGCTTGTTCCTATAAACTATGTACAAGTCTATTTCTAACCGTATATGCAATGCACTTCCTTTGTGCTTGGGAAGTTGCTCATTTTAGTGCATAAATATATATATATTAATTTTTCTATTCTTTATTTACTCTCTCTCACTCTCACATAAGACCAGAACAAAAAAGACAGTTTTCTTGTTTAAACTCTTTGTACTATGACATTTGTATGACGATCAAAAGAGGATCGTATCATTTTTCCTTTTAGTATTGATGCTATTTTTTTTTTTTCGTTTGGATGATGTGAGCATCTATCGGCTTCGAAAAATAGAACAATAAGATCCAATTTTAACTAAAGGAGCATGAGGAATCATGCACAATTACTAAATGAGATGACGATATGCGAAGCACATACGCGCTTTTTGTTCTTCCTTTTAAACTGTCAGTTAGGGGACACTCGCGTCGGAAAATCAATGGCCATTGTATTATTAGCAAAAAAGAAAAAGACCTGCATGTACTACATTATAAACTTGAAATTCCGTCTTCGGAATACCTGCTAGCTCCTTATCGAATCATCTATCTGACACTTTGACCTTACAAAGTTCAGAGAATAATGAACTTTTTTTTTTTTGGGGGGGGGCAAGTGGCGTGATTGCTGGGAGAATCCTATTGTTCAATCAATAGCAGAAAACTACTCGGCTGTTGCTCTTATGGCTGTTGATAACATTTTTGAATGCCTACTCTCAAAACCTGAAAAAAAGACTTTGGTAAACGCTACATAACCGTAATATCAGTTTATAAGTTCAATGAGTCAAATAAGAAAAAAAAAAAAAAAGTACAAGAGGTTTTTGTTCTAGAAATTAAGCAGAGCATGAGATACATTAATAATATTTATATTGTTACTTACATTAGGTTATAAGAAAGAGCAGAGAATAGAAGGAAGACAAATTAATAACAGCCATTAACCAGTATATGTAAAATATTGACACAAATACGAGGAGGTAGTTGAATGCCACTATTTTGTCAATTGCATAATTGCCAAAAATGAGATAGTCTTCAACTCATTATATTTATACCACTACATGCTTGATCGACAATATGACCGACCAACACTAAGCTGTGATTGATGCAAATAGTGACTACATCAAATGTTAGTCTTTTCTCTTTTTTGTCAAGTAAACAACCTAAGCATTTATCTTACACGGTTTACAGTGCTCATCTATCATTATGCTTTGGGAAACTTGTTCAAGAATCATGAAAAGACATCCAAGGTTTTTTCTGCGTGACTGTATAACCAATACAGACAAAGGGAAACAATGGTCATTGTTAGTCAAGTAAGACAAAACAAAATACAAGATCGTCTCAACCATTTTTTTTTTTCTTGGCCACACAAAGAAAACTAACCATGCACTATCGTATGGGAATGACGAAGATGAACGAGGCATTTTACATCAACCTTGGCTTAATATAAAAAAAAAATCACGGACACTCGTGTAACCCATGCATCTCTAGCAACTTGATTCTTTTGTTTGTGCTTCAACTTTTTATTTTTGCGCACTGATTGTTGTAAATGAACCTCCCCATGCGACAGACATGCGGGAAATGTATCTGAGTTGATGGTTGTGCAAAAATATAAAAAAAGAGAGATTTACAAATATAAAAGAAACCCTTCTTTTTTTTCTCTCTTTTGGCTTTCGACATTTTTATTTATTTATTTATTCATATGATGACTGAAACTATTCTATTTCCTTCTGCTTCTCCAGCGTCAAAGTTATCAGCATGTCCAAGCACAAAAATTCCTCAAGCGACAGACTGGATCTTTCAAGATTTTTTTAGCACCATGTTGGACGGAACTGCATCACCTTCTGTGAAGATTTCAGAACTGTTTCCTCATGAGCCTCTGCTGCATGGCAAACAAGTGCCTTTCCAAGCATATCAAAAGACATTTTCGGATGATCTAATTGCATCATGGTTTGAATATAGCAATGTTGTTTCCGTAGAAGATGATGAAGAATATTATGAAGACACACCCGATCTTGATAACACAAAAAGCAGTGACGAAGAAGATGAAGGGGATGAAGAGTTTGTACAATATGTCAACATGGCTCCTGTCTTGATTGAGTCTGGCATTTCATCATGTGTAACATCCACTGAACAGCACCCTGCGGTGGCTAAAATAACTACTAGTCGAGAACAATCACCATCCAAGACTGTTGAACAGAACACGAATGCTAGTCATTTAAATCAAATGTTAAAAAAAAGAAAATCAACTTCTTCTTTCAGTTCTCTCAAGTCGTTTATGAATGTGTTCCACAACAACAAGAAGTCCAAAATGAACCATGCTTTGACCAGCACACCTACAGGACAACTTGTCACCAATACAATGACAAAAAAATTCCTCAAATATTTTAAACGTGCATAATCTATACCATATAAGAACCAGCTTCTTATTCACTGTGTATAATTTTATTTCATTCTCTGTTGATCAGAATAATAGTAATAATAATGAAAATAAAAAATATTTAATCTATATGAACACAAGCCTTGACTTTTGACATAACTTTAGTAAGAAAACGTACGACATTTTATACTCAAATAGAAAAAGTGTGAATGAAGCACCTTTTGTACTCAGTCTGTTTTCCTTTTTAAGCAGAAAATGTAAACAAACAGTGTGTGTGTGCACTGATTTTCACTCCTTTAATCACCAGACTCCTTTAATCGTATAGTAAAACTTGTTGACACAGCCTCGTTCTCTTTTCTTATTAGACTTACATACAACTACTAATGCTGTATATAATTAAACTTTATATGTGTTGATCATCAAGTAAGCTGATCATGTAAAATAAAGGGATTTTATTATCATTGTAGTATTATTGTAGCTTTGTTTTTTTTCATTTGTTTGTTTGGTAACATAAAAAGAGGGTATGAATAAAGGGCAATTAAAATCATATAGGTATGGTAACTGTACATAGATTGGAATCTACGAATTTATTAAGATGAAAAGCCTACAAAAAGCTCCTTGTAGGGATCTCCTTCCAGATTACACTCGGTGTCAAACTGTTCAGGATACTTTTCAAAATTGCTTGTGTCTCCAGGATGTGGATAATGTGGAATAATTGGTGCCTAAAATTAAAAAGTCAACCTCTTTCTCTTGCCATAATAGTGTACTTACCCGCACATTTTTGTCCAACAAACCAATCCAATCAACGCCTCTAAACCATTTATGTCTTTTCACATCTTCCGATCCTCCCTAAAATCAATCGTTTTTAATATGTGCATTTTTTCTTCTTCTTTCCCTTTTTATACCTTTAGGTTGCCTAAACGTTTCGTTCTATCGCTCACCAACAGCCTTTTTAATAAATCCTTGGCAAGTGGATCGAAATGTGCAGCAAATTGAACTTTACCCATTAAAATCTTTTCATATATGCCAAATGAATTATCATCAAAAAAGGGAGGATATCTAATCGTAATTGAGTTGAGTATCTACAAATGAACATGCATATATATATATATATGTAATTTACCCTGCCAACATTTCAAATATAAGAATACCAAGAGCCCACCAATCAACAGCCTTGCCATGACCTTTACTCTGTATAATTTCAGGAGCCAAATACTCTGGAGTACCACACAATGTCCAAGTTCTTTCAAAAAAAAAAAAAAAAAAAAGTTAGCCATATTCAAATATGATATACACACAAACCTATCAACCACTTTCTTTGCAAAACCAAAATCAGTAATCTTGATATGACCTTGATGATCAATCAACAGATTTTCAGGCTTCAAGTCACGGTAGATGATATCCTTTGAATGCAAGTATTCTATAGCCAATACAATCTCAGAAGCGTAAAATCTTGTCATGTCATTTGTAAATCTGCCAGCTCTACGTAAATGCGTAAACAATTCTCCACCCACCACATATTCAAGCAGCATGTATAGATTAGATTCATCTTGAAATGTACAAAATCTAAATAAATAAATAATAATTACAAATAGGGAAACGTGAGCATTCGAATCTATCCAAAACTATAATAATAATTACAGATCAACGATAAATGGAAATCGAACAGATGACAGTATTTGCTTTTCAGATATTAAATGTTCCACTTGCTTTAATCTTACGACTTCAGACTTCTTTAATACTTTCATAGCATAAAATTTACTGGAAGGTATAAATTTAGACAAATACACTCTGCCAAATGTGCCAGTGCCTAGAAAATAGAACAAATAAGAACAAAAAATGGTATGTATATATGTTGTCACTTGCCTAGGGTATCTTGTAATTCAAAATCCTTTAAGCCGAAACTCGGATTCTCAACATACGCAGAGGGCCTAGTATGGTAATAGTGTAGACGAGCTGCTTGTTGTTGTTGATAAGGTGTAGGCGAAGGTATAGGTAAATTGGCCAATGGATGGTTAGGTGGAAAAGCATTGCCGTCCAAGGGCCTTTTTAAAAGAGGCCGAGGACTACTGAGATAGACTTGCGGTTTATTGCTTCTAGATGCTGTCTCTTCTTTTGATAAAATTGTCCTTTCCATTCTTTCAAGTAAAAAGTAAAAAAAAAAAAAAAAAAAAAAAGAAAGAAAGAAAGAGAGAGAGAGAGAAAGGAAGAAAAGAAAGCGAAGGGGGAAAGAAAACTTTTTTTTAGAAATTATAAAAAATTAAAAATTGTGTCTGAACACGCGCAATGCTTACAATTGAAGTAATACGAATGTTGTACATTCACACCAACATACACTTTGCTACATCATAATTAGCTACTCTCAATATCATCATCCCATCTTTAGCAGTCTTTCCCCTTCTTTGTTTTCTTCCTCCCTTCTTCCCCTCTTTTCGCTCTACTCCTTAAAACTATATGAAAAACTGAGTTCATAAAAAAAAGATCGCATGAAAAAAAAAAGAAACTGAGCTTATAGAGGAGAATCAATTGTTATTGTTCCCTTTTTATTAAGTTTTTTTTTTTTTTTTTTTTTTTTTTTTTTTTTTTTTTTAAAAAAAAAAACCTGTTGTGTAATGGCTTAAGGCGCTCAGGATGGATGAGATTATAGACTAAAAAAAAGGTTATCTCTAGTGACAAGATCAGGAGCACCATGTAGATAGAATCAAATGTGGTTGTGATAATAATCATGAGTTCATCTTCAAAATACACGAGTATCTTTTGTTCACTAGCAGAGATAATAATAATAAAAAAGATTTGCCTATGGTTGCTATGGAGACAGTAGTCAGGTACGCTTATTGTATTCAGCTATTTCAATCTAATCTTTTGATCTATCTCGATAACAAGACAGAGCCTATTCTTTAGAAGCATTGTGTTTAATGGGTGAAGAGCTAATATAGTATTTTAACTTCAGATTGAAACGGTTTTGCATTTGTTTTAGACTCATAAAAGTTATTTGTGGGCGAGTTGGATTCTTTTCGAGAAGAACTTGTTCATTTTTGTAGACACTTCAAACATTTGTTGAGACAATATAAATTCTAAAGCTGCCAAATCAAAAGTAAAAACATGTGGCGAATGTTCTGTCCTGTCATCAAAATTCTTCTGGTTTATCGTATTCCTACCTTGAGAAGAAAAAAAAATCGACTTTATTTTTGAAAAACATAAGGGAAAAGAGGAAACATTTGTTCTTTCTACACTTTGTATATTATTCTGAAAATAAAGCATGAATCTGAGAGCATTTACCATATCTTGAACCGAAACGGAGGCAAGAAAGATTGTTTTAAGCAATTTTGTGATTTGCGGAATGCAAATATTTTATCATCCATAGAAGTAAAAGATAATGGTTGTAACTTTCTACCTACTGTTTTCTACTAGCTTCTTCAGTGATTATTTCAAGGAAACACTCCGTCCACTCCAAAAAGCAATCCTTTTTTTTTTTTTTTTTTTTTTTTTTTTTTGAAGGATATATTGCATTAGGAATAGTAATTGAGGGCTAATTCATCAAAAATATTTTATCAATTAGCTACAACAACAAACAAGTATTTTTTTCACACAAAGAAACCTGTAATTCATCAAATGTATGTGATTTCAAACTCTAAAATGGACTACAATACTTCTTGCTGTATATATCACTAAACTCAGCTTGTTTTCTGCATATGAGACTACAGGCGCTGGCTAGAAGCCCTTCAACATCTTCGCCCTTTCTCAGCTAATAATTGTTGGTAATTCAGCCTATCATTCTATTTCTAATGACAAAACACTATTTAAGAATTGTAAATTTAAAGAATTACTCCTCACTACTCTGTGCCAGAAGTGAAGATAATTTTCAAAGATGTCAAAGAGTTTGAAACATGGTTTACTAACACTGCAATATACTTAATCAATGCTGCAGATTTTTCTTTGTGGTCGCTCTGGTACTCATTTTGCCTACTAAGATACAGATTGTGGTAAACGACGCCTCCGGATGCTAAAGGCTGTCGTTAGACACCTTCTTTTCTTGCAGCCTCCAGTGCTATTAGTGATTAAGGCATACAAATCCAATGCCTAGATATCATTGTTAGGGAGTTGAAAACATGCCATTTGATTATGAACAGCTTCAATCCCTATATCTTGTCAAAAATATATCAGTTACTTTTTTGCATATAAGCCAATGATATCTTGCATTTAGTCAGATACAGTAAGTTTACTCGCAAATTATGATGGAATACGCTATATCAACCTTTGTGTCTGCCCCTATGCTTGAATCCACTGTCAATTGTCACATTTATCTAAATAATAGTAAGTTTCGTTCTTCTTTAGAAGTTTGTCTTTACAAGCATAGTAATGAACACAATGACTGTAGGACTGCTCATTCGTTTACAGATTTAGCTTCCGACAATAACTCGTCTGAAAGTCACAAATGACGTGGGCGCTATTTTTTTTTTTAACAAAAAGGATTTTTATCTTTCACTACGCTTTTTGATAGATCACGGCACCGTTTTTTAGCAAAAAAGCGCGACATAACAGAATGGACGACTCTCTTTACGACGAATTCGGTAACTATCTCGGTCCAGATCTTGAGGATGAGAACGATGATTTGGAACTTGAAGAAGAAGAAGAAGAAGAAGAAAAGGAACAGTATGAGGATGACCAAGATGACCAACAAGAAGAAGAAACAGCAGATAACGCGTTAATGCAAATCGATGGTAATGACCAATGCACAATAGCATATCACTAAACACACTATAGATATTCCTCCTAATCAAATTGTACTTCATGAAGACAAAAAGTATTACCCCTCTGCTGAAGAAGTCTATGGTCAAGAAGTCGAAACCATGGTTCAAGAAGAAGATACACAACCTTTGTCTGAACCTATTATTGCACCCATCAAAGTCAGAAAGTTCAACGTGACCGAAAAAGATCTACCAGAGACGTATTACAAGAAAGAGTAAGTTCGTGTTTTCCAATGCCAGGCTCACACCAAGCTATAGATACATGGCTGATTTGATGAACTATCCCAACCTTGTACGAAATATTGCTATTGCAGGCCATCTTCATCACGGTAAAACATCCTTTGTTGACATGCTTATTTCAGAAACACACAATATTCCTGTCAATGTGGATCAGCCTGAACGATACACAGATACACACATGTTGGAAAGAGAACGCGGTGTGTCTATCAAATCAATGCCTGTCACACTTGTGATGCAAGACATGAAAGAAAAGTCATATTTATTAAATATGTTGGATACACCTGGCCATGCTAATTTCATTGATGAAGTCGTGGCTGCTACTCGTCTAGTAGACGGTGTTGTCATTGTAGTCGATGTGGTTGAAGGTGTCATGGTCAATACAGAACAAGTCATCAAACACTGTGTACGTGAAGGCCTTACCATGACTTTGGTAGTGAATAAAGTAGATCGTTTGATTTTGGAATTAAAACTACCACCTGCTGATGCTTACTTTAAATTGCGTCATACGATTGAAGAAGTCAACAGTGTGATTCGGTAAGTCAAGATTTCTAAAAACTAAGGTCACTCACTTTCTTCTTTTAGTTCTGTTGCTGGCCATGATCAAATTCGTCTTTCACCTGAACTAGGCAATGTCTGTTTCGCTTCTAGTCAAACGGGCTGGATCTTTTCTCTTAAATCATTTGCTAAACTCTATGCTGATTCCTATGAAGCTGAATTTGACGAAAACGAATTCGCCAAACGTCTTTGGGGCGACATTTACTATAACAGTCAAAAGGGCACATTTAACCGTAAATCAAACCATGGTACAAGCAAGCGTACCTTTGTCCATTTCATTCTAGAGCCTCTCTATAAAATCTATGGACAGGTCATTGGTGAAGAAACAGAAGATTTAAAAAAGACGTTACGTTCATTAGGTATCTATCTGAAAGCCAAAGATTATGGCTTAAATGTGAAGCCTTTACTTCATATGGTATTGGCTCAGTTCTTTGGTACATCAGGCTCCTTTGTTGATATGGTGGCTAAACATGTGCCTTCGCCTGTTGATAATGCAGCTCACAAGATTGAACGCTTCTACACGGGTCCTCTTGATTCTCAAGTGGTACAGTCCATGATCAAGTGTGATGCAGATGGACCTTTGATGATCCAAGTGACAAAGCTGTTCAACAATGAATCGAGCACAGAATTCCAAGCATTTGGCCGAGTGTTTAGTGGCAGTGTCAAGGCTGGGCAGATAGTACGTGTGTTGGGTGAGGGCTATTCTATTGAAGATGAAGAAGACATGGCGATGCAAAAAGTAGAGCATACTTGGATCTTTGAATCAAGATACCGTATTCCAGTTGAAGGTGTTCCTGCTGGTAGTTGGGTATTGCTTGGTGGTGTAGATAGTTCTATCATGAAGACAGCCACTATTGTAGACCAGAAGTCTAAAGAAGATGCTTATATTTTTAAACCTTTGCGTTTCCCTACAGCTGCTACATTGAAAGTAGCCATTGAACCTGTCAATCCTTCTGAATTACCCAAGATGTTGGATGGTCTTCGTAAAATCAACAAGAGTTATCCGATTGTGACGACTAAAGTAGAAGAGTCAGGCGAACATATTGTGTTAGGTACAGGCGAACTTTACCTGGACTGTGTCTTGCATGATTTGCGTCGTATGTATGCTGAAATTGAACTCAAAGTGTCTGATCCAGTCGTACGATTCTGTGAGACGGTGGTTGAGACATCTGCCTTGAAGTGCTTTGCAGAAACACCTAACAAAAAGTAAGTGTTGCCTGTTTGATATACACTCGACACTAAATAGACTTACAGGAACAAATTGACGTTGATTGCTGAACCATTAGAGAAAGAATTGGCTCAGGAGATTGAACAGGGCGATGTCAGTATTCGCTGGTCAAAGAGTAAATTAGGCCAACATCTGGAAACAAAGCATGGCTGGGATGTACTTGCCTCAAGATCTGTTTGGGCATTCGGTCCAGATGATATGGGACCCAATCTTTTGATGGACGATACACTACCTACTGAAGTAGACAAGAAACTGTTGTTCTCAGTCAAAGACTCTATTCGTCAAGGTTTTCAATGGGGTACTAGAGAAGGTCCTCTTTGTGATGAACGTAAGGCAATCGATAGACCTATTGTTGTTGTAACTCATTCTCTATTAGCTATCCGTAACGTGAAATTCAAAATCTTAGATGCTGCCTTAGCAAATGAACCCATCTATAGAGGTGGTGGACAAATTATTCCTACTGCACGTCGTGTCTGTTACTCTTCTTTCTTGACTGTAAGTACTAGACATTGAAATGCGTCTTGTTGACACATAAGTTAGGCAACACCCCGTTTAATGGAACCTGTATACTATGTTGAAATACAAGCACCAGCAGATTGTGTATCTGCAGTGTACGCAGTTCTACAACGACGAAGGTAAACAAATCAACAAACAATGTTCTCTCCTTACTGATCATATCACAGAGGTCATGTCACACAAGACATTCCCAAGCCAGGTTCACCTTTATATACAGTCAAGGCATATATTCCTGTTATTGACTCTTGTGGTTTTGAAACAGACCTTAGAACACATACAGAAGGACAAGCATTCTGTCAACAAATCTTTGATCATTGGCAAATTGTTCCTGGTGATCCTCTGGATAAGAACACAGTCATTCGTCCACTTGAAGCCAGTTCAGGTCAACAATTAGCCAGAGATTTTATGGTCAAGACAAGAAGAAGAAAGGGTCTTTCTGAAGATGTCAGTATAAACAAGTACTTTGATGACCCTATGTTACTAGCACTAGCACAAACAGATGTCTTGGGCGGTGTTTATGAATAAACATATTGTATTTTATGATTGACCTTTTGTAGACAGTTTTTATTTAAAAAAAAAAAAAAGGGAAAGGAATGAACATACACATAAAGAGAGCATATACAGGTTAATATTTTAAGAATAAGGGGAGAGAAAAGAAAGCTTGTATGAGGGATGCTTATAAAGAAGGAAATGTTGAATGTTGAATGACATTTTCTTGACATCTTTTGATGTATTTAGTATCTTTCAACAAACAAACTTGACTTACTTTTTCAATTGTTCATTTTCATGCATGAGTCTTTCGAGTTCTGAAAGAATAATGATCTGTGTACTTTTTAAATGTTGCATATGTTGAACAGCTTCACAGAGCAAATCAGTAATGTGTCGTACAAATAAAAATAATAAAAATAAAGCACTTACTTCTCTGCAACAGAGCTACTTTACTCATCTTCTTGTTTAAACAATTAGGTAATTCATTTCTCAGGGCTTCAAATCCTTCTTTGATCTGAGCTCTTCTTTTCTGTTCAGATTGGATATGAATTTGTCTTTTAAGTTCAGAATTCGATAATTGAAGATCTTCTTGTTTGTTTACTAATGCATCCATGCGTCGTCTTTTTTTAGTTGTCACCGATGCATCCAACATAGATTCTTCTTTCATATCATGATTTGTGCTTATTTTTGTTGTTGTTGTTGTTGTAGAAGAAGAAGAAGAAGAAGAAGGTGAAGGGGAATAAAAAGCATCTAGGCTATAGAATGGATCCAAATGGACTTTGTCTGTCTGTTGTTGAACTATATTTTCAGGCGCGTTTTGATAAGGTGAAAGAGACAACAGCGTATGATTTCCTGTGGATAGAATAGAAGCTGGAGAAGCACAACAAGACATGACATCCTCAGAAGCAGAGTGTTGAGTAGCCATGTTATCAGAATCCAGAATAGGCACATTGTATTTGAATTCAATGAGATCTAAAGATAAGTTTATCATTCTGTCTATCTCAACCATACCTTGTTGTTGATACACATCAGCATTCAAATGCTCAGTGGAAGACATGATATAAGAAAGACTAGGATTGTATTGAAGAAAACAATTGGTTTCTTGATTCTTCATGTTTAAAAAAGGAAAGGAAAGTAAGTACTGAAAGAAAAGAAAGGAAAAGAAACAACTTCTTTCCTTTTCTTTCTTTCTTTTTGCATTCAAAAATGATGACGCGAACAAGAATCGTTCAAAGCAAATCTTGATGCATGACACTCCATAGACACATAGACACTATTTCCCGATATTATTGGTATACTTTGTTTGACATAAAGTCTGCCAAATTAAAGTCCATCTCAGAAGCATAATGTCTGTGTTCTTTCAGAGTATTGAAGAAGGATGATTGTAGCAAGCGTATGATATTCTATTAGTGAGTATCTCATTGTTTGAAAATTGTTCTCTAAGAGGACTTCATAGTTCATTTCAGTTTACAGACTGTGCCAAACCCTAAAGTTGACACAAAAGAAAGAAAAAAAGGGGGGAAGGGTATATTTTACAAATGTGTTTTTATGTATGCACCAACCCCTAAACTCTAGCTTTTTTTCTTGCTTCTCTTCTCTTTAATCTTTCTAATCGTTTAGCTGACATTTTAGCTGCCAAAGCTTCCATTCTTTCTTGTTCTTCTCTTAATTTCTTACGCTCCAAACTGACTGCCTTCTTGGCCTACAAAACATTGTGTCAATCATTACTTCTCCATCTATCCCTTAACTTACATCTTTGGCTGCTTGTTTCTCTGCCTTCAATTGCCTTTCTAATGTCTTTACTACATCATTTCTTGCTCTCTCTTTTGATCTTTGTTCCCAGTTTCTGCGTAATTGCTTGGGTTGTTGGTTACGAACAGTGGCTGACTTTTGTATCTTCCAGTTCTTACCTAGTGTTGATCTTGTTAGATCTCGAGAGATCTCTAGATTTAACTTACCAGATACACGCTTGTTAATGGTATCAACTACACCAGCAATATCAGCCTTTGAATTATCCTTTGTAACAGCAACCATAATACAAAAGAAAAAAAAGAAACAGAAAAAAAGGGATCAATTTTTTTAAGGCTATCTTCTTGTGACTTGCTTTTAGCTCATAGCCTATCCATATAGCGACACTCTCTAATTGAAGTTGTTTGACATCATGATGCTTTTGTCAGAATACGAGAATTACATGTCAGAGTTGACATTTGTCAAATGAACTCTTGGATTTTCTAATGAGTGCAATAGAGTACAATCAACTTTGGGTTCCACATGATCCATGCCATAAAGTACAGTAATGTTCATATCAAAACTACTTAAAAGACAGACTGTTCCTTCAGCATGGATTGTATATGGAACAATGGAAACATAATGTCGTCGAAATAACAGTCACATCTCTCCATTGGGGTGGGTGAACAAAGTTCAATTCTGTATATTTTTTTTTTTCATCTCCCTCCTCCTATTCTTGTTCTTTCTTAGCATAAATTGACACCTTCCTCTTTTCTTTCCTTTCAACTATACACTCTTTATTTTCAGATATGAATACAGAAATAACGCGTAAATATGAATTACCCAAGACAGTGTGTTCATCAACAAGTGCTATTGTTGACCAATACAAACACAATCACCAAGAGAATATGCCTGAAGCCAGTGACTTGATCAACATCAAAAACGACTTGGAATCCTTGCTCTCTTTATCAGAAAAAAGGACAAAAGACTTAAGACGCGGCTTAAGCATGATAGACACCAGAGAAGGTATAAACAAACCGATTGTTTCTCTCCTCCCGCATTCATACCATACTAGATACAATCACTGGCAAGCATGTGATACGCATCAAACAAGAATTAGGTAATTTAGACACATATGCTTACGATCTTGACTAAACCCTTCTCAACAGATGAGACAGACACTCTACCGAGAAATGAACTAAGTCGACAAGCGTAAGTAACATACCATTAAGTCAGATACACCAAAACAAAAGTGAATTTTAGAGCATTAGAACATATCAAAAAGAAACGACGTAGAGACAGTACAGATGATACCCATCCTTCAAGTGAATTACCTCATCATATCGTCAAACTCAAAAAACTAGAGGACATGCCTCCTCTTCATGCACGCAGTGAGACACCACCACCTTCGCATGATATCAAAAAAGCCAAAAAGTTTATAGCACGACCACAACCTTCTGTTGAACCTGAAGAAGTTGACTTCGTACGTGTCAAGCCAAAAGATCAAGTTCAAATAACTACATTTTGGTCAACACTTGAACCTTATTTTCGCCATCTGACAGAAGAAGATCGTCATTTTCTTTTGGAGAAATCAGACCAAGGAAAACCCTTCTTGATACCACCCTTGGGACAACACTATTTAGAGAAGTGGACAGAAGAAGACCAAATGTTAATGCAGCATGTTGATTTACTACAACCTCAACATCAACCTCAACATCAAAAACTAAAATATTTAGCATCAGAGCAATCATTGACAGATCAACATTTATCACAAGACGATATTGGGTGTGGTTCATTAACAGAACGATTGATTTCAAGTCTAGTATTGGAAGGGTTAGTAGATCCTGAAGAAAGAGAACAAGAAGAAGAAGATCAAGAAGAACAAGAAGAACAAGAAGAATACAAGAAATACAATCCAAAGAGTATTCTAGTATCAGAACCACCAGACGAAATCGTTGGATTTGAAGAAAGACTAAAACGAGAATTACAATATGCTGGTTTATTCAATGATGAAGATGTAAGTGATTCAGGATGACATATAATTGATACTGTTTTAGGCTGATTGGAATGCTCGAGAAGACGATGAGATTTGTGCTGAACTTCGTGCTCTTGGAAGAGAACTGAAAGAACAAGTAGACACGAATGAATATCGCAAAAAGAAGCTATTGGATGTAGTTGAATGTCAATTGCAATATGAGCAATATCGTCAAGTATTAGACACTCTAGACAGCCAAGTAGAACAAGGCTACATTAAGCGATTTGTAAGTGACATAGTATGTGTTTATGTATGCTCATCACACAACATATAGCGTCCTCAAAAATCCAAGAAACGCAAGGCCAATGGACCCAAGGCTACTCTATCTGAAAATACACTTTATGCTATGGAAAAGCGAAAGACGTGGACTGAAGCATTAGGTGATATCTTTAAAGACAAAAATATGACTCAACCTCAAGAATCTATATATGATTATTCCTCCTCTTAATTATACATAGTACACATCCCTTTTATATATATATATATATATATATATATCATTTGTAAATCTTTTTTTCTTTCTTTTCTTTATATATATGTATATATGTATATGTATATGTATATATCATGAAGCCCATGTACAAATTATATTATTCACTCTTCTTTTTACCAAATAAAGTCTTTAAAGAAGACCAAACAAAGGCAGCAACAACACCTACTGAATGACCCACATAAGTAGAAATAATACAAGAAATTGGCCATGCTTGCCATTCTCTATCCCAATCAAGTGGCAACACAATAGCACCAATCCAAGCACCTGAGAGTGCACAAATAGCTTGAGTATACGCATAAATTTCAGAAGTTGTAGTAGGACTAAAAATAGGATTCAATACCTCTCTGTTCATTTTATAACATTTACCTATGCTGTAAAAATACTTTGGTCCAAACATTCTCTTGTAATGATTCAAAGCAAGGCATGATGGTCAAAACAGATAGATAAGCAGCAAACAAGAATGTATTAGGGATTTTCCTATGCTGTGTGAGGACTATGTCAAGTACATATATCTTACTCTATTAAAGGAGCACCAAACAAAACTGTCAATACATGCAAGACACCTATAGCAAGTAATGTAACAAACACACCATAACCTACTGCTTTCTATTTCTAAAGTATAAGTATTGTTAATGAATATAGTTATCTATTTACAGGTGATGCATGTAGAGTGCCTCGAAGTAAATGAGACAAGACGATCAACAATATGTGTCCAACAAATAAAACAGGGACTGTTGTGGATAATGTCTGAACAGGGTCTTTTAAAAGAGAAGTACTAGGTAACTTGAAAGTACCAACATAATTGAGACCAATAGCCAACAACCCAATCACTAGTTCACTACCAAAAGGCTTCATTCTATTCTAATGACAAGAGTAAAAAAAAAAAAAAAAAGTGATTTCATTTTTTATAACTCAGTAAAGTCACTTTATCAGCAGCCTTTGTATTCATATATGTGTTCATAGTCCAAGAGAATATCTATCCATCTCTTTAATCAAGCCCTTTTCTTCTTTTGATTAATTGCTTCATGCAGGTTTAGTTGATTTGATTAAAACATACACACACATACATATATATATATATATATATATGTGATAAATGTGGTCATCATCTACATTTGATAAAAGACATCCTATCCTTTCTTTTTTCTTTTTTTTTTTTTATTCTTTTTCAATTCAATGAATATCATAAGTCAATACAAAAAAGCTCCTTTTTATACACGTATCGTCCAGTTTGGATGTGAAAATTGTGGTCGACGATGGAAGAGTGCAAGTGGAAGTTTAGTTGATTTCCAAATCTGTAAAGGCTGTTATGGACAAGTCTATCCTGGTGGGTACAAATGGGAAGCACCCAATAAGAGAGGTAATCAAAACAAAGAAACATACCTTCCTCATGATACTGAATTATGTGGAAAATGTATTCGATTGGGTTATTCATGTATGGAAGCAATAAACAGTATGCAAGACCAAGAAGATACAATCATTGTCAATAACACAGAAGGAGAAGTCATGACTTTATCAAAATCAACAGATATATTTGATAATATTGTCACCAAGATAGATAAAAAGAAGAAAAGACAAAATAAACAGGCCAAAAAGGCTGAAAGAGAAAAGGCAAAGCAAGCATGGATTCAATTGATGGATAACCGAGAAGAAGACATAGTTTATCAAGTAGAGCAATTACACATAGCAAAAGATGAGTCTGATAATAATAATGAACCATTACAAACAACAAAAGATGAATCTAATGGTAGCAATGAACAATCAATTCAAACCAAAGATGAACAATAAATAACATATATATATATTAAGCTTTTGACGTGTGATTCTTTTGATAAATTTCATTCAAACTACCTCTGCGAGCATCATTCACTATTTTTATGGATTTAGGTAATGGTGAGGATTCTGAGCTTATCACTTTAAGGTTCTTATTGACTGTATGGTCTAAAGTACGCAAAGTCCAAGGAAGAGCACCCATTCTAAAAAAAATAATAAAAAGAATGAGCTATATCACTATCATGACATAGGCTTACCTGGCATAGAACATTTGGAGTCTTAACCGCATAGCTTCATGATACAAGTCAAGTATACTTCGATTACTATAGAGACCTTGTCGAATATTTCGAATCAGCACATAAAACTCACACACAGCTACCAGTCTATCCCTACAGAATCGATCTATACAAGCCCAATCATCAAAATACGAAATACGAAATCGATAAGGTAAAGCAGTGCCATCATTTCTACCGCAGGCTTGACACCCACTAAACACAGTGGTTTGATTGTTGCTACTGAATCTCTCCCACATCATAGATTTAGCACCCGATATCTTGAGTGGCGTCTCACTCATGATACGTTTCGCTTGTTCTTGAGCAAATCCAGGAGGTGCTTCTTCAATAAAACAAGTATTGAGCACAATGGCCTCATTGATCTTTCGAGCAGACAATCGACTATTTGGACCAAATCTCAAACATGCTTCTACATCTTCTTCTTGACAATTCTTCATAAAGGGTATCGTATGAATCTTTTTCAATGGAACAGATGTACCTGTCTTGACAAACTCTTGAAATTCATCCAACATCATCGAGTCTATCGCATGGTGTTGATCATTCAAGACATGCATTTTCTCGGTCAATAGGCTGGTAAGATCTTTAATATGATCTGGTGTTTTGGGCACATCCATGTCTGTATCAGAAGCCACCATATCCTCCATTCTCTTACGGAGTTCTTTTAGCTGCATTTGTTCGGCTCCCAGTCGATCTCTTGTCTCCTTCAATTGGTTTTCCAGGTGCTTTTGTGCTATTTCTAGATTGTGCTTTTCTCTTTTTTCATGTGCCACCATCCCATTGGCTTCTTCAAACAGTCGTCTTGACAAATCTTCAAGTTCACTTTCTACCATGTCTTTTGAATGTTGTATTTCTGCTACTCGTTCAATCTCATCTACATATTTATCATTCAAGAGCTCCATATCACTCTGAAGTGCTTTAAACTGAGCTGTCTTGTCGTCCAATTCAGACACGACTTGTTCAAGTCGATTGTTGAGTTGAGCAATACAAGTGATTTGTTCTGTAATTCTCTGTTGCTCTGTCTCGAGTTGTTGCTGTAGTTCAACTATTTCTTTTTCATAACCTGCTTTTTCAGCCAAGAGTTCTTCTATAGCAGGAATAGAAGACTGGCATAATAAACAGGTTGTGATATCTTCACCGAGAATATGTTGACAAGGACAGTCTTCTTGAAGAACAGAAGAAGTACTGGGTGAAGGAGGAAGTGGTATATGACATGGATCAGTAGTTGGTTTGTCAATCACTGTCTGTAGACTGTCATATAGATGAGCAATAGTGGGTTCCATAAAAAGAAAGAAAAAGAAAGAAAAAGAGAGAGAGAAAGAGAGAGAGAGAGAGAGAGAGAGAGAGAGAAGAGGGAGAATTTATTATTTATATGCCACGTGATAAAGAAGGAGGTGTTACTTGTTTTCTCCATATTTCCTTTATCACTTTACCCTGCATAATGTGTCTATCAAAGATACTCTCAACATGGCATTGTCTAACATTACCATACATATGCCCGCCTAAACCACGTTGATGAATAATCAAATTACCAGCGAATTTATGGCCTATATAAATGATCAGCACATATATATATATATAATACAAGGCTTTACCTCCAAAATGACTGGTACCCCATACTTGTACTTTATCTTGTAAGCCTTTTTGTTGAATGATACGGTTGAATTCATCTATGATCAAAGGTCCTATTCTTCCACAGCGTAAATCTCTTCTTCCATGTGTACACACAAACACAACTGTATCTGCCTGAATATCTTGCCAATCTTGAATAGTATCCAAGGGCTGCGAAGGATCTCGCCAAATAGAATCCATCACTCGATACAAGGTCGAGTCTGTAGGTAACACACCATGGCGAGTCTCAACATGAGGTATCATTTTAAATTCAGGAAACAACAATACGTCAGGCAATGAATGGTCCTCCATTGGTCTGTCAGTGACTGTAGTCAACAAGGCATTTTCTGTATGCAAAGGTCTATTGTGTCTTAACCAGTCATTTTCTGCATTCATCAGGATCTGAACAATACCACCAGGTACTGATTCGACTTTAGATCGAGTCCATTCAAGACCATCACCAACACAACCCACAATATGACGCAAAGAACTAGCTGCTGTCATAGGCTCTGTCATATCAATCTTCTTGCCCAAGACAGGTGGAATAGGATGTTGTTTGCATGGCACAAATCCATTGTCTGCCTTATGACTTGTAGCAGGACAACAAGGTTCAAATCGAGAAAAGGGGAATGGTTTTGTATCAAAAGGAATCTTGGTTGAATAAAATCGAATGGATTGTCTTTTGATAGTTGAAAGTATTATCATGATTAGAAAAAAGAAAAGAAAAAGAGAGGGTTTATATTGTCTGTCATTCGGCATAACGAGCGCGCTCTCTGATTCAATAAGGTGCGCGCTAACTCGGGAAAAAGAACTCATTTTTATTATTATTAAACTGTACAAGGTTATTGTTGTTGTGCTTCAAATTTAATGCGTGATTGAGCAAAGAGTAGTTCCTGCTGTCGTAGTAATTCTTCTTCAGAAATACCCCTATTTTCTAATCGAGTGCTTTTTCTGTCTCGATCCTATCATCATGATATAAGTCATTTATTGTGAATTGTGTGTATAAATATACCTTTTGTTGTTTCTTGTGTTCTTTAAATACTTCATCCACTTCTTCTGTATAATCTTCGAATCCAAGTTCAGTGAGTGCTGCCAAGACATGTTCACCCGCAATTGTCTTTTTTGTTTCTTTTTCGCATATTTCGTTGGCTTCAGAAGCTATCAAATGAATAAATTCTATTAAAGCGAGGAGGGATCAGTATACAGTCCTGTGCCATGTTTTTTATTTACCAACACAGCAATCTATCAATAGATCGCGAGTATCTTTAGAACAGACAATGTCATCTGGCATCATTTCGTTGATTAACTTTTGTACAGTTGCTATTTAGAGATTAGGAAAGTTTTTTTTGGGGGAGCATATTACCTTTAGGAAGAGACAGTTCATCATCCCCTGTATTTCCGGAACGTTCGTTATCGCTCATATTGTATGTGTGTGTATATAAGAAGAAAGGGAAAAAAAAGAGGTCTATATCATGCTTTTTTTTTTTGGTTGTGACCCCACTCCTCTTTTTCTCTCTGTCTCTCTAAATTCCGGTGGCTTTCATATTCTTTTTTTTGTGTCACTTGTCAGTTTGAGTCATTACTCGTTTGTTTAAATAAAATATCAGTTGAATCTACAATTATTTTTGAGCTTTTTTTAAAGATAGAGATCCATTGTGTATCATGTCTTAAAAACCATGTATATGACAGATGTTGCATTTGCTTTTTAACCAATGAAATGAATATTCAAAAACGAGTTGAAATCTTTGCCTTATCACTTCTATTGCAAACAAAGTCATTATATATCAACAAGCAATGCTTTTCTGATGAAAGAAGCATAAAGATTAAGAAAAAGGGGGGGAGCAGTCAAATCCTATGGATATGCAAACGTGTCTTGTTGTCAAGGCAACAAACTTCCGAGAAACACGAAGCGGTGCTTTAAAAATACAAATGTCAATACCATTCCACTTTTTTTTGTTTTTGTTTTTTTTTTTTTATCAGTATGAGCTCTGACGTTCCCGGTGTAGAACATAGAGACCCCCAATACTTTGGGTACTATGCCCAACTTCAGCATCAAGTACAATTTTAATGATAACCCTATATAATTTAACGCGTTTATTTAGCAAAACATGTTACAAGATACAGTACGCACTTCGACTTATCGTTCATCGATCTTGCTGAATGGACCCAAATCGTTCAAGGACAAACTCGTGATGGATGTTGGCTCCGGTTCTGGTATCTTATCCTATTTTGCTGTTCAAGCAGGTGCCAAGAAAGTATATGCTGTCGAAGCTTCCGGCATGGCCAACAAGATGAAGAAGTTGGTCAGTGCTGCTGGTACAGGCAAAAATGCATTTTTAAAAGACAAGATTGAAGTAATCAATGGTAAACAAATCATGCGTTTCAATAGATACTTATCGAATTTTAGCCAAGATTGAAGATCCTGATTTACCTATTCCTAAGGTAGACACGATTATCTCTGAACCTATTGGTGTCCTTTTATTCCATGAAAGAATGGTAAGCGTAGAACACAATACAAGTCATTCAATAATCTATAGTTGGAAAGTTATGTTTATGCAAGAGATCATTATCTGAAAGAAGGTGGTGCCTTGTATCCCTCTAAAGGCAATATCTATTTAGCTCCTTTTACAGATGCCACTCTTTGGAGCGAAACGATGGCTAAGGCTCGTTTTTGGGAACAAGAATCTTTCTATGGTATTGATTTCAGTCCACTCTATAAAGATGCCCGTGACGAAATGTTTGGTATGCCTGTGGTGGGTCATTTCGATCCTCGCAACCTAATTACAACTCCTTCTATTTTTGACACCTATCCTGTTGATTTCTCTACTGTCACCGTGAGTGAACTGCAAGACATCACAATTCCATTTGAATGGGCAGCACAATACACAGGTTTAATGCATGGTGTAGCTGGTTGGTTTGATCTCGTGTTTTCTCCCCCTCCTTATGATGATCCTAACCCAGAAGACCTTGGTACAACTATCGAAATGTCTACAGGTCCTGCTGCTGAACGTACACATTGGCAGCAAGTTCGGTTCTTGTTCAAGGAGCCTTTGGCTGTCAATGCAGGCCAAAAAATGCGTGGATGGATGCGCTGTATTGTGAATGATATGCGCTCCTACACCATCTATGTAGAAATTACGGCTTCGAATTCAGAAGTCTTAAGCGACCCTAAGCAAATTAACAAGGAAACATTTGGAGCATGCTCAGATAAACTATTTGTGCGCCGTGGTATTTGGGAATTACATGAACAGACTTACAATTACAACTATACACCTGGTATGATGCCTGAACATAAGCCTGAATATTCTTGTTTATATGAGCCAGAGACACGTCTGGATCAACCCAGTGTTTATCAAGATTTGGAATCAATGCATGTGATGGATAGCTATGAAGATTTTGTAAACTAAGCTTTATTGTAAAAAATAATAATAAAAAAAAATTAATCTTGACGAGGTGTGTTCTGTCCACTGCTGACTGTTGTACTAGGACCTGCTTCATCTGCACTTGAGTAATAGAATCTTTGGTCTGTCAAATCGTCCAATTCAATTGTTTCTTTTGGTTCGGGTTCTTTTGTATCGTTGTTTCTAAAGATGACACTACTGCCAAGTTCTTTTTCATGTCCATAAGTCAAGACAACCGGCTCTTCGTACGTAAAGGCACCCCCTACACCGTTTACTTTCTTGTTTCGAGAAAAGAGTAATTGACGCATGTTTTGCTTGAATACTTTGCGTCGACTTGAACTTGTCCCTTGAGGTACTGTATTCAAATTCAAATCGACACCACTTGAGTTCCGTTGTTGATGATTGAGAGCACCATGAACATGCTCTTCTAGTTGTATTTGACCTCCATGCTCCATTGCTATTTCTTCAGCTTCCTCAAGACGGCGACGGCTCTCTTGTACTAGTTGTTGAATGCGCGATTGCTCTTCATCCATTGGCAAATATCCATACGCACGCTCGCCCATTTCAGCCCAATCAGTACCTATAATTTCATCCTCATCGGCTAGTCTCAACTTGAAAGAAGGTATCTTGTTGAGCACCACTAAAATCAGATAAGTCATCACAAACGACCATGCAGAAATAGTAACAATAGCAGCTAATTGAACAGGCACTTGCATCCAATGACCATCGAGCCAACCGCCCCTTGGCATGTCAGAAGCAGGCGTGCCTTCAGGATAACCCAGCGCAATCACCCACTGTTCAGCAAAGATACCAGTCAATACAAGTCCTACAAGGCCACCGATATAATGCACTGCAAAGACGTCCAATGCATCGTCGAATCCAAGACGATGCTTGAACCGTATAATGATATTTGAGATTATGGATCCGATCGCGCCAAAAGCTAAAGAACTTGCCTGGGACACAAACCCTGAGCCAGGTGTGATGGTAGCTAGACCAGCTACAGCGCCTGTGCAAAGACCAATGATGCTCCATTTACGTGTGTGTTGATAGTCCATCAAGACCCAGACAACAGCTGCTGTGCAGCCTGATAGGTGCGTACATACAAGTGAATGAACGCTACGTGCGTTTGCGGCAAATGCACTTCCAGCATTAAAACAAAACCAACCTGATGGAGAGGGTGTTAGTATTTTATGTGTGGAAAAAAAAGAAAGGAAGGACATATTACCAAACCACATGAGAGCGAGGCCAAGGAAGACAAAAGAGACATTATGTGGTGTGTTTACGTCTTCATTATAATCTCTACGCTTACCAACCACCATAGCATAAGCGACTATTTATATTTTAGAGAAAAAAAATCAATACAAGATGGCATGGGTCATAAGAGGTATACCGGCTCCTAAACCACTTGAGATATGAACAGGTGTTCCTCTGCAATATCAAGTTAGTTGTTAACCATTTAATTGAGTTACTTGCCCAGCAAAATCCATTACGCCCATTTTAGCTAGCCAACCATTAGGTGCCCAAACCCAGTTTGTAATGATATCTATCGTTTATGAATGGTATGCTGTAGCTCAATAACATACATACCATAAACCAAAGTTGACCAGATAAAAATAAATAAGATAGCAGGGCCAAGCTGTAGAGCAAATAAACATTTTGTTGTTGTTTTTTTTTCTATCTTACCGACATGCGTTCTGCAGCAGATCCAAAGGCCAATGCTACCATGGAAAAAGGTAAACAAGGGTAAATTTTAGCGTTGTTTGTATATTACCTGGTGTAATTGCTGCAAACATACATTGAAACAACATGAATGCCGAAGCAGGAATCGTTTGTCCGGGTATTTGTGGCTTTCTACCAACACCTCGTAATAAAAAATGGGCTACCATGCGTCAAATGGTATGTTGTATCATTCTCATACTTTACTTGAATCACCAATAAAAGAAGAGCCTGTGGCAGAAAAAGTAAGTGAAAACCCAATCAAGTACCACTATAAAATGTCAATTGTTTTCATTTCATTGAGTTGTTTGTTTACTTGAAAAGAGACGACGGCCACTGAAAGTACAGTTAAATACATCAGACTCAATGCATTTTTGGCTCTTGCAAGACCTGCATAAAAGAATCCTAAAGCAGGTGACTACCATAAAGAAAGAGTCAGTGTCAATTGGATACTTAATGCATGTTTACCATCAAGAACACAAGTGTAGTACAAATTAAGACCCAACCAGTGTCACCACTATCAATGGTATATTCTTCAGAATTGGGTGTTGAACTAACATTGGCTGACATGGTGTTAGAAAAAAAAGTGAAAGAAATGCAACGTCAACTATTTTTCTTTTTTGGGGGTCTATCTTTTTTTTTAAGGTAATGCGGCTGTTGAATCCAACCTAAATGATGAAGATCCTCTTTGTTTAACTTGAAGCATTATTCGAGTGTATTATCCCAAGATATATATTTAATATAGTAAGATAAGTAGTTGAGTATAGTCTCATTTTCGTTATTTATGCAAAAGGGGAGTGACGAGATTGGAAAAAGTTATAAACGGCTGAATAGAATTATACAAACTTCAATTTGAGAGTGAGAAGTTAATTCTTTGATTCATTTCTTGACTGTCAAATTATAAAGTAGCTGCAATAAACCCATTAAATTCAAAAGGGAATTGATCGGCACTGAAATAAATTTAAACATGGGCAATCATGATGGTTATAGAACAATAGGATCTTTATCAGTTTTGACAGTAACTAACTAATTCTTTTGTATTTAAACTGATGTTCATTGCTTCAATGAACGAGTCTATAAACTACTCAATTTATTTTTCATCCTACCTTGCTTTTATTAGGCCATTGGTATCGGTTTAAATAATTATTTTTGTTTATTTGACTTCCTGGACAATGACATAGAAAGTTCATTCACTTCAAATCATTAACTTAAAAGTTGGTTACCTTAAAAACATCTTATACGCTACATGCAGTCGTTCCTTGCTTTGGATTCTATTGTATAATCTCTTCTAAGCGTTACTGGTATAAAAATCAAAATCTTGTCCCATAGCATTATTGAGAAACATCAAAAACATACAAAAAAAATGCTCCCTGCCAGGATCGAACTGGCGACCTTCAGATTATGAGACTGACGCTCTACCGACTGAGCCAAGGAAGCTAGTTGTTGTAACAATTAAGTAAAATTTATATATTCACATATTTTTTTACACATATGGACCGGACTTTTCGATATTTTTGCTTAGATCGAGTCGCACTTGTTCTTTTCCGCCGGGTTTTTATTGATAAAATGACTCGATTTATTATCGATTTGTCATTTACTTCTGCCTGCTTAGTTACTCATATAAGAGTTTTGAACATTATGCGACCTTAAAAATACGTAGCTTTCTATATTATACAATTCACCTTCAGAGAAAAACGATGTATCTTTCTTTCTAGTCAAATCTAATCTAAAGATATATGAATAGGGTCGAGAAAATTATGTCATTAACTTTATTTGACTTTGTTCAATGGGAAGTTATGTAACTTAATTCTTCTATTTGAGAGTCTACTAGGTTGCTTAAAGAAGCATAGTTTCCTGAAAGAGTTTAGACGACTACATTCAAGTCATTCTAAACTAATTGCAAAAAAAAAACAGCTAAGTATTTTGTTGTGTAGCTGTATAAAAAAAACACCTATTTGTCAATGTAGCCCCTTTGTAACTCTATTTATTCAGAGTCTAATTACTGTTTTAGCAGTAACATTGATATTTAGTATAAATGGAAGAGTACTTTTTTTATAAGTAGATGTCATTGACGTTACAACTAGAAGAATTTGAATAACTCTCATTGAATTCATAATCAAGTATCAAAACATTTCTTTATTTTCGACAGGCCATACCAACTCATTTTGAGATTGTTATTAAAGATACGCCAATTGTTTAATTAATCGCCAGCAAAACAGCTTTGTGGCAATATGCACAAACCACTAAGAGAAAAAAACTTTCTAAAAATACAAACCATATGCCCCTTTAAAATAGATAGCATTATCAATTAATGTTATTAATATTCTTCTATCACTATATTTTTTGGGTTTTTATTTACAAAACAAAAATGTCCGCTAATAGCTGAGCGCCAAAGACTTGGCTTTATTTGTTTGCGGTTACACGATAAATTCCTGAACGTATGTATTGATGAATCAACGCAATATCGAGAAATAAAGTATATCAGATCATTCAAATAAAAGTGATGTAAAACTCACATCATTGTAACAGAAAAAAAAAGCTTATTTATTTCATTCATTAAAATTCAAACTCAAAATGACGATTTGCATTAGAGATCAAGAATAAATTAATGAATTAAGGCTTTATTAAAAATACATATAGTCATCTATGGGAATTTCTGTTGCTTCCATTTCGCTCTATCTTTTGGTGATAGCAAGGCCAAAGATATTGGAATATCGTCATCGTCTTCATCCTTGTCAAAATGTAATCTTTCTTTTACTCTTTCTTTATACTTGTCTGCTGCTGTTTGATAGTCCTTGTCCTTGTCAGGCCTTGCTTTGACATTGGGGTTTACATTCAAAACAGCAATTGGAACCAGATCGTTGTCATCCTCATCATCCTGATCAGAAAGTAAAGAAGATGGTCTGCTGACAGGTGACTGTAAGTAACCCAGAGGCACATCATCATCGTCCTCACTACTATCTTCTTCACGTCGTACGGGTGGCCAATGACGTGTTGTTTGTTTTGGCAATAAAGGTGGCGATTTCGTATGCTGTGGTGACAATTTGACTTTACGGGAAGAGGCACTTAATGATCTCGAACGAGTCATGTTTGTTGATTTAGTAGGTGTTTTTGGTACGGGCGGCAATGCTTCTGCAGTAGCTTGCTGAATTGAATCTTGTTGTAGTTTAGTTGCTTTCCTTAGATCATGCGCAGATGAAAATTTGCGTACAGAAGGTCTTGATGGTTCTACAGGTGAAGGCAATTGATGTTGGATAGGAATAGGTGGTACAGGTGGTAGAAATGTCTTGGTATTATTGTAAGTTGGAGACAAGAGAGGTAGAGAATCGGCCAGCGATGTTGAATCAGGGGAGTTGCCACATAGTTTGTTCAATGTCATCTCACGTTCTTCCAAGAGACGCATCGTGTTTGTGGAAGGATCTCTTCCTACTGATTTGGATCTTTGTCTTCTCTGTTGTGGCTGATGAAAATGTGGTGGTGGGTATTGCGGAGAGAACAATGGGTTCTTATAAATAGGTGTCTGTTTCATCTGTGGTGGAGAATAAGGATCGTTCAAGCGTTGTTGTATTGAATTGAATGGCATGGTCGAAGAAGCAATACCAGATCCAAGTGGTTGTGATTTTGAAGGCATAGGAACAATTATGTCATTATCTTCTTTACCTTTACGGAATAAACCAAACAACGGTTTTGGCTTTTTGTTTCTTTTCATAGAAATAGAAGAAGTAGGAGTAGGTTGTGACATATTCATTTTTTCAAGTAGGAAAGAAAGAAAAGAATAGTTTTTTTTTGAGTTTATTTAAATAATAAATTAGAGTCACACAATAACTGGTACGTGTGCTCACACCAAGAAGACTTGATGTTCCCCCCAAAATAATTGCGCTTCTCCTTACCACTGTGTAGCACGTGTCGAAACTTCTTTAGACAATAAAAAATTTGTCGTTGCTTCATCATGATATACTTTTTTGATGAAATAATAAAGCAAAAATTGTCAAATGAGCAATCTTCTTTGTCAAAAACGGTATAGTTTAAATTGCATATTATGTTCGGAATTGAAATCGCCTTATAAAGGTTCGTCTTTATTTGTCAGCTACTATTTGAAAAAAAAGAGGCTTTTTGCTTTGTACATTATCAAGTAGCACATATTTTATAATACTTTAGGACTTGGATTCATAGGACAACATTTTTGTTTCACAGAAAAGAAACCCAAGAAAGTTCATTGTAAATGTTCATACTGACAGATCAAATATTCTTTTTATGTCATTTATTTTATTTTTAAATTCAAAAGACAAAGTCAAGATTCCCTTGGCTTTATCACAGTTCATGTGTGTTACTTATTCAACAAGTAAGTCGAGTCTGCTGTCAATTATATATTTGTTGACATTGTTTGTTGCCTGCATTCAGCGCCATCTGAATCGGTACTTTTCAGATGTAAGCGCTTTCTACAACTTTATTTTGATGTGGGACAAATAGAAAGAGCCTTGTTCAAAAAAAAAATTCATGTGTGATACGCTAAAGAGTAAATGAGAATCACTATGCTGTTTGACAGTTTCCTAATCGAAAAAGACTTCTCCTTCGCCCCACTCAAGGAGGCCACCATAATATCGACGCTTATGGTAAGCCAGGCACAACAGCAATGTGTCAGGGGCCGTGATTGGGTATGCAAATATCATCATCATCATTTTTTTTCAATATCCTAAAATTGGTATAAAGTGACATGCAATACCACGAGTGTACACTACACAATCTTTATACCAGCCATTATTGTAAAATAATAATTAACACTGACACTATAATATCTGTTTCTCCTTTTCCCTTTATTTCTTCTTTATTTTTCTTTTTCTTTTTCTTTTTCTTTTATACTTATGGGGAACACTTCGCTTCCTTATGAAATAGTTCATTGCTCTAGTTGGGATGAGGACTATAACCCAGAACAACTTGTGATCAGTAGTCCTGGGAATCAGTTAGAGCCTTTGCCTGTAAAGTGCAAAGGTTGGCAAACACCCAAGTAAATCCATTTTAAATAATAATAATAAAAAGTACTTAGTTTGTTGATAGGTGCCCGGATTATCCACAAGATTTGATTATTCATTTACTTTCAGGCGCCAGTCGTATCTCCAAAGTACAAATATTATCACACCATTTCAAGATTGCTACAAAGATTGATGTCTATATTGGCGTCCTTAAAGACCCACAAGACATTTTAGATGATATAGCACCTAATACACCACCTTTGAATGATGAAGATAATATGCTGATTGAATTTACGAGATTAGGGTAAACCAAGCTCAACCTAAAGAAGATATTAAGCAACCTTTATGATAGATATGTCTGTTTTGATAATAATGCGCGTGCACAGTTTCGAGCTCGCGAATTAAAGTCGATCAAAATCAATACTGATGGTGAATATGTGCGTCTTGTTATACGCAACTGCCATCGAAACAGATTGAATACATACAATCAAGTAAACAGACAGAGCCGATAGACGATAGTTTCTTATTTGCTTTATGTAGGTGGGTATATTGGCCCTTAATATTCTGGGTCAACCATTACATCTTTTGGATAAAAAAGAAATGGCGTCTTCTTCTCCTTCAAACAATATAGCCCAGGTAATCAAATATAGTTTAGTGCGCCTATTCATGCTGATCTTAGATACGCCATCCATTTGATGATAACAGTGTGCTCAGTTCATCTACACGAAGAACAAGTGTGTCCAGTAATCAAAGTCAAATGCATCGTTTGCCTACAAGTAGTCTGGCTGAAATGGAACTTCAGCGATGGACAGCTGCTTTACTTCAAGCTGAAGAAGAAGCTGTTCAAGGTACTACCGAGTTTCTTTTTTTAAAAATTTATCTTGCTGATCTAGTTTGTATTAGGTGAATCATACCAAATTGCAAAGACATATAAATACCTTGGTGATAAACTTGAACGGTTCACAAAAATATTGTCAGACCTTGAAATTGGAAAACGACATGCTGTTGAAACAAAAGATTATGACGAAGCAGAAAAGATCAAAGTAAGTCTTTATAGAGTAAACAGCTTTGTGTCTCATCAAAAATTAGGACGATATTAAAGAAATTAAACAAGCTGCTGAAGCTATGCTTAAACATGCCAATATTCATATCACAGATGATGGACAAGTGTTGTCATTGGAATCAAGTGAAGCTTTAGCAGCAATTCAAGAAGTGAATGTATGTAGACCATACTTGATTGTTTATTCGTTATACTAATATATATGTATAGGATTTTATTTCTGAACAAGTAGCTGAACAACAACAATATCACCAACAATCTTACATGGATCATCATGAAAGACAATCCCACCATGATTTTATGGGCGATACAGTTATTTGTTCAGAACCACCTGCTCCTCCAAAAGACAATGATCATTGGAACTTACACCTTATGCCTCGTCATGATCACTTTGATGAGCATGAAGAAATTCATATACCCGCTTCTTATAGTAGCAACACAATACCACAACCCACTATGATACCACCAGAACCAGCTAAACAAGACGAGGTCGATCCAGACACTATACCCGAACCCATCATGGACGAAGAACGTATCCCATATACCCTTCCCATTCATATCTTTGGCGAAGAGATTGTTGCCTGTGTGCTTAGTGTCAAGGCAAAATGCCGAGGACGAGGTCTTGGTCAGATTGAACAAAAGATTGAAGCCATACAACAATTAGCTCAAAACAACCAACTGGAAGAATTATCGTTCATGATTTACTTTGATGATCCTTACGAAGAAGAAGAGGTGCACGATATGGACAAAGTGACGCGCTCCATCTCACACTTTGTCAATGCTACACTCATGATGATTCAAGAAGCCGTGATGGACTCAAGAGAACCCATTGTTTCTCTAGCCATCACAACATGGCATCAGCTAAACGATGTCTGTAAAGAAACTAATATGGAACCCAAATACATTATTGAATGGACAGAGCGTGCCTTTTCAGGTCTTTTGAAGCGAACGGGTGATACCAATATCAAGATTAAACAGGCTGCCACTGTGCTTGTGCTGGAATTAGTACATGATTATGCTAAACCGCCTTATGCATTAATGCCATTGTTTATCTGTAAACCTGAAAGAATGATTCATAACCACAAAGAAGCCAAGTGTCGTGTCGAATTGGTTGAGGCTACCATTGCCAAGTTTGGTGTGATTGATACCAAAAAGAAGAAATCCTCACATGTGCGTGTGTCATTACAAGATGCAATGGATTTTGTTGTTGCTTATCTGAACCACAACCATGAAGATGTCAGACAGGCAGCCATCAAACTAGTGGTCTCTATTTCTGATCAAGTAGGTTTCCAACTCGTGAGTACCTTCATTGACGAAACCTTGCGATTGTCTTTGGCTGAAGTAAGTATTCGAATGATAAAATCGCATTTATCTCAAACGTATATGTTCATAGACTCTCAAGAAATTGGTGGCTAATGATGATTTCTTTAACACTGCCCCCAAAGCAGCAACCAACATAGCTGAGAAACAAAGAAAGACCAAATCACCTAAAGAAAGCAACAACAAAAATGCATTGTCTGAATTACGTGCATTGACAGTAGTTAAACCTGAAAAGAAAACAACCACAACGACTTCTCGACCTCCTCTTAAAAAGACAACTACCACAACCACAGCAAAATCAACCGCTGAAAAGAAAACAACGCGTTCTGCTACAGCTACACCTACAACCAGAAAAACAAAGATGCCTAGCAGTAAATCAACGGTCAGTCAAAAGAAAACAACACCCACTGAGCCTAGTAAGAGTATGAAGCCAGCTACAAAAGAAAAAGAACAAACTACTGCTAAATCAGCAGAAGAAGAGAGCCCTGAGTTGAATGAGAACAGGTAAATGCATGAAACGATAGGTGTATATACTCACTTTTACTTATTAGTGTCTGTATCTTTTGTGATGAAGTTAATCCCTCGTTCAATGAAGATACACTCATCAAGCACTATTATCATTCATGTCCTGTCTTGACAAGCTGTCCAATGTGTCAAATTGTAAGTCCTTGTCACATTTAGCATAAAACTTATGCAGTATTTAGATTACTGAAATCTCAACACTAAACGAACATATGCTGGTTGACTGCGAAAGAAGACATTTAATTAAAGAATGTTCTCGATGTCATCAAGCAATTCCTGTGGAACAATGGCTCCAGCATACATTAAAACAAGTGTGTAATGGTAAGTCGATACTGCCTTGAGAAAGATAAAGTATTCACTTGAGTTCCTATAGAGGATCCAAATAAGGTGCATTGCTCACTTTGTATGACAAGTATTGAGCCACCAAACGATGCAGGTTGGAAAGCACATTTGATGACAGGTGATGGTTGTCCCAAGTTGGCAAAATCCCGTTCACCCAACAAGAAATCCCTTGGTCAACAACAAACTAAAAAGAAGACGACATTGACCAGAAGAGCATAGCAGGGGAAAATAAAATAAGGAAAGGGAATCTATTATCGTGAGCCATAGTCTTTTAAATATTTGATATAAAGTGCAATGAAAATGATACAAAAAATGTATATTCTAAACAAGAGTGAACTTGTAGTGGATTGAAAGCATTTTCTATGAAACCTCTAAACGAAAGAAAATAACAAGTTAGTGTATAGACTAAAAGTAAAAAGAACTTGCAGGTAGCCATAGATAGTCTGCGTCTGACAGGCCTTTTAATTCTTCTCGGCTGACTTTGTCTATTGTGATACAGCTGCATAAATTATAAAACATAAGGAAAACGATTCCTGCTGCCACAGTGATGAGCAAAGGAATTTTATACTTCTTTATCACTGATATTTAAGGGTTAATATGCTAGTCCAAGTAATGAATGCTTACTCCTCATCTTTTCATTAAGAATGTGTTGGTATCTTTTTATCCATAATGTTTGCTGTGTAGTATGATTAATCACTCTTTGTTTTCTAGAGTATGATTGGCGACATATCTTGCATTCTTTTGCTCTATTCAAACAAAGCAAGTGACAGAAGCTATAGTCGTCTCTATAAGGAGAATAAGTATGTATTATTTATCACTTATGCTCCATTACTCTGCATTACAATCGCACTTGATCAACACCCATTCACCATAAGCTTCGTATTCGTGACATATGCGACATTGGTACTATAGCTAGTTAAGCAAAAATCTCAAGTTTTTTTTTTCACTTACCTTAATAAAAGGTTCCGGCTGTTCTTCAGTGAAAGCATTTTGACGCTTGAGTTTTGGCATAATGATAAAATTGAAGATACAGGAAAATTGATTTGTTCAGGCACGATGGATAAAAAAAAGAAAGAATGAGATGCCTGTGACTTTGTTCATTACTAACATCATATGATAATTAGCAGCACAAAAGATGAAGTATGGTATTCTTTTTCTTTCTTTTCTTTATCGTAGCAATGGGGACTAAGTTTTCATTACTTGAGCCAAATCAAAACGATACTGCAAGTGATTTATATGTCAAGGAAAGCACGGCAAAAGGGCTTCAAGTAATAGGAGCATTGAGTACATCCATTATTTGTTCTCCTGTAATTGTGATAGCATTGCCGTTTATCGGTGCTTATGAATTTGGCACTGCGCTTGAGCATGAATTATTGACTGGACATAAAATCGCAGATGGAGCATTGGGTGTCTTGTTTGGCATCACATTATCACCCTTGGGTCCTTTTTATTACTTTCTATTGTCAATGCAAAAGATATTTTCAACGACGCATCAATTCAGTTACCTACAATCCATATCAGCATCTGAGCTATTACTAAAAGCTCAAGAGCAATTTGGATTGAATACTGAGCACTATAATGTCGTTCTTACAGGTTGTTCTGGCACAGGAAAAGTAAGTAATTGACTAAAAATAGAAAACAAAAAGGTAAACTGAATTCATATTAGTCATCTGTTCTTAATGGCTTGCTGGGATACAAGGAAAATCATATGAAAGCAGCTGCTGTTGGTGAAATAGAAACCACATTAGAACCAAAAAAGTATCAACATCCTTCTCTGCCTGCTTTATACCTTTGGGACATGCCGGGTGTGGGTACACTCAGAAACCCATCTAAATCTTATTTTGAAGACTATTGCTTGAATGCATTTGATGCCATTCTGATTGTGTTTGATGATCGTTTTATGGCAAGTGATGTAGATATCGCAAGAAAAGCCAGAAGGCATGACATACCAGTGTTCTTTATTAGAAACAAAGCAGATATTGTACGTATTGATATCGAATATTTTAGTCTTACTTGTTTCTATAGTCAATAGAAAGAAAGATGCAGAGAATGAACAACAAGAGTAAGAAACCTATTGACTTATGGGCTAGTGCAGTGTCTCAATTGATTATACAAGTAAGAACACGTTTGGCTAAATTATTATATCTAAAGTAAGATAGATAAGAGGCACAGTTTATAGAGATATGCAAAATTTGGGACTGGATATTCACCAGCTATATATCGTCTCGGCACATACACTTACAGACCTTGTCTTAATCTTGAAAGATCAAAGACAAACTAATCATCATAAACAAACCATTATTCATGAAAAAGTTTTGATTACTAATCTACTAGAAACAATTGCAGCTTCAAAGCAGCACAACTAGCTCTCATTACCATATTGAACAAGATGCATAAGTGATAACCCCCTTTACTTCCAGAAAAGATCAGTGCCTCAATACAATAAAAACAGAAAAATCGAGCGCTTTTTCTTCTCCTTTCGTCTTTTTTTCCTCGATCAATATGGGAATTAACTTATAGTATCACTTTGAACTTTGAAAGAGATATCAAATAATACCATATTCATGTCAATAGCTCTTGATTGAATCTTTTTTACGTTTTTCTCGAAAATGCCCAGGCTATAGACTTCAATCGAATGGATATTGAGCAGTTCACTGCCACAAAAATTAACTTACGCAAAAATGAGCACTCTAAATACATACAAACAATGCTTACTAACATCCATGGTACCTTTGGGATTGACTTAAACCAAAAAAAAAAAAAAAAAAAAAAAAACATTGACTCCGTTTGAGCATCGCCTTCAAATCTGCATCTAAAGCTCTTGTACATTGTAATCAGTACAAAAGAGGTCCCTTTCAGTAGGTATTAACTAGTTAGTAGTTGCTTATTTTTGCACCATTCAATACATCATTTTCTTTGAGTAAGATCTGCTATTATACATGGCATTTCTGAGGCTAAAGAGAGCAACTCTAAGCGTAATTAACGATAGATGTCTTCCTTTGAGTACACAGGTTTCAGTGCAGCGTTAGATCTGAACAGCGCCAAACAAGCAAGACACTGAACAGACACAATTACACAGCTGGAAGTCACCACTCTTTCAACTCTTTAGGTCAATTGAACAAGAGTAGGCAGCTTCTTGAACAATATGAGCCTTACCTTGACAAGAGCGTAAAATAATGTTACGGGGCTTAGTCAATCAACTTGTTGTCTTGGTTACCGTAAAAAGTACTTGGGCAAGTGTTTTTTTTTCTTTTTTCTTTTTGCATTGCTTTCTTGTCAGGTGTGTCATAAATTTGCTTGTTACGCATCGAATATTACCAAGAAAGCTAGGGTTATGTCTAAGCTAGTAGCTTGAGCCTTCTGAAAGCTATAGAGTTGTAAATAAAAAAAGTGGTTAAGGGCTAAAAGCGATGGATGATAAATAAACTGCATCTGCTTTGATTCTACGTCTAACAGAAATATTGAATGTACTTTTTGAAGCTCAAGTTGAAGTATACTTATACTAGATCGATTATTTTCTGTATATAAAATGCAATCTCACGATAAGACATAGCATCAAAGAAAAAGACATTCATTTGTATTTAAAAAATACAAAGCAGCTTCCTTGTTGTTCAGACCTTTTTCTACGAAGAGACTTTACAAACAAAACATCAATGAAGCACTGTCGAATATACAGAAAATAAAATATCGACTTTGCCTGCTTTTTTATTGCTTTCAAAATGTGTTTCGACCGAGAGCAACAAAACTCATTAGAAAATCCCAGCCAAGGAAACAAATACTACACGATTCATCCTGCAAAGAAAAAGGAATACTTTATTTTTGCTCTTTAAAAAAGAAAAAAGACATTATATACAATAATAGAAGAGGAGTTCTTTTTCTTTAATCAGCACGCATCCTTAAACTAGCTTCAGAAGTGACTGCCTCAATAACATCCAAATCAAGTAATTGTCTAATACTGTATTGTAATGAAGCTTCATATGTGTATACGATGACTGTATCGTTGATGTGCATATATTGCCTTGCCAAAGCTGAAATACAATTACTTACACGAGCAATGTCTTTTCTTTCCTCCTCTGTGATGTCCTATGTATATAACTATCAGAGAATTGCTTGCACTATCAATATGCTTACATCATTGACACTAGAATAATGGACAGTAGGATCTGTATCATCTGTATTGACACCTTGGAACTTTTTATGGACCCAAATGTAGCCATTCAATCCGAGAATAACATCAACACCACAAGGCAAAGAATGGAATTGAGACTTACAGCGTTGGACAAGAACAGGAGGCACGCAGACAAAAGAGCCATTTCGTAACTTGCAAAACTTGAAGCCACGAGTATGAAGACCCATGGTGCCATCAGCATAAAATGCTTGGACTTCAGCCTGCACAATAATAAGGTTCTATGCTTACTTTACATCCATTTACATACCACAAGCATATCTCCTTCAGTGAAAAACTGTCTCATTTGAAGTTCATCTGCTTCATTTTTACGTCTCTAAAAAAAAAGAAAAAAAAAAAAGAATGTAAGCATGTTTTATGTATCTATAGTAGCCACACATACTTGAACACCACCAGGAAGACTGACTGAGCTCAACAAAAGATTAGCATCTTGTCTAGCATTAGCATCGACCTTCCAACGTCTCATAGCAACCTACATGACTGTCAATCGTGGATATTACTTTCTATCTCTTACTTCTGTAACACGACCCACTACAATATCACCAATTTCAGGCGTATAACGTGTCTTTAAGGGTCTAACGGATAGCAGTTTATTCACTCTTTCAACTGTACCAGCAACAGAGGAAACAACAACACCTTCTCCTTCGGTATAAGTACCATGACCTCTCATAAATTGTTGATCTGTAGTGACAGTTTCACCAGGATTTACCAAATGAATATTTTCATCATCTACATCCATACGGTTATTGTTGATTGCGCTAGCTACAGGTGATAATATCTTCAAATCCATATTGTAAGCCCAAAAGAAGAAAAAAAATAGTTCGCGAGAAAGCACACATGTATGATAGACATACAAGCCACAGCAAGCTTCAAACTCCTTTCTTGTTCCTGTAATTTATGCATAATATGATCAAAAAAGAAAAAAAAAAGAGATTCTGCTTTATTGAGTGCATCCATTGAAGTGATTTATGACAAAATGGTAGTTTAATTACCTTCATTTTATCTCTTTAATGGGTTTATGCTATCCATTTCGGAAAATGACATGTATTCCTTCAGTACTTAATGATTTGACATCATGACATTTGATTTAAGAGACATACTGTGTATGAGCAGAAAAAAAAAGAAGCAGAAATCACTATGAAGCATCAAGAACATGAATGGCTGCTAAAAGGTGTTTAAGAGCATTCCCTGTCATTCAATAACATCAAAAGCAAAATATCCAAATGAAATTATCTTTTTAATGAGCGAATAAGCATGCCTTCTTTTTACTTCAAAGCTATTTAATAGGAACTGTCGTGATTGAAGGATCCATTTTCTTTCTTTTTCTCTTTGGAGTTGCATGATTTGAAATCAAAGACATTGTGACCATTGTTTTCTCTAGTCACATTCTGTTTATAAAATTATTCTTGAATGACAGATCTGCTCTTTCTTACTAAAACACCATGAAGTTAGATGCTAAAGCTCTTCGCTACATGTCCCCCGAGGACTTTCGAGTTTTGACAGCTGTAAGCCGAAAACCAGAATTCAGTACTTGTTTTTTAACCGAGAATAGGTCGAAATGGGTTCCAAGAACCACGAAGTTGTGCCCATGACTCTTATTTCTCAAATTGCTCAGTTGAGACATGGTGGTGCTCATAAACTTGTAGGTGAACTCGCTAAACGTAAATTGATTGCTCGTGTTCAAAACATGACTTGTAAGTAGGATTGATCTATATATCCCATTTTGCTCTAATCATGTCTGTAGATGATGGTTATCGTTTGACCTATGGTGGCTATGATTATTTGGCTCTCAAGACATTCGCTAAGCGTGGCACTGTCTATTCAGTCGGCAATCAGATTGGTGTTGGTAAAGAATCCGATATTTATATTGTAGCCGATGAAGAAGACAACCAACATGTACTTAAGTTACAAAGACTCGGTCGTATGTCTTTCCGTACCATCAAATCCAAGCGTGACTATCTTCAAAAGCGTAAATCTGCTTCTTGGATGTACATGTCTCGATTGGCTGCTATGAAAGAGTATGCGTTTATGAAAGTTCTTTATGAAAATGGCTTTCCTGTACCTGAACCTATTGATCACAGTAGGCATTGTGTTGTAATGGGCTTAATTGATGCATTCCCTCTGTAAGTCAGCCTTTTTTTTTTTTTTTTTTTTTGTATATCACTAATATGTTTTAGTCGTCAAATTGAAGAGATTGGTAATCCAGGTAAACTTTACTCTGAATTGATGAGCTTGATTGTCAAATTGGCTCAATATGGCCTTATTCATGGTGATTTCAATGAATTCAACATTTTGATCAAGAGTGATGGTTCGCCCATCTTGATTGATTTCCCTCAAATGGTCTCTACATCCCATATGAATGCAGAATAGTAAAGTATATACAGCCCACAAGAAACAAGTGACTAACAGTCTATAGTTACTTTAATCGTGATGTAGAATGTATTCGTACTTTCTTCCGTCGTCGCTTCAACTATGAAAGTGCTTTATATCCTCGATTTACTCAAGATGTGAACAGAGAATTTAGTTTAGATGTTCAAGTAGCTGCTAGTGGTTTTAGTAAAAACATGCAAAAGGAATTAGAAGCATATCAAGAAGAAATCAAGAGTTTATCTGATAATGAAGAGAACGATGAATCAGAGGAAGAGGAGGAGGAGGAGAAAGAAGAAGAAGAGGAAGAAAACGAGCAAACAAAAGAAAATATACCCTCAGAGATGACAGAAGAAGAAAAAATGGAGGAGAAATTAAGAAACCTTCGTTTAGGTAATACTGAACCCCTTACAGACGAAGAGGAAGAGGAAGAAGAAAGTGAAGAGGAAAGCGATGAAGAAGAAGAAGAAGAAGAAGAAGTGGATGAGGAAACAGAAATGGCAAGACGTAGTGCCAAAGTTGAGAAATTGAACAATCGTGATTATAAAGCATACAGAGACACCACTACAAAAAAGACAAAGAAATCTACTGAAGAAGAACTCAAGAACAGAGTAGCTCGTTCACTTAAAAGTCAAGCCAATAAGCAAGCGGGTAAATCAGGTCGCCGAAATAATCTCAAGCATAGAGGCAACAGAAAAGACAAGGCAGAAATTCGTGGTGGTGGTAGTTTTGATTTTAAATAAACTTATCTTTACTGCCTGATTTGTAATCTATCCAGCCATTCTCTGAATGATTTGCCTTGAATGGTATAATCATGGCCAATTTGTTTGATTTTCTCTCTTTCTACAAGTGCTTCTTCTACTTGATGTATGTCTTTGTCGATAGATTCTGCTGTCTTTAGCTGAAGAGCAAGTTTCTCTTGTTGCTGTTGAATATAATCTTGTTCTTTTCCTTGAATATGCTCTCTCAATGCATCAACAGACTGTATAATATTGTCAATGGCATCATGATTCTCCGGTAATTGATATGGCAATGGAATATGATGTGCTTCTAATGATGCTGACCATTTCTTGATCAAACCTTCTAGTTTCTCTCTTACATCTGCATAAGTATCTAGTTTAGTTCTTTCAGACAAGTCTTGGACTGATTTGATCAAATGTTTGATATCACCAATGGCTTGTTGAGTAGACTATAGTAAGTGAGTTATAAGACATGACTGTGCTTGCTTACCAGGACGCAATAAGGATTGATAGCAAGTTTTATATCGAGCAGTGTAGGATTATGATCAGCAGAAGGGGGACGGGTTTGTGAATGAGCATCTTTAGCTAGTTTGAATAGTTGAAGATCAAGTAAAGATTTCTTCATCTTTTGAACATAGGTTTGATCTTGATCCTCTTTGGACTACACCCATTAGACCCTTAAATTTATTGTTGAATATATACAAACCTGAGTAAAATGATTCTTTAGTTCCTCACGGAATTGGTCGTTGGCACTTAAAAGGGACTGCACTTGAGTGTGTTTCGCTGCCTATGATAACATGAATAATGCAATTATATACCAGCTGCACTTGCCATTTTCTCGACTATAGTCTGAATACGTTCTTCTAGACTAGACAAATCCAAGTCTTGTTGCATTTTGTCCATTTCTTGATTTAGTGCTTCTATTTGTTCTTTATTGGATTCCAATTCTATTCTTGTCTGTATACTGGCTGCTTTCATTCTCAAGTTTTACTATACAGATAGTAAGTCACATGCTCTACTCAGCACAGTCTTACGTAAGCATGGATTGTATGGTATGATCTCGTTGTAATTCTCGAATACGCTTAATCAATTCCATCTCTGCTGCACTGGTCTCTGATTCTAATTGCTTTATTCTGTTGCTTAATTTTTTGATTTGGCTTTTTTTGTCTGTCAATAGATTGTCTACTGAGCTGTTTGGATCTCGAATAGGCTCTGTTTGGTCTACTTCCTTCAACAATGGCTCTAGAATCTGATTGTATTGTTGCATATCGTATTTATTTGGCAATCGTTGAATCATACTCTGGATTTGAGCCACATCGGCTGAAGAAATTGGCCTTTTAAAAATGAGTTGTTGTTGAATACACAGCTGTAGTTTGTTGCATATCTTGTCTGCTGTGACAGTCAGTAATTGAGATAGATCGCGTTTTGAGTCTGTTTGTGGTTTAGATACTTGATAGTGCTGAGCAAGTTGTTTAAACCGGGCTTCTTTTAGTTGTAAATCGCGAATAGATCTACGTTTATTATCAATCTGCTGTTTAACGTGTGCCATCTGTTGTTCTATAATACAATAAGCAAAAAAAGAAGAAAGAAAGAAAGCAACTCTTTATTTATAGTAAAATATACCAAGTTGGGTGGTATTCAATAGTAACTGTTCATTTCTTGCTTTACATGCTTGATACTTTTGTTGTTGATCCATATTAGTTACAGAGAGAAAAAAAAGTTTTTTTTTTTTTATTCCGCTTTTTTCCAATTTCCCCATTCTTCAAGTGTTTCTTCATCAATATAATCATATCTTAGTATAAAGCCATCTTCACCTGCAGCAACAATTTGTCTAACAAGAGTATATGAGAGTCATGAATACAAATATGTACAACTTACCGGCAATCGCGTGAAAATGCACAACATCGCACTGCTTTTGTTGCTCTACGATGTCCTAATTCTGTGACTAATTTGCCATTGTCTAAATTATAAATGTAGATTGTCCCATGACTTGATCCTACGCAAAAGAACTTTTCATCAAAACTCACATCAAACCGAGAAAAATTCTCGCCTGATCGAATTCTAAATGATTTGATGCTCTTTTCTCCTTCTAATTCCCAGTATTCCATCTTGCCATTGGTAGATTTAGACAAGACATGACCACCCACAAATCGTATACAGTCAATGTAGCTATCGCCATGCAATTTCTTGAGTAAACGGGAATGTCTTTTTTCAACGACAATAGGTTCATCGTCCATCATGTTCATGGAAGAAGGGATATTCCATAAGCGAAGATCACCTCGAGAACCACCCGAGATTAATTTGGTGCCTGAATAATCAAAACACTAGAGTACAGAATAAATTTTGATTGCTTTAGATAGTAAGCAATACTTACTGCTACAGTAGCATCTGCTTCAAACACAACAAGACACTGTCCACTATGTATATCCCATAATCTCATGGTACCATCTTTTGATGTAGATAGAATCATATTGTCATTATGAGGATGTGATTGTAAATCATAAATCGTTTCTATACTCATAAGTCATCTATTTTCTATTTGTGTACGTACTTTTATGTCCTTGCAAAGCCATGATTTCTTCTGAATTAGCTAAACTAATGATATGCACAAGTCCGTCTCCTCCTGCTGTAGCTAATAACACATCACCATCTCTATATGACCAGCAAAATGTCTCTAGTTGATGCTTATGAACTAATGATTCATCTTCAGGTGTAATGTCAAAGTTAGACATGATATCCAAATGATCGCCACAATGTTCATTATCATACACACTCAACTACAAACAGTCATAAGAAAACAATTCACGATACATCTCTATTTACCTCACAACCACCCACAGTTCCCAACACATTACTGGTATCTGCACTATCACGTTGAACAACACCTCTTTTATCAAATGCCTTATGGTGCTCTAAGCTGCCAGGTGCTTCAGAGTGCTTGTTGTTGAAGAAAAAGCCAAGTTGGCTAATATTATAACCATGATTTTCCTTGACAATTCTTCTTAGTCTCATATTTTTAAACATATCTTCAAGGCGTTCATTACGAGATGCATTGCCCTTTTCAGCCGAGTTATCTATTTCCATATCTATTGTCATTATAAAAGAGAGGGAGAAAGAAGAAAAAATCGCGTCTAAAAAAATCGCGTATCCGAAAAAAATCAAAAAAGGAGTTTCTGTGACTGGGATCATCACCAAAGACAAGTAGAAAGAACCATCATTTGTTTGAAAAAGCAAAGGAATTGCAAAGGCACTTGATTCTTTACAAACAAAATCTGTGTTTCTATCTCCAACGCAACTTTGTCACTTTGAAATCTCTTTCAGGCAAATCTTTAACATGGCTTAATATTACCGTTGAGTATCGCAAGGCTCTTTGTTTTTAGGGCAGAAAAGAAGCTGTTGAACGTTTTCAAGTACGAATCTTTTGAATTCAGCATGAAAAACAACTTTTCCTCACTCTTAGTTTTGGGATTTTTTCATTGTGATGAGATGCAAACAGGAGAACAGTCTCAATCTGAAATTAAAATGGACCAGTCCTCTTTTCGTTTTTTTTCCCTTTTCTCTTTCCTTCTATCGATATACGCAATATGGATTACGGTAAGCTGTAGAAGACATATATATATATATATATATATATACAAAAAGGAGAATGCTGACATATAGTCTATAGAACTCGAGAATAACCGGACAGAAGAAGAACAAGAAAAGCTCATTAATGAAGAGTATAAAATGTGGAAAAAGAACTCGCCTTTTCTATATGACCTTGTCATTACACACGCGCTTGAATGGCCTAGTTTAACGTGTCAGTGGTTTCCTGACGTAGAAGAGTGAGTCGGATTTGAGCGTGTTCAATAACTAATAGATATAGAGTTCCCGATAAAAACTACAAGATGCAGCGTCTATTGTTAGGTACACACACCAATGATGATGAACCCAACTATTTGCAGATTGCTTCTGTCAGACTTCCTAAAGAATACAAGTCTGAAGACGCAGTGATGGAAGAAGCACAAGGTAAAAGTGACGCGTCTATGAGTTAGGTCATCAACAATTTCTGGCTTAGATGAAACGTATATCAAAATCACGCAAAAGATACTTCATGACGGTGAAGTGAATCGTGCTCGTTATCAGGTTCATAACCCCGATATGATTGCTACTAAATCAAGAACGGGTGATGTCTATGTATTTGACCGTACTAAATATGACCCTATGCCTAAAGAAAACGAGAGATTTAACCCTACTTTAAGATTAGTAGGCCACGATAAAGAAGGGTAAAGTGTGAATGGATTGTATGTATCGCTCATTCTTTATAAGTTATGGCCTAGCTTGGAGTCCTCATAAAGCAAAAGCTACACATTTGCTAAGTGCTGGTTTTGATAGTAAGATTTGCCAATGGGATATCAATGGTACAACAAAAGAAAATCGCGAATTAGAACCTGTGCGTACATACACAGCTCATGCAACTGGTGTTGAGGTAAAAATAAAATATAAAGAGTGGATTATGAGCTTACTAAAGATATAATTAGGATGTTGCATGGCATAATAAATTTGAATCCATATTTGCTTCTGTAGGTGATGATGCTCGACTTATGATGTGAGTATATCATACTATGTATCCATAAGCACTCATTCTCTTTATTAGTTGGGATGCAAGAAATGATGCCAATAAACCCATTCACAATATTCAGGCACATGAAGCTGAAGTCAATTGTGTTGCATTTTCCAATAATGAATGGATTCTTGCTACTGGTTCTGGTGATAAAGTAAGTCACAGATATAATGACTTATTTTCACTCATTGTCTAGACTGCTGCATTATGGGATTTGCGTAACCTGAAATCATCTTTACATAGCCTAAGAGCTCATCAATCAGAAATTCTTCAGTTATCTTGGTCACCTCATCATGATTCTGTCTTGGCTACAGCCAGTAGTGACCGAAGAATTCTTGTCTGGGACCTTGCTCGTATTGATGCTCCTCAACTGCCTGAAGAAGCAGAAGATGGTCCTCCCGAACTTTTGGTAATCATAATATCATAATATCAAATAAGCTCTAATTGACCTCTAGTTCATGCATGGTGGTCATACAAACAAAATTTCTGATTTTGGCTGGAATCCAGCTGAACCTTGGGTACTATCAAGCACTGCAGATGATAATATTGTTCAAGTTTGGCAAATGGCCAGTAATATCTATAACCCACCTAAACCTGAAGATACTCCAACTGCTCCTATTGAATCTAACCCAGTTGAAAATAATACATCGCCTACTCATACACAACCACAATCACCTCCACCTCCACCATCATCCTCTACTCCTCCACCACCTCCACTACCATCCACACAAGATGAAAAGATGGAAGGATAAAATTAAACAAGAAAATTTCTCTAGTCACGAAATTTTTCCCTTTCCTTTCTTTAAAGAATAAAGTGATCTACAAAAATTTTTGTTATCTATATATATATGCCTCTCTTTTTTTTTCTTTTTTTTTTTTACTACTACTACTATTACTACTACTGCTACTACTACTTCTTTACTTTGTCTTTTTATGTGCGATTTAAACTGGTGTCCTGTTTGTGATTCTGCTATTTCATGCGAATCTGTAAGTAAAAAAAAAAAAAAAAAAATACATTCTAATCTTCTGCAGGATTCCCTTTATTGTTCAATTGATTGCTACAGACAAGATGCCTCAGAGCATTTGGGTCATCAAATATTACCTCTGCTACCAAAGACACCCTCTGTGACCCTATTGAAACCAGAAAGCATGGACCATGTACCTGAACTAACAAGGTCCATATACACAAGTTCATCTATATCTATACAATCATTACAAAAGAAATTATTGTACTATGGCGAAGAAGAAGAAGAAGAAGAATGTTGTCTTTACTGTGAAAAACTAAAGAAGGAACAAGAAACACATAAGCCTAATCCTATACCCATTTTCTTGAAATAATAAATATCTTAAAAAAAAAAAGAAACTCTACTGACGCCTGTCATACGTGTGAACCCTGATAGAGGGACTTGCTATTTAGGGAACAAAATCTGACTGCAACAACTTCATGTTGCTTTTAAGGAATAAAGAAAAAACATGAACATCGTGTACCTTTTTAAAGAAATTTTGAACTCATATCCCCTTTCCCCCCTTTTTTTTAAAAAAAAAAGGGGGTATTCATTCTAATTGAGTATTTTCAAGTCATGCAGAAGATATTCTCCTATAGGCTATGGGGACTTGTTCTAAAGAATGTATATAGAGACAAAGAAAAGATGGGCGTTTGGAATAGGCAAAATAGGTTCAGTCAGAATGGGAAAGTAAAAAGTATTAACTGTTACACTAAATGCATATTAAAGTATGATCCAAGAAAATTAGACACTAATGAAAATCTTTAGTTGAAATCAGTCAATTGGCACTGTCAGCACTGCTTATTCAAGAATAATAGTTGCCCCCCTCTTCTCTCTTTCACTCCTACTTTTCTCCTTTTCTATAACAGCATTTTTTTTTTGTGGTTGTTGTTTTGATTCAAATCAGGTTATTTAATCCCCTTTTGTTCTTACCAAATAACATTCGCTCCTTTTTATCTAAGCGCACATATTAAGACACAACTTGCGAGTTGACTAAAGAAACCTTTTTCTTTATTAAATAATAATGGCGCACTTAAATAACAGCCTGACTTCATCTACGATCGATGATGTGGTGAATACGCTAAACACAGATTCATTTGATTATTTTGATGCCTACAACAACTATACCTTTTCTGTCTCAAGAAAAAAAGGATCGACATTTATTCAACCTTCCTTGAAACAAATGAATTCGGTCGAACTCAAAGTGGGTGTACTCTTACCTTTTCATCAAAATAACGACGAAAAGACTCGTATTATGACAAAGAGGTAACATCTATCTTGTGAGATGTGGGTATTCATGAATTTACTCCTAGTGGTATATCCGCTATACGTTTAGCTGTCGCAGAAATTAATGCACGAAACTTGATTCCTGGTGCTTACATCACATTAGTAGAAAAAGACTCTTATCCAAAAGCAGTGGAAGGACAAGCAGCCATCACACAAGCAGTATTCTCAGCCATCTCATTGATCCAAGAAGGCGTTGTAGGTGTGATTGGAGATATTTCTTCTTCATGGACTTCTTTATCAGCACTCATGACAAGTACCTTACAAATCCCTCAATGCTCATTTTCTGCTATTGCAAGTAAGAACAAATTTCAGTTTTTTTTAATTTATATAAACAAACAAACAACATAGCTTCATTATCCGATAAGTCCCAATTTGGCTATTTCTTCAGAACAGTACCTACCAACCTGTTGTATTCAGATGCTGCGATTCGTTTTATTATTAGTCAAGGCTGGCCTCAAGTGGGCATTTTGTATTCAGATGATGATTTTGGCCAACAATGTAAGTCTTTAAAAATAGAAAGGAGAAGAATTCACTATATGTATATATTTTTAGTGTCCGAGAATATTGTATTAAAAGCACGTTTAAACGGCATTCAAGTTAAATCATACCAATCCTTTTATGATAATGGTCCCCAAAGTGATATTCAAAAATCATTGGATACGTTCATGTCTACGGGTGCTCATATTATCTTGGTGGCTGCACAAGGAGATGCACAAACAGCTGTCATGACCGTGGCTGCTCATCGGGGCTACATGAATAACAACAATGTCTGGATCACCATGGATACAGACGCACATACATTATACTCAGCAGTCCAAGACTACAATTCAATTCTGGAGAAGCGAGCCAATCATATCAATGTGGTGCCGGAACAACAAAACATGACTCGGGCTCTCAAGTCTACCATAGATCCTGTAACATATGCAGCAAGAGCAGCGACTGATTTAAATCCTATTGATTATCATGCATCGTTTTCGGGTGGTATTTTCTTACTTGATATCCTCAAGAATTTAACGGGATATGATCCCTTTGACCAATTTATTGATAAATGGTCTCATTTAGATCCTACAATGTAAGCTTCTGTTTTCTTTTTTTACATTATGTTTGTATACTTATGTCTTGAATAGTTATCCTTTTAGTGGGAATACCAATTTAAGTAGTAATGAAGGACTTGCTTACTCTTGTATGATGGTCATGGCAAATGGGTTTCACCAAACTGTATATAATTCAACTTTACCTTACTCAAATCACACTTTTCTTTTAAACCAACTTGCATCAGGACAACTTGGTCAATACCTTACACCTTCTGCCTTTAATACTTCTTTTGTTGGCCCTGAAGGACCAATGCTGTTTGATCAAAATGGTGATGCAGCTTCAAGGTAACAAAACGAAAAAAAAAATTAGACTTCATAGCATTGTATAAACCAATTCTAGTAATTTCAAATTATCCAACATACAAAACGGTTCCCAAGTAGAAATTGGTCGTATTATTGCAGGCAATTTGAACTTGACATCTCTACCCATTTATTTTGATGGAACAACACGAGTATGTATAGCATATGTTTATTCTGCTTTTATGTACAGATGAATTTTGTTCTATTTAGCATAGGTGCCAACAGGCGTTCCTGACAGGGTCCTCTTGAATCCTGGATACAGGTCTCCTGTGACAATTACCTTATTAGCTATTGCTTCTTTGGGAACACTCATTGCTTGCCTTACTATGATCATTGTACTTGTGTTCAGAAGGCGGCCTGTTTTCAAAGTGTCGAGGTAATCTTCAGGTTATCATGTGGTTCATTACTAATGTATTCTGTAGTCCTCTATTTTGTGTTCTCGAATTGATAGGTTTTATATTGACCTATATGTCAGTGTTTTTCTTTGTGGGATATAGAACTAAACTGAGCTGCACGATGATTCCCATCACATTTCATTTAGGCTATTCGCTCATTTTAGGGTAAGCAAAAAGAAATACAAATTATATCATTTCACTCATCACAATTTAATGGTTCTATAGCAATTTGATTGCTAAAAATTATCGCATTTATCGTATATTCAACAATGTTTTTATTACTCGGACAGTTGTAACAGACGTTCAATTACTCAAAGTGTCTGGTTCTATTTTATCTATTACTGCAGTAAGTTTTGATAATATAAATGTCATTTTTTATTTTGATTAATTTATTGCTATTAGATTTGCCTGATTTCTTGGTTTTCAACAAGTACTGTATCTACTATCAATATCCCTGTCTCAAAAAGTGCATATTACACCGAATGTGCCTTTGATGGCACAAACCATACCGTTTTTGTCACTCTTTTGACTGTATTCGAATCGTTTCAGTTATTGTTTGCGGCTTTCCTTGCTTTCAAAACAAGACTTGTGGGTAGAAACTATTCTAGATACAGTGAATACAAACAAATCGGACTCTCAGTGTAGTAAGTGAATATCTCTAATTGAGCATGCATGCTAATATATGTATAGCAATATCTTTTTTTCGGTCCTGATTGGCTTTATTATTTTCTTTGTGCCAGCTACAGATTACTATACTCGACATTATTTGACAGCCACGATGATTGTATGGGCTACTACTTTCTCCTTATTGGCATTGTTTGTGCCTAAACTACACGCCTTCTTCTTCCCAGAAAAACTACCTAACAAACATGCAGGAAAAGTATCTGATTTGAGCGGAAGACAACGATACCGTCTCAACAACAACAGCAACAGTACCAATGCAATAGGCATTGAAGACCCAAATCAACAAACAACCTTTTCAACTCCTCAGTTTCGATTTGACGATAGAAGCCATGAACTGCTTAGTTTAAACTATATGGTCAATAGTTCCTCGTATCAATTGAATGACTCTAGAGTACGCCTTAACAATATATCTCAAAAAGGTCAAATGAATGGCATGTTAATGGAAGCACATGAGGTACCTCCTTACTTCAACATTCATTGTTCCTCATCCCCCTCTCTTTTTTTTTAGGCAAAGGCACCTATTCAGCAAGTGTTCAAGTATTTTCCATATCTGGCAGCTTGGGAAATGATGCATGTTGTTCTGATGCCTAGTATTTCTTATTTCAGTTGCTTTAATGTAAGTGCTTATTGTTTGTCTGTGTTTTATGTTGACATGAGGGGTTAGGAAAAGTCCAATAAAGGAAAGGTGTTTGCTTATTCAGGGTCGTCCATCATGACCAATAGGCCTGGCGAATATATTCTCAAGGTACATGGTTTAGGCCTAACAAATGTTATTATGCAAGTCGAATCAGAAAAAGATTTAAATAAATGGAACGACTGGTTTAATGGATCACTATCATACACAACGCAGGCCGAAGAGTGCTTTCTAAAACAAGTGCATCCCAAATCAATCAAAGATATGGATGCAGCAGCAGCGACAACGACAACAACAAAGTTCAGACTAGATTCGGGTATTACAACACAACAGGTTGAAGATGACTATGGTGAAGAAGATGATGACGATGATCAGACAAGAAGAGGAAGTGAGATGACAGTTGCCACTTTTCACTGTGGCTATCTGTCTCCCAAAGATGTTCCTTTGCCTGCACAGCAGTTAGAAGAAACAGACATGAGTACAGCGGATCAAGGAAATTCATTCTATTCTTCATTTGCTGAATACCTTTCTTCTGTACCTTCTGAAAATTCGACCGTGGTTGCCACTACGCCATCACCTTAATCTCAATAAAATAATATGTTTTTTATATGATTAAAAATTAACAAAGTCATACATTATTTCTTTCTTTGTATATTTAATTGTGTCTTGCAAAAGCATGATGATGTATCAGAATATTTTAAACAATAATCAAGGCATTTGCAAGAGCAATTACTTGAGTGAAAGAATACAATATTAAACAATGAACATTTACCCATATACATAAAAAGAAGACATCAGATTTTTGTTCTTTCACTTTTGACTTATATCTAAAGATTCCTAGAGTTGTCAATTCAACCATTTCTGTTCAGTTTTCCTTCCAAAAGAGGTCATCTTTTGCTAAACATGTCTTTTAAAGTTTGACATCTGTGACCTTAATTTTTTTCTTTTAATAAAACTCTTGTCTTTTTAAGGTTTATCTATTTTATGTTTTAAACCAAGACAGCTTATCAATCCGATTTTATAACAGTTTTTAGGTTTAGTTACACATAGATGTAACTTAATTCTGTTCCATTTTATGGATACAGAGGTATTTTCATTACACTACAAAATATCCAAATCTTAAGAAGTAAATCTAATAAGAAACAGCAGAAGAAACTTATTGAATATGTCTGCACTCATGATATCAGAAGTTTAGATAGTTATGAATACAGTGCTAAATATGAGTTATCAAGTGCACTGACCATTTAGATAGTATTAGAATATATCTAGCATTCTACATTAATAGACAATTAAGATTTGTTCTAAACGAGAATAGTCCTGACTGTCTAAACGATGATTAAAAAAAAACTTGTCTTCGCCTCAAATTGGGATAGGAAAAATGCAAGATTATCTCGATCTCAACTAAAGCATTATGTCGAGTTATAGAAAAAAAAGAGACACTCCTCAAATGGAGTGCCAACAAATTGTCTATAAGCCTTGCAAATATTGCATTTGATGTCCTCTTTTTTTTTAATGTCTGCATTTGAAATCTTGAGTTTTAAAATGCAAATCACTGTAACTCATTTTCTGTAGCTGTGGGGAAAAGCCACACCGTATTGTGGGAAAATTATCTTTGATGACTCACCAAGCATGTTTCTATTTCTCATACAGACAAATTTTTTCGTCTTTTATAACACAGCCTTATAGTTTATCCTTTATACGTTTATCTCAAGAACTAAATCGAGCAAATAAAGTATATACATATGTAGAGGTGTTTCAGATAATAAAAATTGACATACGATGTATCCACTGTCAATTGGTCTCTTTTTTTTTTTTGAATATGCTGGTTTGAATTTAGAAATTCATTTTTTTTCTTTGAAACTATGCCTTTATTGACCGGAGTTTGTCAAGAAAGCTAGAGATAACAAAGCGGTATAAATATCAAATCAAGTAGTTCCGCTTTTTACGTTTTTCTTTTTCACATTCTTTTTTTTTTAATATATTCCGCATTATGATTAGAACCCTTCTCCGTACAACAAAGACTGGTTATGTCCAATTAAACCAACGCTCCATCCGCTTTACTTCAACTGCTCGTAAGTAGCATAGGAATAATAGAAATTTGATTAAAACATATAAACAATAGCCAAGAAGGTCTTGACTGTTGAGACCATGCATCCTTTAGTCAGAAATGTTGAATATGCTGTTCGTGGCGCCTTACCTATTCGTGCTGAAGCTTTAAGTCAGGTAAAAAGAGATAGTTGTATTTTTGAAAGAGAAGAATGGCTTTTATTGATGCTTTATTGATGCTTTATTGATGCTTTATTTCAGCAATTGAAGAAGGATCCTTCCAAGTTAAACTTTGAGAGAGTCGTATTCTGTAACATTGGTAATCCTCAACAACTCAACCAAAAGCCAATCACGTTCTTTAGACAGGTAAATATAGTGAAGAGAGGAGGAAGGAGGCAAATTAAAAAACTTTGGTTAATTCAAACTCCAACTAGGTTGCTTCTCTTTGTGAAAACCCAGAGTTATTGAAAGCTGAAAACAGAGAACTTGTATCTAAATTATATCCTTCCGATGCCATTGCTCGTGCTGAAGTGTTGTTGAAGAACATTGGTAGTATTGGTGCTTACTCTCACTCCAAGGGTATCACTCATATCCGTGAAAATGTTGCTAAATTCATTGAACGTCGTGATGGTTATGCTGCTAATCCCGACCACATCTTCCTAACACAAGGTGCTTCTGAAGGTGTACAAAAAGTCATTCAACTGTTGACTCAAGACAAGACATCTGGTGTCATGATCCCTATTCCTCAATATCCTCTTTATTCAGCCACTCTCGCTTTAGTTGATGCTGCACCTGTTCCCTATTATCTTAACGAAAAGGAAAATTGGGGTTTGGGTATTGAAGACCTTAAGGCTTCTGTTGATAAGGCTCGTAAAGAAGGTGTTGATGTTCGTGCACTTGTCATCATCAACCCTGGTAACCCCACTGGTCAATGTCTATCTGAAGAAAACATTCGTGAAATCATCAAATTTTGTCACGAGGAACGCATTATTTTGTTGGCTGATGAAGTCTATCAAACCAATATTTATCAACCTAAACGTCGTCCTTTCCACTCCTTCAAGAAAGTATTGATGTCTATGGGTCCTGAATACACTAACCAAGAACTCTTTTCTTTCCATTCTACTTCTAAGGGTATGATTGGTGAATGTGGCCGTCGTGGTGGCTACTTTGAATGCGTCAACATTGATCCCGAGATTTTAGAACAAGTGTACAAAATTTCTTCTGTCTCTTTGTGTCCCAATGTCCACGGCCAAATTATGGTCGATCTCATGACTAATCCTCCTGTTGAAGGCGATGTTTCTTATCCTCAATATAAGGCTGAAGTTGATTCCATTTACGAATCTCTTCGTCGTAGAGCTAGTAAGCTCGCCAACAGTTTTAACAACTTGGAAGGTGTGACATGTAATGAAGCTGAAGGTGCCATGTACTTGTTCCCTAGAATCCGTTTGCCCAAGAAGGCTATTGAAGCTGCCAAAGAAGCTAACATGGCTGCTGATACCTTTTATGCTTTGAGCATGTTGGATGCCACTGGTGTGTGTGTCATTCCTGGCTCTGGTTTCGGTCAAGAAGAAGGTACTTATCATTTCCGTTCTACTTTCCTTCCTGAAGAGCATCTCTTTGATAAATTCTGTACAAGCCTCGAAGAATTTCACAGTAGCTTCTTGAACAAATACAGAGATTAAACATCATTGTGTATGTCTTTCTTTACCCTATTTAACTTAGAATCATGTAAAATATTACTTTAGAAATCAAATTAAAATAAAAAAGCATATGTTTTGAAGATGCAAGTAAAAATGAAGATAATTAGTGCCAGCATGAAGGAATAAGAGAACATGCGATTAATTTCTGACCATAATGAAGGTGTGCATCCGGCTCAAAAGGTACAGCAGTTCAATGAAATGAATGTTATCTTGTATGGAGAAAAAACCAATCGTCAATGTATATTTATACATCTAACTTAGATTGTTTCTTTCTTCTGCGTATCTTTTAGAATAATTCGTTGAATAGCATTTCTACTTTGCCTATTATACAGATATATGTAAACCATTTGTTTTGGGGCTTTCTTTTCTTTATTATTTTACCTTGCATTTGAAGAAGCTCAGTTTTAGCTTTTATTTGTTTGTTCATATTAAGATAGAAAATTACGTTCTCTTCAGGTTTGAACCTATATACCTGTGCCTTATCGTGAGATTGTATTTTATATACAGAAAATAATCGATCTAGTATAAGTATACTTCAACTTGAGCTTCAAAAAGTACATTCAATATTTCTGTTAGACGTAGAATCAAAGCAGATGCAGTTTATTTATCATCCATCGCTTTTAGCCCTTAACCACTTTTTTTATTTACAACTCTATAGCTTTCAGAAGGCTCAAGCTACTAGCTTAGACATAACCCTAGCTTTCTTGGTAATATTCGATGCGTAACAAGCAAATTTATGACACACCTGACAAGAAAGCAATGCAAAAAGAAAAAAGAAAAAAAAACACTTGCCCGAGTACTTTTTACGGTAACCAAGACAACAAGTTGATTGACTAAGCCCCGTAACATTATTTTACGCTCTTGTCAAGGTAAGGTTCATATTGTTCAAGAAGCTGCCTACTCTTGTTCAATTGACCTAAAGAGTTGAAAGAGTGGTGACTTCCAGCTGTGTAATTGTGTCTGTTCAGTGTCTTGCTTGTTTGGCGCTGTTCAGATCTAACGCTGCACTGAAACCTGTGTACTCAAAGGAAGACATCTATCGTTAATTACGCTTAGAGTTGCTCTCTTTAGCCTCAGAAATGCCATGTATAATAGCAGATCTTACTCAAAGAAAATGATGTATTGAATGGTGCAAAAATAAGCAACTACTAACTAGTTAATACCTACTGAAAGGGACCTCTTTTGTACTGATTACAATATACAAGAGCTTTAGATGCAGATTTGAAGGCGATGCTCAAACGGAGTCAATGTTTTCATCTTATTAGACTTTTTTTTTTTTTTTTTTTTTTTTTTTTTTTTTTTTTTTTGGTTTAAGTCAATCCCAAAGGTACCATGGATGTTAGTAAGCATTGTTTGTATGTATTTAGAGTGCTCATTTTTGCGTAAGTTAATTTTTGTGGCAGTGAACTGCTCAATATCCATTCGATTGAAGTCTATAGCCAAGATAGAAGAGGCAGAAGAAAACGCTATCGAGTCATATATGCATATTCAAAGTATATGCATGTATCAAAAAAGGCTTGCGACTGAGAAAAACACTAAATTTGAATGTTAAATATCTAGCGGATTACCCCAGAATGCGGTATAAGGCCCAGTAGCAAGTATTACATTTGAATTCAGCTTTCTAATTTCATAACGTTAACAGGTTCTCAATTTTTGAGGAGAAAAACTCTCAGTATGTTAAATTGCTATAAGATCCAATGAATAAAATCTACATTCTCGTACAACTCTGTCAGAAAATTGCTTGGCAAATTCGTCATGTGCAGCTATGGTTTTTAATCCTTCTTTTATAAGAGCATGTATGGTAACGTCTTTCTATTGAGAGCACTGTGTCAGAAGTCAGACTTCTATTCTAGTTTAATAGTGATTCCATTGAACTCATTGATCTTCTCCAATTGAGAAAGCATAAAAATTAGATTTGTGGGCGGAGAGGAAATATGTCAAAAGCCTCTTTTTTCATGGAATTTTTTTTTCTTTTTATCTTTTATAACCATGGCTGATCACGCTGAATTACTTGACGATCTCATCTACTTTTCCCGTGCTGGTGAACTTGAAGACCTCAAAGAATTAAAGGCCTCTCCCGAGCTTTTCGTTGAGAAAGACGACACTGGTAAAACTGCTCTTCATATGGCAAGTGCCAATAACCATGTCGGTAAGTGTTGTAGTAGCTACTTTATTGTTTTAGTGGGTGCTGATAATTGTCAGAAATTGTGGAGTACATTGTGGAGCAACTCTCTACTTTGGATGAAAAGAAAAAGATTGAATTGATCAATACAAAAAACAACGAAGGTAACACACCTCTTCACTGGGCTGCTTTGAATGGCCATTTAGAAGTCGTTGAACTTTTAGTGAAAAATGGTGGTGACTGTAAGGTAAGAGCTGCCTAGTTTCTATGACCAAATAGTCTCAAAATTCAATATAGATCAAGAACAATATGAATTTAACGCCCATTTATGAAGCACAACAAAGAGAACACGAAGCAATTGCTGAATACTTTTTGAACACAATGATTGAGGAAGCACCTGAAGAACCTTTAGAAGAAGATAAACAATATGTTGAAACTGGTTTTACTGCTCCTGATAGCAGTGATAGCACAAAGAAGGAAGAAGAGCACAAATAGAAATGTATCATTTAGTTGCATAATAAAAGCAAAATGTTTTTTTTAATCCAGTGTATACAGTTTACTAAAGATGTCAATCAGATCCCAAGTTGGAAACTCAAAGAAAGATAGCTGCTGTTTACTATATAAGGAATGTTTTGACAAAGTACATATATAAGAAAAAAAATAGCCTATTTTTTTCTTTATTCTTTCTCTTCTTTTCTTAATATAAAACAAATGGGCTTCTGTCAACGTTGTGGCGAAATTACAAGTGGCAAGTGCAAGAAATGTGGTGGAAGATCAGTAGGTAAAGTATATAAATGCTGTGTACCTTATTTAACACTATCGTACATTTAGCATCCACAATCAATTGTTTAGCTGCTGATGGTAGCATATCCGTAGTAGATCGTTGGCAATCACAGTAAGTTTCTTTTCTTTTCTTTTTATTTCAAAAATAGCTAACATATGAAAATAGATATGCAGACACTATTTTAGCACCTGAGGAAATTATGAGCAAGTCTCCTACATCAAAACGTGTTCCTGTAACACAGTCTGCATTTTATGATAATCCATTTCTCCAGAAAACAGTCAGAATAACTAAACTGTGCACTTATTGTAGCAAGAACTTGAACCAAAAATCAAGCTATATTGTGGAGGACAATTCACCTTATTGCAAAGAATGCCATCCAAAGCTATTTAACAAGGGAATTTGGTAAGGTTTTGATTAGGTAATATGCATACAGACTAACCTTAAAACAGTCCCTCTTGTCAAAAACCAGTTACTGAAAAACAAGATTTTATTGAGCACACAAACAAGATTTGGCATACAAGTTGTTTCGCTTGCTTTAATTGCAAGACCCCATTGGATGCTAGTCCTTTAGTAGACCTTGAAAACCGACCATGTTGCGAACCTTGTTTTATGGGACAAGCTGGAAAGAAAAAAACTTCTGTCAGCACAAGAAAAAGACTAGAAGATTTATCAATATCTGTCCCACCTGTAACTAGCCGTTATGATTCTTATTCCTCGCAATCCAGCTTGTCTACTATTGACTCTTCAAGATCCTCCTCTTCTATTCATAGACCACTTCTTGATCAAGACTTGTTTCAACCCAAAACACCACCTTTATCAAGAACGCCATCACCTAAAGAAGGTGTAGAAGACAACGAGTTCTCAGTTGATTTGCTGTCTCGTAGACACCGCACACCTCACCGTTTAACAACCATGTTTATACCACCTACTACATCTGCATCTTCACCATTATTGCAAAAAGCAACAGCAGAATCAGTATCCTCATCACCTCTATCACCTTCACCTTCATTTTCTATTGATCATAAACCAGAAGCCAACAAAAAACCTCTGTCCTTATCTCAACGCCCATGTCATGCATGCCAATTACCGTTAGGTGACGCCTCGCAAAAAAAGATCAAAATTCCATTAGGACCTTCTCAATACGCATGGTTCCACAAGTCTTGTTTTGTTTGTAGCAAGTGCCATATGCCTTTTAAGAATGGTGAATGCGCTACAGATGGTCATTCTTTCTACCATGCTCAGTGCGATTCATTCTGTTCTGGCTGTCAAAAAATTATTCATCAAGACTCATTCAAGTTTAATGATAAAATGTATCACTTTGACTGCTTTAGATGTTTTGGTAGTGGTTGTAAATTAGGGTTTGGACAACCTATATTTGAAATTAATCAAAAGCCATATTGTGAATCATGTCATACAGCTTTCATTGCATCAAATCAGACGCCTATTAGGACCACAAGTACAAATTTACGCCAACAACAATCACAGCGTGTCTTACCTAAATTGGGAGGATCCAAAACATGCCCTCGGTGTAGAAAAAGTATCTCAATAATGGATGATGCGCCTGGTCCATTTGCAAGTCGTTGGCATAAAAAATGTTTGTGTTGTGCTAAATGCCTAAAACAATTGGATTCAGATGCTAAAATGAGACAAGGTTTACAAGGCGAATCATTAGTCTATTGTCGAAATTGCATTGTTTAATGAATAAAAGATTTGTTAAAAGAGGCATCTATGTTTATTTGCTTGTAGAACTATGCTAAGCATAAATGCGCTCAAGATTTTGGCGCGAATATACACTGGTCCTTGATGATATATGAAGCTTCGTACTCGACAAAGTTTCATGAAAGTTCTGCATATTCCAGTCATATTCAAGTGATTCTTGAGTATCATTAGAGCGCCCGCGAGTTATCAAAGGTGTTTTAAAGTCTAACGCTATATACATTTTAGCGACATAATCAAGAAAAGTAGAAGAGTATATATAAGCATATGATCCTTCGACAGAAAATCGTATGAATTCAGAAACAATTGGCTTGTCAACACCCTTTGTGATTTTACTAAGGATGTGCCTAATTTTATCCCTTTCTTCAGACTTTTTGAAGTCTAAAGACTCCATTTCATGCAAATCGGTATAAGTTTGTAATATTGGTTACCATGCTTGACCTTCGATGTTGACATATGAAGAGAATCTATACAGATAAAAATTTTCCAACTTACCAAGCTTGCTTTGGTCTCACCCAAAATTCATTTTTGTTATTATTAAAGTTTGAAATTCAAAGTAGAATAATAGAAACAGAGTACTTCTTTTTTACTGAAGCTTAGGTAAATCCTAAAAAATTCTCGTCAAAATGGGAGACTTTTCTAGTTGGTATTTTAAGATACATTTGTTAATAAAGAAATTGATCGTTTCTTAGAACTGTCTTGTCTTGTGCAAATATATCAAGACCAATGTTATCATATAGGTCTACAGATACAGCCCTGATTTTTTGTATTTATGCAGATTAAGAAGAATTATCAACATCAATTTATTTATTCTTGCTAAGGCAACATGAAACTGTTTGGTTTTTTTTTTTATTTATTATTCTAATAAACATCGTCCCTGTTTTCTTTTTAGTTTGTCTTTTCTTTTCTTTAATATGTATAAAACAATTGATCAAATCGTAGCTCAATTTCCAGTACCTTGGGTTCGTTTATCAGCAACTCTGGAGGAGCTTTTTAGTACAGTTAATGCCAGCAAATCGAATACATTTAGACAGGACTGGAGAGACAGGCTTTATTTACCTTGGCAGTTCTTTTACATGGATTATATTCAACTCGAAGACCAAATCATAAATGAATGCTTTGTTGAACGACTCCAGTATGAATGGAACAAGGTCCGGTAAACGAATGAATAATTAATATACTGAAATGACATTGTAGGTATACGAATTTTACTTAATCAAGAAAAGCGAAATACAGAAACGTATAGACTATTGTCATCAGCATTTGACGATGAACAATGGATCATACAGTTCTTTGGAGTCTATTTTGTTTGATATACATCATCTTTATCACTTCAACAGACTTAATTACTGTGGTTTTATTCATTTATTTATGCTACATGATCAGCATTCTGGACCGCCAATACATGATACGCTGAAGCGCCACTCATATTTTCAGCGTAACTACTTTTGGGAAGAAGCAAACAACGCGCTCTATATGCTAGCTTTTGAAATGAACCGAATCTGCCTATTTCATCAAAGTTCTACCTTAAATGCTTACCTCGACCACATCATTCAGTACCAATCGATGACAAAAGAAAGCGACAATCGTCAGCCTAGTATTGATAAATATTGGATGCATCCTGATCATGTGTTGGAATTTGTCTTGTTGCTCTCAAGCAAAATGACTCTTGTAGAAGACCACTCTTTTTATCCTGTAGCAAAGACTCAAGTAGGAAAAGTACCGAAACGCCAAGCTTTTACTGGCACTTTATCAACTGTTTATTTGGATACGCCTGAATTTAATGATTATCATACTCTATTAGACTACATAAATACGCAATTAAGCACCGCAGCAATGAGTCAAATAATAAGCTGTATGGAAAACTCGACTCATACAATATTGGAGCAAAAAGTCTTTGGCAATCCAAATCAAGAGTGGATTGAACAAAGAGCTTGGATAAAATCAAAACATATTCAGCCTTGGCTTCGAACTCAGTACTCTCTAGATAGCTTATTAGAAAAAGCTTCATGTCAATACCAAAAAGATGGACATTTTATCACAAATGAGTCTCAGAAGCATAAAATAAAGCAAGCATATCTACATCTTGAACTAGAATCAAGATCAAAAAAGCCAGGTAAAACTATCATGCGTAACACATAAAAAATATATGCTTACCTGTTAGTTTAGTCCTTTATGTCACACAAAGACGTATTGTTTATACCTCTCAAGATTGTTCCATGTTTGTAACGATTGATACAGACATCAACATGATGCATAGTCAAGGAAAAGAAGATTTATTATATTACAAAAGCCCTTTATCACCAGATCAAACCATTCAGTTTCCTTATTGTGTTATTCAAGTACATAATCAGCGACAGAGCAACTGGCTTTCTGATGTGCTGATGCAATGCACGGGCAGCCATATGCTTTACCCTGTACCTGGCTTTGAAGTCTTCTTACACGGAATTAGTGTCTTATATCCTGAACAAGTGAAACAAAAACCTGGTTGGTTTTTTGATCCACCGCCTCAGTTGTATCATCCCAATGAATGTGGAAAGATATTATTGGGAAGACCTTCATTGAATGTGCCAAATATAAACAGTCCAAGGTCTTCGCATAGCAGTAACAGTAGCAGTAACAGTAGCAGTGGTAGTAGTACAAAGTGTCATGATCAGACGTTCAGTACAATTTCTACCGTTGTTACTTGTTTTGATGACGATGATGAAAAGCAACAAGAAATGAATACACCTTCAGCTAGTAGTAGTATTCAAAATTCGCCTTTACTAAGACCAACCCAGCTTCGAAAACAGAGCTTTATGCGATCCTTTGACTCGTTTTGTAGTTTTGATCATCCAACTTCTTCCCGTTCAGACCCAACAAATTGTAAGAGTTGCATGATATTTATTGAACACGATAAGAGCTACCTAGAAGACAGTGATGAACTGTTTCAATCCAAAAACAATGTTGAACAAGAAAATGTGGTCACATTTAGTTCTTTCTTTTACCAAACCTTTTGGCCACATTACTTTCGAAGCCTTGAAAAGGAGCCCTTATTAGGGCCTAAGAGAAGGCGTCGTTGGCTTTATCAAAGGCCTTCGTCCATTGATACAGAAGCATGGTCTCGAGCGGCCATTTTGACAACAACTTGTGTTATCATGTCATTTAGTGTTTCTTTTATTGTATATTTCTTACTCTTTTAATAAATGTTTCCTTTTGTATAGTCTAGTTTTTGCTGTCTTTTTGCGAATCATCAATCAATTTTCTTACACGGGCTTCTAATTCAAATACATGATCATCACGTACACCAGGGCTGATTTCACGAAGTGCTTCGGCTAAATTCAACAAATACTCAGCATTCCATCCTGATGGACCGTAAGTATCGTGAATTTGTTGAGCAATGGCTTCATAGGGTGCTGGTCCAACATAGGCTTCATTGTCTGTTGTACCAATATAGACTAAAGCATTCTTAACAGCTGGTACCTGATCATCTTCTAAACTATAAACATCTACTGTGTGCACTGTATAGCCATTCTTTATAACCCATGAGTATGAATACATCTATGTAGTCTACTTGCCTTTTCTCTATGGTCTAAATAAGCTCTTGTTGCTTCAACATCATCAGAAGGGATTTTAAATGCAACACCCCATGTTACGGTATCATGCCCTTCCTGCCAACAAATTAGGCGACACTTGATTCTCTTTTCTTTTCATTGACTTACTACACTCTCGATATTTTTCCATTCATCATAAGGTATTAATGTTACAACTCTGCCAGGCTTTTCGGGTGTTCCTCTGTGGTCTTCGCTATGCTAAAGTAATGATAAGCCTTATCCTTCATTGCCTACAAGATACATACTTGCCAAAAACGACGCACATAGTTTTTAATATATCCAATTTGCCTAAAAGCACTCATAAGTATATAAGCTTAACTTTGTTTATTATCTTACTTTGCTTCATAGTGAATAGGTGGTTTCCAGATTAAGGAACCATAACCAAAGACCCAAATACCGTCTTGGTATTGTTTTTTTACTGTATTTTCTTCAGTTAGGTGTTCTTTTTGAACATTTTTAATGTCTTGAACAGTTCTGTCAATTTTTTGTATAGTAGGAGACATGTTACAAAAGAAAGAAGAAAAAAAAGTATAAAAAGAATGTGGTCCTTGAAATAGTGCCCCTGTGTTACCACAAAGACATGGCATAATCATCGCCTAAAATTTAAAATCGCTGTTTATGTTTGTCAGTCAAGAATGATAAGGAGGGAAAGAAATACATGAATTGAAATACGATGAAACAGGCACAATCAAGTAAATGTCTTTTTTTCTTGACTAGCTTAATCTAAATTCAGATGATTAGTCAAAGTTGCTCTATGATGATGCTCGAGATAGATACAGTTGGCGCAAATGCATCATTAATTTAGTCCAATAAAATGGCTTTAAAAAATATATCAATTCTGTCGAAAACCAAGGCATTCTTTGTTCAATATAGAAAATATGTGCCAATATCTTTCTTTTTCTTCTTCTTTTATTTTCAAGAGAGATAGTATGTTTTTTGAAGAAAAAGGGACATCTCAAACCTAAGTATTTGAGGATTGAAAAGAGTACCTTCTTGGTCATGAAAAGTGACTAGCAACTCAAAAATTTACAAAAATTTTTGATTTGGATTGGCTACTTTAAGCATCCGACACAAAATATTGTAACTTGAAAGGTACTCAAATTACCTTGGCTGTCATTTCAAAACACAAAAACTTTTCTTTTTGTTCTTTACTTCTTTGTTAGACGAAAGCGAAATTTTCCTCTTTCTTACATTATAAAAATGTTGGTTTCTCCATTATCTTGCGCTCTTTTACTGTTGTCACTAAACAATGTATTTGCTCAAGAGGGTACGAGAATACAATAACGAAATATATTTTTTTTCTGACATTTATCATAGACACAACAACAACAGCAGGAGATGAATGTGCATCTCCAGCAATGGAAAACTATAATTTACCATTAAGAGTTGGCGCTTTGTTCATCATTTTGGCCACCAGTGCACTAGGTAAGAAAAAAATTGATTTACGACATGGTATTTATCATGATAAAATAGGTATATTCACCCCTATCGTTCTACATAAAATTTCCCCGTATAACAAGGGTTCTTTAAGAGACTGGATGTTGACCATGGGCAAATTTTGTAAGTATTTTATATTGATGCCAATATGTATGACTAATAAGGTTCTAGTTGGTACTGGTGTTATTTTAGCCACCGCGTTTGTACACATGTTGCCCGAAGCACTTGAGAATTTCGATAGTGATTGTCTAAGTGATGGCTGGAAGAGTTATGGAGCATTTGCTGGTGTGTTTTGCATGATTTCTTCTTTTGCTTTGCAATTATTAGAATTGGCCGCTGTTGCCAACGTTGAGCGTATCCGCGCTAAAAAGGCAACCGAGTCCTTGTCTGCAGATATCGAGAAGAGACACACAAGTAACTCATCTTTAGATTCGAGTATGACTGCAAATCAAATCACTACACTTGAAACAGAATGTCATGATCACGCACACGAACATATCCATAGTGCTGGTTTACTTGAAGATGAAGAAGCATTCAAGCATATTGGTACACTTATCTTGGAACTGGGTATTGTAATGCACTCTATAATCATTGGTATCACTTTATCAAACACAGGCTCGGACGAATTTGTTACTCTTTTGATTGCACTTGTCTTCCATCAGGTAAGAGGAAACATATTTGTCGCATGCAGACCATTTATGATTCCACAGTTCTTTGAAGGTGTAGCATTAGGCACTCGTATTAACGACATGAACATCAAGGGTTGGACAAAACCCTTGTTAATGGGAACCTTGTTTATCGTCATGACACCTATCGGTTGTGCTATTGGTATTGGTATTCATTCTAGTTTCAACCCCAATTCTTCTTCTTCTATCCTTGCCAGTGCCATTCTGGATTCATTGTCTGCTGGTATCTTGCTCTATAATGTTTATATCTCCCTTATGAGCCAAGAAATCAACCACAATGCTGATTTCCGTCGAACACCTTTTATCCGCAAATTTGTCTGTTTTGTTTCCATGTATTGTGGTGCTGGTTTAATGGCTTTACTTGGAAAGTGGGCTTAAATTCATCTCTTTTTCTACCTATTGTACATACATTTATATTATAGTATACCATTTTTTTCTTTATATACATAATGCATTTCAATAGACATTATAAAGTTTGACAATTGTCAATATTTCAAATTCGACTACATTTTCTGCATTGGTGTTACACTGCGCTTATAAAAATATACATATAGGCAAAAAGGCATCTTTTTTTTTCTTCTTCTCTTATGCCATACCCATCTAGAAAACCAGAGCCTTACCTTCAAACCACTTGTAAAACTTGTTCTCAGCCACTTGAGTTCTTGCCAGAGACAGGTGTCAAGAACACCAAGGTAGAAGTAGAGTGCTGGTCTTGCCAAGCGATTGTCCATGTCGACATTGACGCTACTGGCAAAGTGAAACAACCCAAGGCAGCTTCCAAGTGGTCTCGAAAGCGAGGAACAGGTAAAACTAATGATCTTATGATTTTTTGATTAACCTTTTTGATAGACGAAAATCCAGTGTCAACCGATTATTATGATTGTTTAGGAGTAGTATCTTCTGCAACACAAGCAGATATAAAAAGAGCATATAGAAAACTAGCCATTAAATACCATCCTGACAAGAACCCCAATGACCCAACAGCAGAGGAAAACGTAAGATAGTGTCTATAGAAGTCAGTATTCAACACATATTCCATCTAGTTTAAGAAAATTTCTGAAGCATATCAAATCTTGTCTGACCCTGCATTAAGAAAGCGATACAATGAATTTGGGGAAGCAAATGGAGTCCGACCCGATGGAGGATTCAGTATGTATGTTCAACTAGATATCATCTAACTTGTGATAGTGGACCCTGAGGCATTTTTTAAACAGGCATTTGGTGGTGATCGATTTGTAGATATTATAGGAGAAATTTCAATAGGAAAAGACATGCGGGATGCACTTGAATCTCATGAAGCAGAAGAGAATGCAGAAGATACAAAGCCTCTTTCAGCCGAAGAAAAACTAGAGCGAGAAGAGAAGAAGAAAAAGATTCGTGCAGAAGCAAGAGAGAAACGAACACAAGTACTTGTGACTAAATTGATCAACAAATTAAGTCTATACACAGAACTGAATGATGTGTCTGACGAAGCTCGGTCTGCTGCTTTCTCCAACATTATTCAAATCGAAGCAGAAGATTTGAAGAAAGAAAGCCATGGTGTAGAACTCTTGAATGCCATTGGCTATACTTATTTAACAAAAGCAACACAGTATATTAATAGAGGCGTTGCATTTGGGTTAGGTGGCATGTTTCATTCAATGAAGGAAAAGGGATATATATTCAGTGAGACAGTGGGGACACTTCGATCAGCATTAGATCTTCAATCAAGTTATACAGAATTACAAAAGGCAGAGGAAAAAGGGGACCTGACAGAAGAGCAGCGCATTAAGCTCGAGACGGAAGCAGCAACGAAAGTAATTTGATCTATTGAACTCATACTCAGAACTCAATGTCTATTGAATAGGGTCTGAAAGCGATTTGGAGAGGATCCAAACTAGAAGTAGAGAGTGTATTACGAGAAGTATGTGATCGAGTCTTGAGTGATCCAACTGTGTCGAGAGAGACACTTCGACAAAGAGCCTATGGGTTAAAAATCATTGGCACGATTTACCAAAAAGTAAAGCTAGACATTACTCCAGATGATATTCCTATACCTTCTATTTCGACTAGCCATGACACTTCATCTAGCCCATAATTCATGCTCCAATAAAGTGACTGTATTTCTCCAAGGGTTTGCGCCACTTGTTTTTTGACAAGCAGTAGTTTAAAAATCTCTTTTTCTCTCTTTTAAAAAAACAACTATATCATGGCCAAGTCAAAGAAAACAGACGATACTGAAGCCAAGCCAAGCAAAAAACTTCAGGAATTTCAAGGCTTTAAAGTCTTGCCTGTCATTATGACCGAAGATAAAAATGTTCGTCATTATTTTTATATGCGAAAACATGAAAGCAAATCGCTTGTTGATGAAGATATTAAAGATCGTACACTCTTTTTATTAAACTTGCCTACCGACACAACTGACAGACATCTTCGAAAACTTTTCAAAGGACACGGTATTGAACAGATTACTTATAGCGACTCGGGTGCTTCTGTTACTGAAGAATACTGGAAAATTATGGAAAAGAAGAACGAAGCTGCTGCTGCTGCTGCCGAAGCTGAAGCTGCTACAAAAAAGAATAAACGCAACAAGAAGAGAAAGATAGAGGAAGAAGAAGAACAAGAAGAAGAAGAAACTGTACAAAAAAGAGAATTAAGGCGATTATTTACAAGTGGATCTTCAGCACACATTGTATTCAGTACAAATCAAGATTTATTAGACGTATTAAATATGACTCGTGTTGAAAAGAAATGGGCTAAAGAAGACGAACAAACAGAACAACCCCTTGGCTTTGGTCGTAAGTAGTGACGTTATCATGAAAGTAATAGCTAATGCTATATAGGCTATTTGTTGGCATATCAATTATCTCGACCCAATGCTCATGATTTGCAAAAACAAGTTGATTCATTCATGATGAAGTTTAAGGCTGACGAATATAAGAAGGAGCGTGAAAAGTTAGAACGTATGAATCAAATGGATGAAGATGGTTTTACAGTCGTTGTTCGTCACAAGAAAGCAAAGACAACAGACGGCAGTACCAATATTGCAGCCATTTCTGCTGAAGCTGCAGAACAATATCAACCAAAGAAAAAGAAGGAATTGCTCAACTTCTATCGCTTCCAAATGCGCGAACAAAAACAGAATGAATTGGTTGAATTAAGAAAGCGATTTGAAGAAGACAAGGCCAAGATTGCTCAATTGAAACAAAATAGAAAGTTCAAGCCTTATTAAATAAAGCATCGCAAAAAAAAAAAAGAATTTATCGACTTCTTTTGTGGTCTCTAGACGATGTTCGTCTATGATCCCTTGATCTTGAGCTATCATGTCTTTGTCGTTTATAGCTTAATTCAGCAGAAGAAGGAGAAATAGACCTTTTGGTATATCTCCAATGATCAGACCGTTTTTGATCCCTTGATACACGGTCAGTTTCTCGAAAGGGTCTATCCCTACCACCGAAGCGCAATTGGCCGCTTTCTTTCTTGCCACCATAGCCACCACCAAGTCTTCGTGGTATCCAGCCTTTCATTGTCCTACTTCTTTCAAAATCCACTAGAATCACATGACTGTCCAGCACACTTTTGTTTGCATAGTGATATGCATCTTTTGCATACCTTTCTCGAGTAAATGTGACGAAACCATAACCTTGAGATAAACCAGTGACTAGCACAATAAATAACACATACCTATAGCAGATAAGCTTACCATTGTTCTTAATAATATGCACTTGTGTGATTTCTCCATATTTCTCGAAGTGTGATCTTAAAGTAGACTCTGTCGTATCAAAGCTTAATCGACCTATAAATAAGGTACATTGAGGATCGGATGTCAAATGTCTCGGTGGTCGGTCTTTTTTTTTTTCAACGACGTCAGTATAAGAAAAAATTTTCATAATGTTGCTTACACGTTGAACGAGAAGCTCTCTCTACTGCGGCATCATGCGGTTCAGTGCCTCTCCCATCTATAGAGCCTACTTTAATTGGCTCATATTCTTCTGAATACCACATTTTATGCACTAGATAAAACAAGGAAGAAAAAAGAAGAGAAAAGAGAGCGTACAAGCCACGAAATTGGAATCAGATTATAGCCGCAGTTTTAATACATTACAATTTTTTTAGTTGATTTTTTTCTTCTTTCTTTCATATATATCCAACATGGTTAAAAACAAGGGAAAGGTAGGTTTTGTTGGTTCTTTCTTTATCGCTTTATATTTATACACTATCTAGGGTGGTAAATCCAGAAGAAGAGGAAAGAACGATACCGAAAACGACAAGCGTGAACTTGTTTTTAAAGAAGAAGGCCAAGGTAATAAAAAAAAATCATTATTTTGTATTCTTTTCTGATATCTTGTTTAGAATATGCCCAAGTTACTAAGATGTTGGGTAATGGTCGTGTAGAAGCTCAGTGCTTTGATGGTGTGAAACGTTTAGCACTTATTCGTGGTAAATTACGTAAGAAGGTTTGGATTAACCAAGGTGATATTGTCTTGCTCTCTTTGCGTGATTTCCAAGATGAAAAGGCTGATGTCATCCAACGTTATAACCCTGATGAAGCCAGACAACTCAAATCATATGGTGAATTGCCTGATACCGCCAAGATCAATGAAACAGACAATGCCTTTGGTGGTGAAGAAGATGATGAAGTTGAATTCGATTTTGATATCGATGATGTGAGTGTTTTTATTGTAACTCATTTTACTTACTTGTTCTATAGATTTAAAATGTGTCTTATTTTGTAGCAGACGACATCTTTTTTATTAGAGTTTTTATACATACAAAATAAACCCAAAAAATGTATATTTCACTATGAGGATTTTACTTTTGTGATCATGGCTTCAGTAATGCGCTTATAACTTTGAATGACTAGATAAAGAGGCACCTATATCTGTTTTAAGCATTGTGTTTTGATTGTCTATACTTACTGTAATCCAAGGAGCATTAAATCCAATAAAATAAATCCAAAAATAAATTGGGTTTGGGTTACAATTCTTTGCTTCAGGTAGATCCATCACATAATATAAAGTACAGCTGAATAGATGGCACATAGAAGCAAGCAATTGGTACACATATTGTTTGGGTGATCCTTTTAGAATATAATAAGCAGAAGCCATACACAATGGGCCCCAAATAAACTTAGAATCCAGTCAGTTATCAACTATGTTATAGCTTTCTCTACTCACGATAGTCATTTTTTCTAGAGTCAATAAAAGTTCATCTGTCCCAACTATATAACGCGAATCGCCATGACCATATTCTTTCCACATCTCGGCAAGTAAGTCGCCTTGACCAGCCAGTGTGTCTCGGTTGAGTAGCCAATACAATTCAAACCCACAGTGCATAAAGCTATTCAAAAAGAACCATGAAAACCGTGCCTTGGATGTTGTTGATTTTGATATAGCGTTGCCAAGCACAATACTACCACCTAACAACATGGTAATCATGGTACCTGCTGACATAAGTAATTCAAGGGTAGTCCTTGTGTTAGGAACATAATGGGGAATGATTGCAGTAGTGGGATAATAGGGATGCATTTTATTAGAGAAAAAAAAAGAATTTAAATAGATTCGCCTTGTTTCACAACCATATTAGGTTGTTCGCCCAAGACTTGAATGGCTTGTTCTAACTTGTCTTGCTTTATCATAACATAGTCTGTATCGTAAGTACTTACAACAAACACAGGAATAGAGTTGTCTTTCAAAGGGGCAACGATACGGGCAAGAATACCTACAAGACCAAAGTCCATTTGTGCGTCTACTTGGAACATACGCCAGCCATCTTCTGACTTGTTGGGAATATCAGACAATTGAAATTCAGTAGGCAAGATCAAAGAGAGCTCAGATTTTGTTTTTGAGAGAGTGTACCATGGAGCATCAAAAATCTCGGTAGGGACTTTGTGGTTACGTTCGTATTGGTGAACAGAGAAGCCTTCAGGCAAGTACTTGAGAACAATTGTGTGAGACATGATAGATGAAGAAAAAAAAAAGATGAAGGACACCTTCATTTTATGAAAGTATAAAGACAACAACTCCGATGATAGAGCGACTTGCTTTTACGTAAAATGAAACTTGCATAGTATTTTTGTTACGTAAAAATAAAATGAGTCATTGACAATATGTTAGCTATCTAAAAAAGGGGAAGGATAGACTTTGAATCTATATTAAGTAAAAATAGAACTGCTTTCTTGTTCTGTAGTCTGTTTTGTTAGAATACTATCATTCATTGAGTTATTTCGAGATACAGCAATTCAACAGACGTAATTATTCAAGCCACAATACAATGACGAAAATCGCAACAACAATTACAATGAATCTCAATGACAAGTACTTTTCGAAAAAATCGGCCATTTGTAGGCAATTTAAGAGTTTTTGTTAATAAACTGCTTTAGCGCAATCGTTTTTTTTGGGAAGGTTTATAGTTTAGAGCGAATCTGCTTCTAATTTGAAAAATAGACTTTTCTTTTCACTTCGCATACTCTCCGAAAAAATGGCATAAAAAGACAAACAAACCGCTTCAGAGGCTCAATTCGAGTGTTCCTTAAAAAAACGGACTTAAATTAGTATTCTCATGTCAAAAACCAAAATCGAAAAAATGAAGGAATTTGGAAATTCCGTCTAAAGAATTTTTTAATACGTTGGCCTGGTCACTCTTGGTGGTGCTCCGGATTTTGCTATAAACTCTTGTGAAAGACTGTGTCTCTTAGGTATCAACAATTGTGTTAAGTGCCAAGTAATTGAAGACATTCTGGAATGATGTCCTTTACTTGTAGTATTAGTATAGCCATCTGTAGCATTGAACAAGGCAAAATATAAAGAATACTGACTCTAAGGAGCAACGAACGAAAAACTCAATATATTCTTTTTAGGACATATTGAAGGGTAGCCTAGATGACGGCTATTTCTATTGGGATTATATAAGACTCATATAATCGTACTGAATGCTTCCACAAAAGCATTGTTTTCAAGATATTTCATATGGCTAGTCACTTTGCTTCACATACACTAGTTTCCATTTATACGATAATCTTTATTAAAAATTACTAGGTGCAAATCTTTAGATGTGGTAGAAGCTAATATGATTACAAATTTTGAAACTCTTCTAGGTATCTTATCTTTTTTTGTAATTTTGAGATTTCCTTTGATAATCCTTCCATTTCCTGTAATTTTCTTTTTAGCGTTCTTATTAATTTGAGTTTTGCATTCTCAATATCAATATCCAAGTCTTCATTGGCGGCACTAGCATTGGTAGTAGTATTGCTGTTGCTATTGGTATCGGTAGTAGTATTGCTGTTGCTGTTGGTAGTAGCATTGCTGTTGATATTGGCATTGGTAGTACTGGTATTGGGATTAGCTATGAATGCTTCATTTTGATCGCAACGGCAACGGCAAAACACTGTTTTTTAGTGGACTTTCTAAAATAAAATTAATTTTACTCCTAAATTTTAAAATCAACATGGATCACAATACTACAATGGCTGCACTTCAATGGTTCATCCAAAGAAAGAGACAAAACGATGCTTTGTTTGATTTATTGTTGGAGCTTGATGAAGAAGAGGATACCAATGTCTCCAAGAAGCGACAACGTAAAAGAAACAAGGAGAACTTTCGTCATCTCGGAGAAGAGAATCTTCAACGACATTACTTTCGCGAAGATCCCGTCGAAGATGAAGCTACATTTCGACGCAGATTCAGAATGAGTCGTAGATTGTACGAAAGAGTCAAGGAGTGTGATGTTTGGGTTGTGAATGAAGATATAATAGAAGATAGAAAGAAAACAAAGAAATACAGTGAGACTGTTCAGTACTTCTTTATTTCAAAAACAATTTAATTGTTGTCTAAAATATATCTTTTTCAGGTTGTCTTTTATACTACCTGATTTATTGACTAATTGTGACTATTGTATATTAATTACTTAATACTTTGACAGCGCGTACCTGGGAATTGGTTATGCAAATTCTCCTTTAATCCTCCTGGTTATCTAAAAGGTACAATTATGGTTTCCTTTTTGTAAATATCCATATTATCCCAGTTATCGTTATTTACTGTCATTATACAGTGCTTGCTTTATATTTATAATGTATAGTGCTATAAGTGATTATTCATTTATATGATGAAAGACTATTTATTATATTTTGTATTGAAAGTGCTCAGATCACCACAAGGAGGCAGTTATGCAACACGACTCTTTTTTTGTGCAATCTCGCGATAGGGCTCAAAAACTTGGTTATTCAACTAACCAAAAAGTAACTGCTGCTCTCCGCATGCTTGCATATGCTGTCCCTGGAGACTTCATGGCGGAGTAACTTCGTGTAAATGAAGCAACTGCTTTACACTGTATGAAGAAGTTTTGTAAAGCAATCGTCGAAGTCTTCAAGAACGAATACCTCAGAAGATCAAATCAAGAAGACATTGCACGCTTGTATGAGGTAGGAAAGGAGCGTGGATTCCCAGGAATGCTTGGATCTTTAGACTGCATGCACTGGGAATGGAAGAATTGCCCTAAGGCTCATCACGGGAGCTACAAGGGCAAGGAAAAGAAAGCTACTGTTGTGTTAGAAGCTATGGCCTCCCAAGATCTTTGGATATGGCATGCCTTTTTTGGTGCACCTGGGTCTCTCAACGAAATGTTTGACCTATCTAAAATAAAAAACTTTTCATTTTGAAAAGTCCGCTAAGGATGCTCTTATAATGTATATCTCATTATTATTTTGTGATGATATAACACACTTACATAGATGACAGGCTTATTGTTAATTAAGCTTGGATTTACTGTTATGTCTTTAATACGTTTGCATACAGTTTTACTTTCTATACAATAGATGTAATAAAACGTAGCAGCATCTAACTCGCTTGCAAAGTGAATCAAAGCGAAGCTACTCCAAGTTAGATCTACAGAGAAACTTTATGTTAATCAGCTTTTGTTTTTTACCGGTTAGTTTCGTGTTTAACAACATGTATTGGTTTCACTACAGAGCATTCCATCAAATATTCCTTCAAAGCCTCGTCATTAACACTCTCCAGGGAATTGCCAGCTAGCTGTACGTGACACTTCCTGTTTGCACAAGTGCGGCACATGATTAAACTGAATTATTTTGTAAAAAGCTAAGCAAGCGACCATCTACAAAAAAAAAAAACGTCAGAAACAATCACATAGGTGACGTCATAGGCTTACGTACATGGTATACGTCAGCTTTTTGGCGCAAAATTTTTATTTAAAAAAGTTTGATAAACATTTTCTTCTTTTTTCCTTTGGTCATCTCTTGTAGATGGCATTAGGTTTACTTTCGTGGTAAGCATTTTGGATGTGGATTGCTAGTTACCTCCTCGTGGTCACGTCCGGGCAACCACCATTTCTATAAATGTGGGCAAAATACTAGCAGTTTGATATGTTTAGTGCTGTTTTCTAAAATGTAATAAAAAGTTTTATTCAGTGTTAAAAGTGAATTTTATTATTGTCGACTATTTAAACGATGAATACTTTAAGACTGACAATACTCATCAGCCCTCTTGTATGGCGAAAACAATCTGATTATATGAATTGCTTTGTTGCTTGATTTCAAGTACAATTTCTTCATCTAAGCCTTCATCGTTTGGCTTTTGCTCTGAACCTTGCTTTTTGAGGTAGAGCCTAATGCGGGTTAACGTCTGTAGGTGATAAGGGTCTACTTCCATAGCATCATGTCCCTCCCCTCCTTCATCAAGAATCCTTCCCTGCCCATTCTCAAAAAATATGGAGTCATTTAAAAAAAAAACCACCTTTTGGAAAAATGAAATTCCTATGAAAAAATCGCTCATTGGTGTTGTGCCTACTGTATTTTGCTGCACATTGAGTTGTAAAAAACACTCTTTAGGATCTTTTTTTCACCCACCCTTTGGCGTTGCCTTCACTGTATTTCCAAGGGACAAAATTTCTGGACATACAAGGACATTCATTTTTGAGCTAGTACCATTAATTTTTTGGTTGCGGACATCTAATTTTCTCAAAGTGATAAAATGTACCATTCTCATTGTATGTTCTTTTATGTATGCGCAAACACAAGAAACTCAAAAAAGGGTTTACTTTGAAAAATATTTGCGCCTGAAGCGGGCTGCCAATCCACTGGTGGAACCATTATACTTGTCAATCTTATTCAAGTTAGTTTATTAATTGTCACTTCCTACACTTTATTGAAAAAAAAAATCGTTGCCAACTGCTCCCATGTCCACTAGGTAATTCACTAATTGTGTCTACTACTATAACAAGAAGGATATTCTCTGGGATATAGAACTGAGTTTGCAACTAGCAATTCTTAATGAATCACTGCATTCCATAGATCCATGTATGTTATGTTCTGTTATATTGGTAAGAAATGATGTTTATTTTTTTTTAACAACGTAGACAGGTGTGTTATAGGTATTCAAGTGCTTGGATCATTTCTAATTATCATTGAGTAAATGTACAAAGACCGTTTTTTTCCTAGTTCTAAATTTCATCATCTCCATGAACAGTGCTTTGACGTCGATCAACGAACTTATCGATTTGGCCTATTGGTCTTGGAAAACATAGCCAATAAACTGACCGATTGGTGGTAATGAGGAGGGGGGGGAGTTTTTACGTAAAAATAAAATGAGCCGTAGATACTGTATTAGCTATCAAAAAAAAAAGATGATAGATTTTGAATCTACATTAGGCAGAAATAAAACTGCCTTCTTGTTCTGTACTCTGTTAGGATACTATTAATAAAATGAATTATTTGAGCCGCAATACAATGATGACGATCACATTAGCGTGTCCAATAACAATGAGAATTGAATTCCAATGACAAGTCATGACAATTAATTAAAAACCCGATTCATCTTCTTCATACAACACTCCCCCATCTCAACAAGATTACAAGACAAGACAACAAAATATCCGAATTGGAGTTAGAAGAAGGAGAGACACTCAGCTCGTCTCCTTCTCCTGCTCGGAACTCCACTAGACATAGCTCAACACGCACTCGTCGTCGTGATGAAAGTGACACTCGAAGAAAGAGACGATACTCTGATAGTAAAAGCTGCCATCGTGACAGAAAAAGTAGTCGCCATCGTAGCCTAAGTAGAAGCAGCAGTCGAGATAGTAGCAATAGACATCGAGAAAACAAAAGAAGAAGTCGAGCTCGAGCTCGGTCTCGGTCTCATTCTCGGTCTCGTTCACCTCTGCCTAGAAGGTCTAGGCGCAGCCGTAGTCGCTCAACCAGCCGCTCGTCTTCTACACGACGCAGAAGAGACAGGCGTAAAAGTTCCGACCTTCGCAGTAGTAGACGTAAACAGAGCTCTCCTGACAAATCAAAGAAAAAGACAACATTAGAACAGAAAAAATCACCGCTGGCGGAAGAAAAACCTAGTTCTATCTTGTCAGCAACTGCACCAAATGCAGAGACCTCTGAACAATATAAGATATTTAATACCATGTAAAAAGAAAGAATGTCTATTATTCTTATGGCTTATTATTTTTTCTAGGTTTAATCAATTGGCTCATGCCTACAAACGACGAGGAGACAGCCAATCCGATATGACAATGGGTATATTGGACCAATTCCATGCATTATGCAACTACATCTTAAGCTTTTATTACGTCGATAAAGGCAGCACACACGTTTCATTTAAACAAGCCTCTGTGGCGTGGAAAAGCTTATTTCCTTTTACAGACAACCTATTAAAAAAACTCGAACAGCAACAATACTTTCACCTCTATGGTCTTTGTTCCCGTCTTGTTGCTCTTGTACGCTACTATATTTACAATCGAATGACTTCTTCTACTCACAAGTTAATCTCCAACCATCTATCTCAAACTCAAGGTCAAGTTCCTCGTCTCTGTCTTGATGTGTCTGAAAACCTGCTGCAAGAATATGTAAAAGCAGAGCGTTGGTACCGTATATCTGAGCGAAATTTTACATATCAAACCATGATAACAGAGTTTCCTCAGGCATTTCAAGATGTCTGTGTTCAGGGTAACGTCTCGGCGGGTATCTCTATTGGTGGAGAAGCAGGTGTCTCCATTGAGCCCATGTTTCCATTCACGCCTTATTCTTCTTTACACCACGCTGCCATTGTGTCTAAATGCATGTTAAATGAATTTGTCAAGCAAAAGAAGTTGGACTATCAGCCTATTTTTAAGCCAGAAGAATTCATGTAAATAACTTTGATAGATTTTATAAAGTAACCCTAATATTTAATACTACTACTGATAAAGCTCTGTGTACAGTTGTCTTTCATATGTAGCAAAAAAAAAAATTAATGATTTTTCTTTGTGGTTTGAAGAGAACTGCCATAAATGGATGGATATTTTCATTTTGCATTCGCCTCTCTATTTTTTTTTTTGGCTGTATCGAAGTTTTATTTTATTGCTTATTCAGAACCCTTTTTAGAACTAGACTGTATTTGAATTCAGGAACCTAATTTCTTGAATCAATGACATACAAATATGATGAGTAATACGAAGGCAAGATTGTGATCGCGATCGATTTAATTGAATCTTATTGGATGATCCTTTGCCCAAATAGTTTCGGTCGATTGGTTCTACCGATCAATACTTATTAGTATTCTAGTAACTTCGATCCAGTTAAACATATTGAGTCTATTGGTATTCAAGCACTTTTGCTAAGTCTGTATAGAAAGAGACAAACCAAAATTAATGGAAAGATAAAAAAAAAATGGTTCGACTGAACAAGTTTGTGGTCAATCGAATAAAAAAAAGAGTAGAAGAAGACTTGAGATACAAAAGTTACTTCTGTAAATTAAAGATCCGAAATAATTAATAATCAAAGCAAATTTGACAACATATAAAAAGGGATGCATTTAAAAAAAAAATAAAAAGCATATTTAATTGAATTCATTAAAAATGTCTATTCAAGCCCTCTTCACTCCTACCAAGATTGGTAACCAAGAACTTAAGCACCGTGTTGTTCTTGCTCCCTTGACTCGTTTCAGAGCCACTCCTGAAGCTGTTCCCACTGATCTCCAAGTCGAACACTACAAGCAAAGAGCTTCTGAAGGCGGTCTTTTGATTACTGAAGCTACCTTCATCAGTCGTCTTGCCGGCAGCTACTACAGAGCTCCTGGTATCTACACCAAGGAACAAATTGAAGCATGGAAGAAGGTCACCAGCGCTGTTCATGAAAAGAAGGGTGTCATTTACTTGCAACTCTGGCACATTGGTCGTGCTGGTTCTTCTGAATTTAACCCTAATGGTGAACAAATCGTTTCTGCTTCTGACATCCCTATCTCTGGCAAGAGCATGTTAGGTAGAGACTATGAAGCTCCTCGTCCTCTTACTGTTGATGAAATCAAGGCTATTGTCCAAGACTACCGCCAAGCTGCTTTGAATGCTATTGAAGCTGGTTTTGATGGTGTTGAAATTCACAGTGCTAACGGTTATCTCCTCGACCAATTCATCAACACAAGCTCCAACAAGCGTACTGATGCCTATGGTGGATCCATTGAAAACAGAGCTCGTTTCCCTCTTGAAGTTGTTGATGCTGTTGTTGATGCTGTTGGTGCTGAGCGTACTGCTATTCGTTTCTCCCCTGGTGGTAAGTTCCAAGATATGGAAGATGAAACTGTTGTTGAAACCTGGAGCTACTTGACCTCTCAACTTCAAAAGAGCCATCCTGATTTGGCTTATCTTCACTTCATTGAAGCCCGTGCCAACTTCTTTAACGATGAAGCTAACAATGTGGATACTCTTGAACCTTACCGTCAAATTTGGAAGGGTCCTTTCATCACTGCCAGTGGTTTCTCTACCAACGTCCCTCATGCTATTGATGTTGCTGAAAAGACTGGCAACTTGATTGCTTTTGGCCGTGCTTTCATTGCCAACCCTGATCTCCCTGAACGTATCCGCAATGGCTGGGAACTCAACAAGTATGATCGTTCTACCTTCTACACTAATGATGCTGCCGGTTACACCGATTATCCTTTCTACGATACCAAGAACTAAGTATAGACTTTTTTTCTCTGTAAATTACTATAGACTACATAAATAAAATACATCAATTGTAAAAATTCATCGTTCAAAGCTTAAATTAATATGCCAAGTGTAGTGTTCTTTATTTCTTAGTTTTATTTATCTGAAAAACGGACAGATTGCCAAATATCACAGGCAAAGAACTTTGTTGTGTTAGTTGATTGATACGAGTTTGGCATTTGTCTGTTATGAAAACAGTGCTTTTGAAGAGATTGTTTAAAGCATCACCCTATGTTTCCAAAAGCTATTTTTAATTAGGCTCTCTTTCGCTGTATATCCAAATGTATGTGACTAGAAAAGTAGCAAAAGTTATATTCCCAAAACTATTTATATCATAAACACTAACTGAAGGTATTGACTCCATAGGTGGCATCTATAACTATGACTTTTGAAAAATGCTTGCAACTTTTGATCATTGCTTTAAAAAAAGAAAAACTAATGATTTTTCTTTGTGGTTTTTTTTTTGGCTGTATCGAAGTTTTATTTCATTGCACAAGTCAATCATTAGAGGATATTCAGTGGATTACGTCGATTGGCGTACTAAGAGAATTCGTGCTTTAGAAAAGGAACGCAATCGTTTACTACGCACAAAGCCTCTGCCAGACGTTCAACGCTTGGTAATTCCACCTATTGACAATGAGCTACAGATACTACAACAAGAACTGGCCGAAATAGCTATTCTAAAGGCTGGTCTTCGCTGGCAAGAGAATGGTGAGTGCAATGCTGGGTACTCTAAAAAAATATATCAGAGTCGAACAGCCCAACAATATATGTCTGGCTTCAAGGATAGCAATTCCGAAACGCCAAGAATTGTACATACCACCAAATCGACAATGCGGAATATTGTACAATGGTCTTATAAAGATCTATATTCGATTGATGCAGTACCTATAAATCAAATACAAGAGTATTTAGGTAACATTCACTTTCCAAATAAGGTTGATCAGGATGAAGCAAATCTGCTTCAAATGGAATTTGATTGGGAGGATATTGTCAGAATGACAAAGCGTAGCCCAAAACAAAGTAGCCCAGGTAGTGATGGACTAGGGTATATATACCTTCAACTCTTGTTTGGTTTTCCTTGTTTGAAGCCCCTGATACTCCCGGTATACAATGATGCCATGACAAAAGAAATTTTCCCTCAATCATGGAAGGAAATCAGAGTGCGCTTGCTACCCAAGAAAGGTGATTTGTCAAAATTGAAAAATTGGAGACCAATTTCATTGATCAACTGTGATGGTAAAATTTTCACAAGGCTCATTACCCAACGTCTAGCTCCTATAATGAATCGAATTATCAACCCGCTTCAAAAGGGCTTCATCCAAGGACGTTTTATTGGCGAAAATGGGATGTACGTCCATTTGGTTCTACAACAAGCAAGATATGAACATCATCAAGGTGCGTCCCCTTTATTGTTCAACATCGCTTTGGAGCCGCTGATTCTTTCAATCCAGCAAGACCCTACATACCAAAGATATGTCCCGACAATGGGCACTACGTTTCAACAGATCAAGTGCATCGCATATGCTGATGATATCTGTGTGTTTGTCAAGGATGCCACCGATTTTATGCGTCTCCAACATCACTTGACTAAGTATAGTGCTGTATCAAATGCAAGATTTAACAAGCACAAGACGGAAGCTTTCTCACTGAGTGGAGTCAAGTCAGGATCTTGGGAATCATTGCTTTTGAGTCATGATATCAAAACATACTACTACCATCATTCCCCTTCTGCTTTTCAATACCTTGGCTTTTATATGCCATACACAAATTCTCAACGGAATCATGTTCAGGATATGTTATTGGAACAAGTGCGTACACGGGTTCATGGTTACTCTCAGCGTCACCTCTCGCTTCAAGGAAGAGCTACCGTTGCCAACACTTTGATTTTATCCAAAATTTGGTACTGCTTGCGGTTGTTTGCGCCTACTAAGCGATTTCTGAATGAACTTCGTTCGATTATCTATGCTTACGTGTGGCAAAAGAAGTTTCCTTATGTTTCTTTTGACCAGTTATGTCTCCCCAAGAATCAAGGTGGTGTAGGAGCTCTCAACCCTATCACACAATACTTGGTGCTGCAGATGAGATGGGTCTTTATTCTGTTTAGTTCGTCTAATCTAACACCTCAGCTCCGAGTGCTTATGACAGAACACTTTGGCATCATGTCTCCGGATGCTGACAATACATTGCTACCCTTTTTCTCTAGAACTCTTCGCCCTCATGATCTTTGTCATCCCACTTCAGTTGTCAATGGTATTATGCTGCCTTTGATTACTTTGGTATCGATTTCAAGCTTGATAATGTGCCTCTAGCCAACTTGATTTACTTTCCGCTGATTAACATGTTTCAAGAGGTACCTCAGAACCACTGGCTTCATCGACATTCAAAAGTACCAGCATCTCTCTTCTTCCTCTTTGACGAACAGAGTAACCGGTTACACCTGAAGGTTCGCCATGAATATGGGACATTACCAGGATTGTGCCATCAACTCTTTATAGACGTTCTTCGCAGACGAACAGTAAAACTTCAATCTTTCCTGTGGCAATATATTACACAAGATGTGACACCATCTACTGTCTCTGTCTATGATGCTTTGACCAAGCAATTAACTGACACAAGATTGTGGCGCTCTTTCTCTTCTAGGGATTTCTGCCTGCATCCTTATGAATATAAAGCTGGATCTCAAATAAAGGCTTCTCGTACTTCGCTCTCTCTGTTTTGGAGGACTCCAATGCTCCCTCAGGCTAGAACACTGTGGCATCGTGTGCTTCACAAGACATCGTGTGCTTCACAAGAAACTGCCAACTGCGTCCGAAATTTTCAAGATTGGTACTGTCTCTACTCCTGTCTGTCGTCTGTGCAAATTACAACCGGAATCGTATGATCATTTCATAGCCCACTGCTCTACCAAGTGGAGTATTTGGTTGGAAATACTGAACTGCTAATACCCTGTGGTGTACTTTACTCCTTCCTCCCTCCACAAGGTCCTCACTCTTCAAGCCTTTCCTCCTGCCATTACAAACCGCTCCAAGCTTGTATCTATCATTGCGATAGCTCAATGGAATATCTGGAAATCCTATTGGAACCCGACTAATCAATAATTTTGTAAATAAAATCCAACTACAAAAAAAAAATTTGCTCCCATATTTACATTATATTTCTATTTTTCTATGTTCTTTGGCATCCAAAGTAATATAAGATATTTTTAAAAGTCCATAGATAGCACATTTTATATGACATCTAAAGCAAAAACGCTCAAAATACTGCTTAAACATGCCAATCTTTGATGTCCCATTACTCGACAACCAGATTACTAAAACGGCCTCTTTTTTCATTTAAAACATGTTTGTTTGAGTTCTGGGATCGAATGGTACAATTGGTCTGACTGTTACATGAAATTCGTTTTTTGACCCATGGAGGATCCAAGAGCTCGGAGAATGACCCTAATGTAGGTCCAATTCAACTGAAATGAGGAAAAGTCATATCCAAGTACTTCCAACAAAAAGAAAGCGACTTTACTAAGGCAAAAATGATGAGTTCATTTGAGCATTGTCTTCAAATCTGCATTCAAAGTTTGTGATATACTGTAATCAGCCCTTTTCAGTACATATCAGATAGTAAATGGGTGCTTACTTCTGCATCATTCAGTGCACAGAGTATATGAAATTAAAGTTTGCTATAATAAATAACATTTTTAGGGCTGAAGAGAGTAACCAATAATAGATGACTTGCAGGAAAGAAAGTTCGAAGTTTCAAACTTCATTTTTCTTTACCCTCTATTTTGAAGATCATTTACCAATACTTGCAAACCACAATCAGCTTTTGATTAAGCTACCAGCAAGAATGCAAGAGAGAAGGTAACTTGATGAGGGCTTATAGAATGCCTTATTTTAAAAGAAACACTATGATGTTTTTCTAACTATTGGCTCTTGAGGCATTCCGATCTCTAAGGTCAGATAAACCCGTCTTCCTATGAATGGAATCAAGAATGACTTTTGTTTATATGCAACCAGGAACAGACTGCCTTGGTTTAGTCAATCAGGTAGAATAGACTTTTTTTCTTTTTTTAAATTTTGTGCATATCATCACGACCCAATAAAATCAAGCAATTCTCTCCATATTTGGTCAAGGTCATTTCTCTCTTTTTTCTTTTTTTTCTTCTTCTTTTCTTTAAATGACTTTAAGGAAAAAAAGAGATACGGCAGAAGCGAAACGATGGTTGATAGTCGGAGCTTTTCAAGCGGGAGCTTCTGAAAAGCATGTTGCTCGCATATCAGGACTTTCAAGAACCGCTGTTCGTAACATCATTTTAAACTATCGACGAACGGGTACACCTTGTATTCCTAAAAAGATACCCAACAAGAGTAATACTTGAGTAGACACTACTTTTGTTTACTTACTTGTTTCATAGTAAGACAGAAACTGATAGTAGAATATGATGAAAATGGTGAAATAATCAATACAGACGATGACGATCAGGAAGAACAGCCAAAACGAACTTTTAAAAAGAAAAAGAAGCATAGGAAAAGCTCAGTTTGGTTTGAGAAAGATGCACAAACGACAGCAATAAACAACATCATTGATCAGATGCGAATATCAGAGCAAGGCGTACTTGAACCTCCTGTAAAAAGGAATTCATTGCCTGCAAAACTACCTCCACCGTCTAAATACGAACAAGACATTCGGGGTTATGAACCATGGACGCATGAAGATGATATGATCTTGTTGAACCATGTTCTCCATCATTTATATGCGGGTGGTTGGTCTGAACTTGAAGTGCGATTTAACGGTAGACACTCTGCACGTCTTTGTTATGATCGTTGGAAATATTTGAGGTCTTTATTGTTAAAAGGCATTACAGACAAACCAAGTATGTCTTGGTAACTTGCACAATATAATCATACTTTTCTTAATACATGATTTTCTTTACATGTTCAACAAAAATGGGAGAGACTTTGGGTACAATATGAAGAGTAGGTGGGCGTAAGGTCATTTCATGAGCAGCAAGGCTACTACTACTACTACTACTGCTGTTACCACTGGTAATAGAACGTTCATCATCTTCACTATCATAATCAATGTCTGCCATGTCATTAAACACACTCATGACTTCTTTGTTTTCAGGTAAGAATTCAAACATCTCTTGACTGTCTGCAACATCGTTGGTGGACATCATCTTTTGTCGTTTACGCTCCAAATGTCTTTTTTTGCGCTCGAGGTGATAGTCGCAGATAGCATTAATTTCCTTCTTTAGTTCAGGGTATTCAGCATCAGAAATTCCGGCTTCAGATACGATTTGTTCAATATCAATACGTGTAGGAATACCGTTCGATACAAAACTAAACAGAGAGTTGACATAGCCCAATAGACTATCAAACAATTTGGATTGGTCTTGAGCATGGACATTGTGAACAAATTGATAGAATTCTTCTTCATGGCGTTGGACCAGGTCAATAAAAGGTTGAGCAGTATGAGATACGTCTTCTACATTTAATTTATCAATCACTTCAATCAAATCGTTGATGAAGCCAGATACATGACCAATAGTATCACCAATATTGGCAGCCTTGTAGACTTGAGCCAAAGGTTCATAAAAGATGGCAAACAAATCCTTGGTGATTTCACCTGTTACGCCTTGGAAGACAAGGGCCATCAAGAGCTCTTGTTCTTGTTTACGAGCATAAAGAACCCACAACTTGTACAGGTTTTCAACAAGCTCACGGGACTCAACCTTGCCTGGTTGATTGGCAAAGGCCACCTTTAAGATTTGTTGAGGAGTCAAGATAGGTTTAATATTGCTGTCCTTCAGCATCTCGAGTGTCTCTGTAATGGGTGTTGTCTTGTCCAATGTGACACCTTCAGGTAGTTCTGTCTGGACTGCATTGGCAATCTTTTGACAAAGAGGGGGATCGTTGATCTTGTTTTGAAGGTCTTCAATATCTTTTGTGAGTTCTTTGGTTTCTTCACTCATGTTGGCCAACACAATTCTTGTTTAAAATGACTGAGTATAGTTTTTTTTTTTTTTTACTTTGTTTCTTACCTTTGAAATAAACTTTTGCCACCAAAAGGCTGAGCTAAAAAGAGATCCAAGACACCCTTGACCATATAAAATGGATTGGAAAGCTTCAAGACTTGAGCAATAGCACGGTATGGCATTAAAGAATGAGTTCGTTTCAAATTAGCAGTATTTTCAACTGAACGATCAGAGGTAACAAATTGAGTATGAAGGACAAAGGCAAAACTAAGTCAAGTTAATATCGTTTTTTTTTTATGTCCCTTGACTTACTTGATTCTACCCCATTCAATGGCTTTACGTAATTCAGGAGGCAATTGATTGATGGTGTTTGTCTTTTTGATAATCTCAAACACCTCAATTAAACCATTGGGTTTCATAATCTGTTGCTTCAGCATATTCAATAGACCATCTAGCTCTACAATCTTTTTGTCTACTTGTTCACGGAATCGCTTTTCTTCTTGTGCTCTATTCTCGTCCATCTTGGCACGGTTTTCTGCATCCTTCTGCTCTTCTGCTGTCAATTGAACAGGATTGCTCAACAAAAAGTCGCGGAAGATCTCGCTGTTGGCCACTTGAGATTCAGCAGCCAATCGACGCAAGAACAAACGAAGCATGATACGATCCTTTTCGCGGTGCAACTGCTTACTGTCAGAAGAATCATGTGCCTTGGAAGGAACATTGGGTAACTCAAGCGTAGGATAAGCGGCTTTAAGATCATCCCGGAGTTGACGGAATTGTCCATGACGCTTGGCTACAAACACAGGTGCTGTTGTTTCCACCCCATGTTCGTTCTGAACCACCAGTTCAGTCTTGACAATAAATTCAGAGTGGATGTGTTCACGAATCGTTCTGACTTGACTCACATCGCGCACAGTTACCACGTTCAGTTGAAGGCCATTGAGTCCCATCCATTCAAGGTAGCCTTCTTCACTCTCGAGTCGAGTCATGTTGAGTTTGGTAGCCAATGCATCCTCCTCGGTCTCTTTGGAACCTACAGACAAGAGATCAATGCTTTCTTCTTTGCCTTGGACTGTCTTGATACTGGCCGAGAGAGCAACAATCAATAATTTCTGAATCTTGTAAATCAAGACGCGTCTTTGAGAATCTCTTGAGCTCTTGGGTGCATAATTGTTTAATTTAAGCTTGCTGTATTCATCCAAAAAGGCTTGGACTTTGTTAAAGAAGCCTCTTTCATCCCCGTTCTTAAGTAAAGGAAATTCAAGTACGAAATGCTTGCTGATGTATTGCAGAAATGGATAGTGTTTATTTTCACTAGAAGGGTTTACCAAACTTGATACATCATTGGAGCGCTTTAGTTCTTGTATTTCATGCTCGAGTTGTCGAGCAATGAGTTCACGCTTAAAATAATGAAGTTCTTGAGGATTCAAATTCATTGACCAAAAGAGAAGGAGAAAGAGAAAGAGAAAGAGAGGGAAAAAATCAATTGTTTTTATGCCCTTTTCTAGGTATTTCTTGGCAAGAGAGAGAGAAAAAAAAATGGCGCATTTGTCCGATTTACATGATATTCAAAGTCATCCTATAGGCTATTTTAAGCCAACATGAGGTCATTTCGTATATAACAATCCTATTTGCCGCTTATTTACTAGCCACAATGGCGCACATCATTTTTATTCTATTACACTTCTTGTAGCCAAGGATGTTCCAACATAATGCTAGCCGAGGCTCTTTTAGCCATGTCCATCTCAAGCATAGGCGATAAAAATCCACTGACTTCATCTGCATCTTTGGGTGGCATTAAAAACGTATCATGAAGCACGTCTCTTAATCTTCTGTAACGTAATTTCTTGATATGCTTTAATTTACCCGACCTATCAAAGAACTCCCGAGAGAATTCACCGCCCGATATTAGTATTTTGGGGACTGTGCGCATTAATTCTAGTATTTGAGCAAGATGATCTATCAAAGAAGACTCAGTCAATGGCAAGTGAGTCCTGTATAGGATTACCATCATCTTTGTTGTATTTTGATCCTGCTCTAGGATCAAATAAGAATTCGCCTGTCAACAGTTCAAATATCTATACCTGAAATCAATACCATGGCTAAATATGCTTCTTTAGCTTACCATACAAGCAGCACTCCACATGTCTGCTTTATTAGTCCATTTGGCACCCACAATGACTTCTGGACTACGGTATTGTCGAGTCTGAATGACATGTGTATATTCTCCATCCATCCAACAAGCATTTCCTAAATCTGCAATTTTGACTACAATATCATCAAATGCCTCAATACCATTCATGATCAATGTAATATCTAGTATAGAAGAGGGCATGACTTTGGGTTCTCTTGTGCTTTGTTGAATGGCAAGTTGACCGAGTTTATCACTCAAACCATTGCTATCCCTTTTTTTTTTTTTGTTAGATGACATGAGACTCAAGCAAGAAGACTTACACTGCATCTGGCTCTTGTCTTGCCTCAGCTAATACTTTTTGCTTTCTCTTTTTCTTTAGTCTCTTTTTTTGTGATTTAGATAATCCCTGTGTGTCTACATCAGCTAGCCAAGACTGGGATGGTGCTGGTGGTAGTGTTGGTGCTTCATGCCGCCTTATTTCCTGCAGCACTTGAGCTGTATCTTGTTTCAGATAGTCTTCAATATGGGGAATCCATACCAACACATTTTCAGGCTTTAGATCTGTATGCACAATACCACATTCCCGGTGAAGATAGTCTAATCCTTCAAGTACTTGTTTTGCTATACGCTTTACAATAGGCTGAGGGATGCCCTTGTAATTGTATCGCTTCATTAAAGAAAGTAAACTTTCGCCCAAGACTTCAAATGTCATACAAGCATGTTTACCATGAGGACCATGGTGCCAGAAATGATTGAGTAATTGTGCTACATGTTGATAACCCCTGGATTCTGGATTTGTCTTTTTGACACATTCAAGTAACTTGATTTCTTCTAAAGCAGAGTCTGTATACCTATTAGCAGATTTCACAATTTTCAGCGCGACATGAACATTGGTTCTATCAAATGGTTGAGGACTCTTTTGTTTATAAGCAAATCCATTCGTTTTTTTTTATCTATTTTTTGTTCCCTTACAGCGTATCAAGTGCAAGCCAAACAGTAGAGAAATGACCCCAACCTAGTTTTCGGACAACAATATAACGACCATTATCAAAGCGATCGCCAATCAAAACGGGATGATAACCTCCCTTTTTATAGTCATCAATATCTTCTTCTTCCTCTTCATCTGAATGAAAAGAGTTTAAGTCAGAGTAATCACTGGCAGAATCGTCACTGTCTTTTGACATTGTTAACACGAAAACAAACCATTGAAATTTTTTTTTTTCTTTTTGTAAAGAAGTGAGAAGCCGTATTTCCCATTGTATTTGGAAATAGTCACATTCAATCCCTATGATGATTTTTACATTTTATTATATCAAACAGAGTTGATTGGTCTCTTGTATGTTTTTTATATAGATTTTCATTTTCTTTAATGTTAAAAAGAAGGCTAGCAATCAGAACCACTCTTACCAACCATCCTAAAGAGAACAAGTAATAAAGTACAAATAGCATCGTGAATACAAGGTAAGCTATACGTAGGCCTACCAAGCCACTTTGCCTCCATACTTTGAGTTTCCCTTTATTCTGGCCAAGGTAAATGGGTTCAGGCCATGCCTATCATTTCAAAAAATTGGATAACAGAGTTATAAGTTTGCAAAAGGTTTTACCCAATTGCCTATATTATCCTTACTCATTCATTTGAGGCAAAGGAGTTTCAATCGGGATGCGATATCTGAGAAAACTAAATAGAAATTTTTTTTAATTTGACAAATTGTGGTTTTTTTTGTTAGTTTGTGCTTAAATGAGTCTATCCTATGGTTGACTATGACTGCATTTATCTCAAGACTATGGTCTATATTGTATTCACTATTGTCCTTTTCTTTTTTTGTTTTTTGTTTTTGTTTTCTTTATCTATTTTTTCGTGAAACGCCTATAAAAACTTTTTGATTGGTGGATTAGAATAATTAATTATTGGATTTTGATCAATCAGGTCAAGCTTTTTTCTCTTCTTTTTTTTTTTTCTCTTTCTGTTTGTTTGTATCCAATGCCTGCACAACAGTTGCCTACGATACCACCTATTTTAGAAGAGCAACAAGAAATCCCAACCATTCAAATAGACGGGATTCAACCCAGTACTCGTAAAAGAGCATTTTCATTCTCTAATTTAGTGAATCGTACTCGTCGAGCTTATTCTGTTTCATCCACCTATCCTGCCAAACCACCACCTACACTGCTTGCTTTACCTGTACCCAAGACATCACATGATTTATTAGCTGATCTGGATCATCCAAAGGCATTGAATTTGACAGCTGCACAAAGAAGAAACTCGATTGCAGCAGCTCAACGAAAATATGAGGATTTTGAACAAAAGATTGAAGCTGCTCCTTTATTTGTACTTGTGTCTACTTATTTAAATTATCTGGTCTTGATATTGTTTGGTCATTTGCGTGATATTCTCGGTAAAGTGTTTAAACGTAAAGAATATGCTCATCTTCGTACCAATGAGGTAACATCTAAGACAACTATATGTGGCGTGATTGACCATGGATGATAGGGATATGCTCCTTTAGTGTCTGATTTTGATTCTTTCTATACAAGACGCATGTATATTCGTATTAGGTAAATACATAAGAAGAAAAGGTGGGGAAAGGTTGATGGTTTCGATAGAGATTGTTGGAATAGACCCACTACTGGTGTCCCTAGTAGAACAGTCACTATTCTCGAAAGAGAATCCAACGATTTTAACTTGACATTTCGCTTGACTGGAAAGAAACAAGAAGTGATCAATTTCTCATCATACAACTATTTGGGGTTTGCTCAAAATCAAGGTATTTGTGCAGATCAAGTAGAGGACTGTGTAGGCGAGTATGGTATCACAAGTGCTAGTACAAGAATGGAATTGGGTACATTGGATATTCATCGTCAGTTGGAAAAGAAAGTGGCTCAATTTGTGGGCAAAGAAGACTCGATTGTTGTCTCTATGGGATTTGCTACCAATTCGACTACGATTCCTTGTCTTGTGAACAAGGCAAGTACAGACTTGGATCTTAAATAGTCAACTGATTCCTATTGTTGTAGGGCTGTTTAGTGATCAGTGATGAATTGAACCATAGTTCTATTATCTTTGGTGTTCGTCTTTCAGGTGCCTCTGTCAGAGTGTTTAAGCATAATAATATGATTGACTTGAAGAATCTGTTGAGGGAAGTGATATCTCAAGGTCAGCCAAGAACCCATCGTCCTTGGAAGAAGATTGTGGTAATTGTAGAGGGTTTATATTCTATGGAAGGTAATTTATATGTCTATCGATCTTGTTACTGACGATAGATTAGGCTCTATTGTCAATCTGCCTGAATTGATCAAACTGAAGCAACAATACAAAGTAAGTTTCGAATGTGTTATTCATCTATGCTTATTTCTTCTATCATTATCTTAGTTTTATCTATATGTAGATGAAGCACATTCTATTGGCGCTTTGGGTGAAAACGGAGGTGGTGTGTGTGATTTCTATGGTATTAGTCCAAAGCATGTTGATATTCTGATGGGCACTTTTACAAAATCATTTGGTGCTGCCGGTGGTTATATTGCTGGTGATAAGGCAGTCATGGATCATTTGAGATTAAAGAACCATGCCTTTTTGTATGCAGAAGCCATGTCTCCACCTGTCATTCAACAAGTGAGTTCAAGTATGGGTGTGATTATGTAAGTTCATTGTGTCTCAAGTGGTGTTATTCACACTTGTATAGGGGAGAAGATGGTACAGACGATGGAGTTCAACGTATTCAAAACTTGGCAGACAATTCTCGTTACTTTTCTAATGCATTAAGAAAGATGGGATTCATTGTGTATGGTGATGAAGGCAGTCCTGTCATTCCTCTTCTTCTTTTCAATCCTGCTAAAATTTCGTAAGTATCAAGTAGACGATATGAAATCATTCATTTCTTATTTGCCTAGTGCCTTTTCTCGAGAAATGCTTAAGCGTGGTATTGCTATTGTCGTTGTTGGTTATCCTGCTACACCTATCATTAGTTCAAGAGCTCGTTTCTGTATTTCTTCTGCTCATACGCGAGAGGACCTTGATAAAGCCCTTGAACAAATTAGTCAAGTAGGCGATATTCTTATGCTTAAGTTTAAAAAATGATGTACATAAATTTCTTTTTTCTTTTTTTTTTTCTGTTGTTGTTGTTTTCTAATGTGGAGCTTTGTTGTGATCTCGGTCATTGTTGTCTTCCTAACACGTCTATGGCTTGTATTGCCTACTCAAACACATAAGCAGAAGAGAGAGTGTTGCAAAACACTGGTTGTGTTGGGATCAGGTAAACTTAATTTGCACCTTACACATATTTATTGTACTGTTAAAAGGCGGACATACAGCAGAAATGATACAGCTCTTACGTGGATTGGATCCAAAGCGATATAGACCCAGAACATATGTAGTAGCACATCATGATATACTTAGTGAAAACAAGGCTATTCAACTTGAACAAGACCAGTTTGATCAGGTAAGGAATGTCTCGATGACATTTTCTCTCATGTACATTAGGGTGATTTTTATGTGTGTCATATTGCGAGAGCAAGAAAAGTAGGTCAGTCATGGCGGACTGTTCCGTTTTCTGTTGTCTATGCAATAGGTACATCCATTCAAGTCTTAATTCAAGCCTGGCCTGATGTGGTAAAACAATTATGAGATATAGCATCTAGACTATTCACTTATGCTTATCAAAGATTATTTGTAATGGACCTGGTAGTTGTATTCCACTGTGCTTATTAAGTTATATACCCAGAGTAAGTCCATCCCATTATGGAATTGAATCTCATCAGCCAAAGATAGTTGGCCTTAAAAAGATAGAAATCATTTATATCGAATCATTTGCCCGCGTGTCGAGTCTCTCATTGACCGGTAAACTTTTGTACCCTTTTGTGGATCGATTTTTGGTACAATGGCCCGAGTTGAGTGACCGTTTTGAACGTGCTGAATATAAAGGTATCTTAGTCTGATGCACACGTGGGGACAGTTCCGCGTACTTGATTGGATATGGATTAGCACGCCGCCCTGATAGACAAGCATAATATTTTCTTTATTTGCCCAAAAAAAAAAAAATAATAATATAGATATTGGATAGGTATTATGATACAAGTAGTTGAGAGAATATATGTGTGTGTGTGTGCGTATGTGTGTGTGTGTGTGTGTGTGTATGTTGGCATGAATGCATCTTAATGTTTTCCACCCATTCGTACTACAAAAAAGAAAAAAAAAAGTTAGATTCTTATGGTACACGCATGATGTCGTTTGTTGACTTACAGTAGAAGTTGACACAGACAGCAGCCAATAAAAAGATACACAAAACAGTAGGACCAACACGATCATCATAAGGAGCTGCTTCTCTATTTCTAATCTTTGTAGCTCTCCAATGGAAGGTATATAAAGCATAAAGCATGACACCCATAGCAATCACAGTAAACAAGACAGCAGACATACGACCAATACGATCACCAAAGTTCAAAAGACCCATAGCTAAACCACCGAGAACAACAGTGAAGTTTAACCAAGACAGAAAAGTACGTTCATTGGCAAAGAAGACCTTGGGTTCAACACGAACAGGAAGAGCAATACGCTTACCATTAACAGGTTCTAAATTGTTGGAAGACATGTTGAAAGTGAAAGAAACAAAAGAAAAAGATGAAATCTATCGTTTCTTTTAAAGAAAAAAAATTCCTTCTCAGCTCTTTTTTCTGCTTTTATTGGACTGTTGATTTAAGTCAGGATTGTGTAGATAGTCTTTGTTTTTTCCTTCAATAACGCGCAATTCTTCCTATTGCATGTTGGGCACTTTTGCTCGAGTTGAAAAGCGTGTCATAGACAACAAGTGTGTTGCTTACAAGATCTATTCAAGAGCACACGGAAGTCTTGTTTACCAACATTTTCTTCGAGAAAGAGATACTTTAAAGCAACTCAATATCACGAATAAAGACTCATATAAACATCATGTAAATACTACACACAATGATATGCGACCTTACCAAAAAAAAAAAAACATAAATAAAAGATTATAGAACTATTAGATGTTCAAGAGACAAATACACATCATGTCTTGATATTTCCATTTTATGATACAACACTCGAATCTTTTGTACATACAAAAAACAAGACACTAGCACATCAATTTCTGGATCAAATATCAAAAGCATTAAGCTATATACATCAACAGGGTATTGTTCACTGTGACTTGTCTCCTCAGAATATCCTTCTTGGTTCAGGCTGTATGTTTCTATCTGATTTTGGGTGTGCTCAACGTATAAACACACCCCATACAACAACAGACATAGGCACAAGGTATGTCTACGTTTTATGCATCACACTTAAGAAAGAATAGACTTTATAAAGCACCAGAACATTTGTTTGGTTATCGAACATATTCTTCTTCCACCGATCTTTGGTCTTTCGGTGTCATTTTCTTACAGTTGATGATAGGCTATCCTATCTTTGCAGGTGAGAGTGATATTGAGCAAATAGCCCGTATCGTATTTCGATTGGGCAGGCCATCGTTAGAGGTGGAGCAGGAGGCAAGTCAATAGGGTTATGCCATCACTTTCATATTCATCTTCTGTGATGTTTAGGAAATGTGGGTTTATCCAGATATCAATAAATTGGATTTCTTTAGCCTCGATGATGATGATGATGACGAAGATATAGAATTTGATTCAGAACAAGAACAGGAAGAATTCAAAAGCATAAGAAAACCTCTTCAAGCTATTCTTGACCAAGAAAATATTTCAAAAGAAGACCAAAACCTTGCTCTAAACCTTGTCAATTGGTCTAGAAGCAAAAGAAGTATCGGGGATCTTTGCTGATGTAAAAAAGATTTTGTTATTATCCCATACTGCTTTTCTTTAAAAGGTGAACTGAAAAGCTTTTTTTTTTATTATAAAGTTGCTTGTTGATCATCAAATGATATGAAGCCAGGCGCATGTATAAACGAATAGATTGCTCTGAGTAGATTTACTTTACATAAAGAATGAACTAGAGTTGTCGTAATAGAGAGATTTTTGACAGGTTATAAATAGAATCAACGTTGAAGTGATGGACAATGAATATGTCTGTCAAAGTAAAAGTCTGACAGACAGCATAAAGAATAAGAAAGCCCAGAAAAGAGTTTATGTAAATGATTGATTTGATATATCATTGATTTCTCTATTATAGACAAAGTAATTCAAGTGGTAAACTAAAGGCATCACAAAATAGAAGTGAATTCAGGCGTATTGAATGTCTTTTCTTTTTTTTGTTAAGACATCAACAGTTGGGTAATAAATCACTTGTTCATATAGTAGAAACACTAGACAAATACATGCAAATCATTGTCTTTTTTTCTTAGGCAAATAAACGTATTGTAAAGCCTGTTTACACACGCATGAATGCTATAACTATTTAAAAACTATGTTCACTAACACACAGGGTATTTTTGGACAAAGAAAAACGACTTGTAAAAAATAGCCAAAATGACCATTCGACCAAAGGGTACTTACTCATGAAAATCATCAAGCTGACAACTCTTTAAGCTTCCTTTTAATGCTACAAGCCGAAAAATAAAGCTGTTGACCAGCATAAAGACTCAAAATGTGCGTCAAAAGCTCTAGTGTTTGGTGAGTGTGTTTGTTTAACAGCTGCACTACATAAATGATGAGATATAAGCAAAAAAAAAAAAAAAAAAAAAAAAAAAAAAGAAAAAAAAATTGTAAGCGTTTTAGCCTATTTACTCAATACTTTAGCATCAAGTTTCTCATGTTCTTTATATCAAGAGATTTGAAATAAAAAGTACTACAACTTCTGCCACTGCAAAAGACCGATTTTTGATGCAGCAGGATGAAGAACTGGAGTTGGCTTCTATTTCAATCTCCGCACTTTGCCATCTGGTATGTTCTATGTTCATTTGCTCCCCACACTTGTATATAGTGCATATGTTTCTGTTCTTTTATGTTTCTTGGAATTAAAAATTATATGAATTGTTTTAGAAAGAGCCAATACATGCAAGTTTTATATGATACTGAAGCCTTTTTTCATCCAAATATATAAGTACTTGGTGTTCAGGCTATCTTTCATTGCCCAGTTGTAAGTTTTCATCCCTTAATGTTTATAAATCAAATTGGCGAAGCATCCTTGATGCTGTACTACTTACTCTAATTACGTTGGTGCAAATTTCGTTACTTTCTTGCGTTAAATCATAGATGGGATACGATAGCTTTTCAAATTCAGACCAGTATGCACCTTTGCAATACTGCGATATCTAATCGTGAGCCAAATCAATCATTCGTATCTTTCCTTCTAAACGCTTCCTATCAAATTCTTCAGTTATCGTTTTAAGGAAGTACTCGATTCGTTCCGAAAAGTGATTGTTTTTATGAGGGTTGAAAAAATAGAATGTTTACAACAAGAAACAGGGTTAGCAACTTGCGTGAGCGCTAGCTAGAAGCCCTCTCAAATCCAGGTTGAGAATTTCTTGAACCTACTTAAGGTTCGGCAAAGAATTTTCATTAAAACATTCGCTCGTTTGCCTGGTGCAAAAAATTTGTGTCTTAGGCCTTTGATGATCTTATTTCCATTTGCATTATTTAGTTTCTTAGAGCTACTTGACTTTGGCATTGAAAAAGAAAAAGCAGAATAATGCTTGGAACACCAAGTTCGATCTAAAACATTCATGATTCTCTCTCTCTCTCTCTCTCTCTCTCTCTCTCTCTCTCTCTCTCTTTTACGTGAACGTGTAGTCTCTCTGCAGAGCGACAGCGTATATGCAAATTCAATTCCGACGTTTTTTTTTAAAAAAAACAATCCTATTTGGAACAGCCTTCCAAACAAACAATCAAATAAACATTAACCTTTTATTCATTCGTTCTTCACTATGTATTCTGTTCATTAAAGTAGTGTTCGAGCTTACAGTTCGCTCAGAAGATGGATTGACTTGTCTGTTTTCTTCTAATAGATTGACATCACTGGCACTTTTGACCGCACAACAAATCAGTAACAGAACAAGCGGGAAATAGATAAGAAACGATTTGAACACAATCCAATTCTTCAGGTCAAACGAGTCTGTCATAAACGGCCTTGATAAAGGTGATTTGACAGCCAGCCAAGCAACAGCCGTCGTGTTGGACATAACCCACATAAAAAGCAATGGCATTAAAAATAGAATCAGCGCATCTTGCCTATTTTGTCGAATGATTCTTCTGATTTCTTCAGAGGAGCGACACTTGCCACTGATATATAGCACTGTCAAAAAATTCAACACAGTAGGCACGGTCATGACCGTCATACATAGGGCTGATGCTAAATTCACTGTCTCTTCATCCTCCAATACACTCTTACACGATAAAAAGACAACAACAGTCGCCGCATAGAGCACTAGTATTGAAATATTGATCCATAACATCATGGAGCTGATTGAAAACGCAACAGGTGGTGGTTGACTCAAGATCATGTAGGATTCTGAAGTAATCGCTGTCTCCCTAAGTTTTTCATGCGAGTCTTCACTTGTTGTGTCTTCTTCTTCTGATTTCTCGTCAATCACTACTGGATGTAAACTACCCCATCGTCTATAATTTCTGAGGGCGGCAACAATAAACCTCGCATAGATGAATTGAAATTCAATGATACCTCCAAATACCAAAATAGAAAATGCTGGCATTTGATTTAGAATAGGTTCTTGATCTTTCCAACCAATGTCTTCTCGAGTAAAATAAGGTGTCAAGGCAACATACAAGTGACCGAATGTCATGAATGCTGCATAAACAATAAATGGGAATATATGCCATTGTTTCCTTGTTGCTTTTATAAACAATAGGATCGTCATCAAGCCAAATAAAACACTATACGTTATCCACGCATCACTTTCTTGTACCCACATCGTTTGTTGTTTCGAAAAAGAAGAAAAAGCGAAAAAAGAAAAAAGAAATGTTCAAATAACAACAAGAAAATTTTGCTCAGTAAGTTAAAAATAAACCCTACGAAAAAGTAAACAAATAAAAGGGCTTCTGCCAAGCCCATTGTGCATAATTATAGTCAAAGGTTTTCTTTTTTAAATGTCAGGCAAACATTTACAAAAATAATCACCACACTTTGTACTCATAACGAAGCCACAGTAGAGATATAAGGACTACCTTATTTGGTGATTTGTTTTATTATACATATTGATATGAAAAAAAAAAAAAAATGGTGGTGTATTAGTGGTGTGTATTAAGAAATTGTTATGGTTATTATTACTGTTGTTATTGTTGTTCTTTTCTTTACAAACGTTCAATGACAATAGCAGAAGCACCGCCACCACCATTGCAGACACCAGCAACGCCATATTTGGCACTGTTACTCTTCAAGACGGAAGAAAGAGTAGTGATGATACGAGCACCGGAACAACCCAATGGATGGCCCATAGCAACAGCACCACCCCAAACATTGATCTTGTCAGCAGGAAGGTTCAAAATCTTCTTGTTGGCACAAGCAACAACGGAGAAAGCTTCGTTGATTTCATAGAAAGCAACCTCTTCAGCAGTTAAACCAGCATGCTTAATAGCCTTGGGAATAGCAAGAGCAGGAGAAGTAGTGAAACGAGCAGGAGCTTGAGCAGCTTCACCCCAACCCTTGATCTTGGCAATCAAAGGAAGGTTGTACTTTTCAGCAGCTTCCTTGGACACAAGGACAAGGGCAGAGGCACCATCAGAAAGAGGAGAGGAGTTAGGAGCAGTAACAGTACCGTTCTTGGGTTGGAAAGCAGGACGGACAGCACGAAGCTTTTCTTCGTTCAACTTGGCAACTTCGTCATCTTGTTCAATCACACGGTCGGGCTTACCACGACCACCGGAAACAGTGACAGGCACAATTTCTTCCTTATAGTGACCAGCAGCAAAAGCAGCTTGAGCACGCTTATAGGATTCAATGGCATAGTCATCTTGTTGTTCACGGCTGATGTCGTATTCAGCAGCACATTCTTCAGCAGCAACGCCCATCAAGTAGTTGTTGTAGACATCAGTAAGACCATCCTTGACAATACCATCAACAACTTCGGTGTTACCATAAGTAGAACCGAAACGTTGTTTGGGCAAGTAGTAAGGAGTGTTGCTCATGGATTCCATACCACCAGCAACAATCACTTCAGCGTTACCGAGCATGATGCTTTGAGCGCCCAAAATAACAGCTTTTACATGGATTAAAAACCTCTTGTCATCTAAAATAAATCATTTACCTTTCATGCCAGAAGCACAGACCTTGTTGACAGTAGTGGCAATGGTTTCTTCCTTAAGACCAGCACCGAGAGCAGCTTGACGAGCAGGGTTTTGACCAAGGTTGGCAGACAAAACACAACCAAAGAAAACTTCTTCAACGGCTTCAACAGGTAAGTTGATCTTTTTGACAGCAGCTAGAATTTTCTCGTATGAATTTCTCTGGTTGATCCGATCTTATGTTTTATTACCTTCAATAGCAATAGAACCGAGCTTAGTGGCAGGCAAAGAAGCCAAGGAACCGTTGAAACCACCAAGAGGGGTACGGACAGCAGCAGCAATATAAACCTCTATTGTTATACGTATAAGTTATCTTGTACTTAAACTCCATAGTTTGCCGTAACTTACCGCGTTGAGTCATTGAAAACAAGTTTTTTGGAAGATGAGATGAAAAAAAAAAAAGAAGTTTTTTTTTTTTGTCAATATTTATGTACAAGGCACTCTGTTTTTTTTTAGGTTCAAATGAGTTAGCCAATGGAGTTGCATTTGAATTCTCCTGATTTAATTGCCCCATTTTTTTTAATGACACAACAGAAAACCTGTTTTTCAAACCCTTTTGATATAAGGTTCTTTTTTTTTAGTATATTATTCATAGCTATAACTCTGTTTGTCATTCATTTGTCCTCACTCTCTATTGACTCTTATCTAAAATAAAAAAGAAATGCCTCTAGGATAGAGACCCAGAAGATCTTGCGGAGTTAAGGAATGACATGAGAACCTATTTTCAGAATCTCACGAACTTCTTGAACTGAAAAACATCTATCACGTTCAATCCTTGTTTGCGCTTTATCTCTAAAAAAAAGGGGGGAGGGGGGGACAGAATGATATTCGCTAATGTGGACTTTATGTCAGAAAATAATGCATTGCTATACATCATGTCAAATAGATAGTGATCAAAGCAGGGTTTGGCTTCATTCAGAATGATTTAACAGAAATGAAGAACAAGGTTGCCTAAAGCAAAGAAAAAAAAACGGACCCTGATAGAGAACATGTTTGTTTGGCACCAGTAACAAACATTTGAATAACCGCGTATCTGCTCTTTAAATAAACGCGTCTTGTTGGCGTTCGACTTGACCTCTTTTTTTATATATATATAGATGCTAGCAAAGACATTAGAAATTAACTGGCACGACGGACAAGCCATTTATTCAGTTGATTTTTCTCCTGACGGTTCACGATACGCAACAGCCGGTGCAGATAACTCTATTCGAGTATGTCAACCTTGATCACAAAAACTATGCTAACAAGTAGTTAGATCTGGAGTATTCAGAAACGAACAGATACAACACCTTCTTCCTCAAGTCCCAAAAATGAAAAAAACAAACAATTAGTGGATTCTTTACCTGTCAACATCGATTTTCTCTCAGAACTTAAGCGACATTCTTCACCTATTAATGCTGTTCGATTCTCACCTAAAGGTGATTTACTCGCCTCAGCGGGTGATGGTAAGAAATCAACCTCTTTTTTCTTTTGTGATTTCTCACATGCTATAGATACATGTATCATTATTTGGAAACTATCACCTATGAAAGAAACAACTTTTGCAAGTGAATATAATGATTATGAAAAAGAAACTTGGACAGTTGTCTCCATGTTCTAGTAAGATAGTCAACCTACAATAGTATTTTAAGCTGACATGTTTATGTATAGTGGTCACAATAAAGAAGTATATGATTTGGCTTGGTCACCTTGCGGCAATTATTTGATTACAGCATCTATTGATAATACAGCTCGAGTGTGGTGTCTAACAGAGAGTATGCTATATACAGGCGATGAACAATGGACTGATACTTGTTAGAGACTTGTATTCATGTATTTGCGGATCATACACATTATGTGCAAGGTGTCAGTTGGGATCCCTTGGGCCAATATGTGGCCACTCAATCCAGTGATCGTTCAGTGGCTATATACAAATACAAAAAAGCACAAAATGGAAAACTTGTGTTTGGAGCATGTTCACGTAAATTCACTCGATTTGATAAAGGAAAACTAGTGGCAGAAGACGCAACAACAACAACAATAGCAACAGCAACAGCAACAGCAACAGCAACAGCAACAGCAACAGCAACAACGGCGACAGCGACAACAACAACGACAACAACCGGGTCATTTCGCCTTTATCATGATGAAAACCTAGTGTCTTTCTTTAGAAGATTATCTTTTAGTCCTGATGGCGCATTACTGATCACACCAGCAGGCTTAAATAAGCCAGTTGAAGCTATGAACAATGTAGACACAGAAGAAAATGACCAAGAATTACTCAATTGTGCTTATATTTATCCTCGTAATTTAATACTCAAGTAAGAGACGTAGAAGAAAAGATAGGTTGCTTATCAAGAGACATATAGACACCCTATTGGGTTTATAGGAAACCACCCAAAGCCTTCTATAGCTATTCGATGGTGCCCTATGCTTTTAAACAAAAGACGAAATGTTACATCCTGTTTTGCATTACCTTATCGTATGGTCTATGCAACAGCTACACAAGACTCTGTTTATATTTATGATACGCAACAATCTCGTCCTATTTGTGCTATTTCAGGGATGCATTTTGCACCTATTACTGACCTTGCATGGTAAAAAAAAAAAAAAAAAAAAAAAAAAAAAAAAAAGAAAAAAAAAGGCGCTTGTTATTCATTATTGCTTAGGTCTCATGATGGCTCTATTCTTATGTTCTCCTCTGCAGACGGCTATTGTTCTGCAGTTGTCTTCTCACATGAAGAATTAGGAGTGAAGCATGATAAACTACAAGATACAGTTCAAGAATATGATATTGAAATGATGGATATTCCTCAACATACAAGACATATTGAAGAATGGGCTAAACCTGCTAAACGCAAAGTGACACCACCACCTGTTAGTTTAGCAACATCAGAGACTGAAAAGCCCAAAAAGAGAAGAATTACTCCAATTTTAATCAGTACTCCTTTACCTTAAACTACTCCTTTAGTTGGCATAAAAAAGGGGGATTATTGCACTTTAATAGCATCTTCTTTTTTAACAAATATGCCACAATGAGGATTCGTTTGAAAATATCGAGTATTGTCTACTTTTCCGTCTGTATTACCAACTAGAAGAATAAAAATATTCATCAATACATTCTTGTTATATTTTTTGAATTTCTTACCTCTGCCATCTAATTCAATACCTAGCCATTCACTGCTTGTATCCCAGTGAACTTTTCCAATATATTGGACTTTACCAATCAAAGGCAAAGGCCGTTTAAATAATTTGACTTTGGAACCAATAACGATGGTTGAAATATCAGCTTGTACTACATTATCTGCATTATTGTCTGACAATTCCTCCAAACTACTGTTACAACTGTCAAGGCTGTTCAGTTTAATGATTTGATTATTCTTTGCTTCTTCTTGTTGCTGTTGTTTGACAAGCCGACTCCAGCGAGTCAATCGGTTAATGTTCTTTTTGATATGTCGCCTGAAGCTGTTCCATCTTCAGGCAAAGACCAACGCCTTTGTCTTGCATGATGGAAATTTGGATCTGGTGATCTTGATCTCGGTGGAGTAACGGGAAGCTCAAATCGAATACGTGAAGGTCTTTGTTGCTTTTTCTCTTTTTCTTCCTGAACATCCATACGTGCCTGTGTCTCTAAAGACAATAAGAGCTCCATGTCACAGGCTGTGATTTCCCTCAGTCTTGAGGCAAGTTCCTCGTCTTCTCCTTCCAATACAGGAGCAAGTATCATGTTATGATGCGAGGATGGAGGCGTAGGAGGTCTTTGTGGTGTACGTAATATACTGACGACAGCAGCATCAGAATGTTTATGATTGACAATGACTACCTTCCTCTGGAAACTAACTGTTGCAGAAGATGAATCATCAATGTCTCCTGTGGATTGTGTCTTTCTTAAGGTAAGAGAAGAAGGAAAATGAGTTGAAGAGAGCTTTTTTTTAGCTGTTTTTAGGCCAAACAATGGCATTTTATGGTGAGAAAAGAGTAAAAAAAAAAAAAAAAAAAAAAAAAAAAAAAAAAAAAAAAGGTTTGAAAAAAAAGATTTAACTGCATATTTAAATTATCTTTCACATAAGCAAATAAGCCTTTCATTGACATCATAAAGTTTATTATTAGACTTTTTTGTTTTGTTTTGTTTCTTGTTTTATTTGACCTTGACATTAGCAGGTTGTGCTGTTGAAGGTTGTGCTGCTTCTCTTCTTGCTGCGTCTTGTAAAAGTGCTGTATCAATAGCTTGAGGAGGGAGTTGCACATATCGAACAACAGAACCACGAATAAAACAGTTTTTAACTGAAATCTAATATTCGTGTAAGCATCATTCTTTGTTGTATTGTTTGCTTACCATATGAGGATATCTTTCTTCATCAACTACTTTAATATCATCCAAGCGAATATTTAAAAATTGATCAACTGATTTTAATACACCTGTAATGGCGAGATCATTCTTTAGCTCAACTGTCACTTGTTGATCAACTAGAGTCTTAAAGAAAGAGTAGAATAACTACAGGAATATGGTGAGTAAACAAAAGCCTGTCTGTTTCTGTATCAAATACCATTTGCGTATATAAGAGAAAGAAAATGAGAGACGAGAAACGCGCTCACATTGGCGCTCAGGTGTGACTGCTACTACTTCTCAGATTCATGGTCGATATAACCAAGGAGTGTTTAATAAGGTTAACAAAAAAAAAGTACACTCGTGTCAAGAATGTTTGCTTCTAATTACATTTCTAACGTTTAAGCTTTGTAAGAATTCATAAGTTGTACAAGCATATCAAAAAGCATAGACCACAAAAGAAGGGTTTCCTGTATGGAAGAAATTACTTTTTGGGCTCTTTTTGGCCATTGTCACTACCTAAATTTAGTGGCACATTTTCTTGATCACCGTTTGTTGATGGCACATGGTTCCACACTATTTGAATGTAAATTTGGAGGTGATCCTCAAGCTATTTTCTAAAATGCCTGTATGATCAGAGTTTATCACCCCCTCCCTCCTCCCTTTTTTATGATTGTTTTCTGATCATCGATATCAATATAATGGATTTATATATATATATATGTGTGTGTGTGTGTGCAAGGAGATGCAATGTCCATGTCATTTTGTGTTCAATACTGTATTTTGAGGGTCTTGACTTTTAAAGCAATCTTACCCATGTCATAAACTTTTTTTAGGCTTTGCTTTAACTTTACATAATGTCTAATACTGTATGTCTGTTGTTTTGTTAATGAAACAAATAGGCTTTGTCAGTATGAAGCTCCTATTTCATATTGTATAGGTACAATAGTCAAAGTGAAAACTGCTGTTGTACTAACTAAAGTAAACAAATCATGATGCTTGAACTTAAAAGTCGTCATGCGTCTGCTAGAACGAAGAAAGGGTATTTTATTTTGCAGAACGTGAAAATGTATTCGCGATAGAAACTTTTTTTTTTTTTTTTTTTTTTTTTTACTATTGAGGCCAAGTTAGCTCTAGACTTATGAGCTGCCTTTTGGGAAATTTACCACTTCCAGAAAAACGAATGACAAGACTATAAAGAAAGAGACAATAGAGTTATGATTTATAGCATTTCGATCAAAATAAATCCTGCCATAACTAGATCCAAAAACTGTATTTGCATATTCAGAAAACACTGAATTCAATGTTATGCAATTTGACCGTTGTTTTATAAATAATTAGCCTTCTGTCTCTCTTTTTCTTTCCTCTTCTTCTTGAGGCGACAAGAAAACACTGTGCTCTAGAAAGAGTAGCTATACAGGATTTTAGCCTAAAATGAGACGGTTGCAAAAAGTTTTAGAGACGGTTACAGAAAAATTAAGAGACCATTGCAGACTTCCAAATTAGACACAATGGAATTATTGTGAACTTTCTCAAAATTAACTTTGTAAAAGTCTCTAGAAAAATGCCTAAAGTTACAGTGTCTCGATCTCTCATTTCTCGTAAACCCAAAGACGGAATCCGTTTTGATCTTGGCCAAATTTTTGCTTTTGCATTAGTCCAATCTTCCTAGTTATGACTTCCAAAACTCGTTTCTGTTGATTAACAAAATTCGCTTCAGGCTATAGTCTGTCTAGAAAAGATTACCGTTTTATAGGGGGGAAATCCAGGATAGAAGCCAGGATAGATCTTCCATTTCTTTATTACGCGCTTATTTTCTTACTTTTACATAATATCTCTATCTTTATGACAACTATAACCAGGAATCAAGCAATTTGTATGTCCTATGGCGAGAAACACACGGCAGAAAACGTTGCTCGTCTTTCCAAGAGACCTGATGAAGCCCAAAGTCGACATTGGCTACGTAAATGACCCTACTGAGCCAAACTTGGTAGTTCTTACAATGATAACTGATTCTAAGTGCTATTTGTATGCTACTTCCTTGGATATTAAAAGGAAACCAAAATCTTGCTTGTTACAATAAATTTTCTTTTTTTTTGTCTCTTTCGTTCAGCGAATCATTTGCTTTACAACAGAGAGACAAGAAAATGTAACCTACTGTAGATCGTTCTTTAAGCTTGTTGCACATTGCTTCTAAAAGCGAAATGCGATTGGCTTCATCTTTTCATTTGGGGATTTTCGGACATAGCCAATCAAGATATAGCTCTCATCCTTCAAATTCTGTAAGAGTTTATGATATGCTGGTAAATGTTCTATAATTTTCTTAAAGGTAGAATCTACAAATTCACAGTTAGTGTCAACCAACAAGTTATTCTTAATTGCCCTCACCAAGAAACTGCTTCTTCGACACAAATAAACTTCTTAAAGTTGATCTCTCGCCGTCATTTGTCTGTTTCCTTTTAGAGGCTACTTTCAAAAAATCTAGTTTCTTGTGTGAGCATCACTTATTAAATGAAAGGATAGTCTTCTTGTCAAAGAGAGTCGTATATTCCTACACAGTAGCCAGGATTTTTTTTTTGTGATATTTGTTGATATTCATGAATGTCTTGACTATTAAGATCAAAGGGAAGATATATCATGTTGAGAAACTGAGCAATTTGTACGGGGGTTGCTTAAAAAAAAACTTTAACATCACTGCATTTTCTTCATTCTTGCGCTTACCGAGCAATGTCCGGTCAGTAGATACTTCGTTTGATGTTATAAATGCTGGAGCTTCATTGGCATATGCACGATATCTTAAAGGTTTCTGGTTGCTTTTTATTTTCCAAATCAAGAAAGGCTCAGTAGGGTCATTTACGTAGCCAATGTCGACTTTGGGCTTCATCAGGTCTCTTGGAAAGACGAGCAACGTTTTCTGCCGTGTGTTTCTCGCCATAGGACATACAAATTGCTTGATTCCTGGTTATAGTTGTCATAAAGATAGAGATATTATGTAAAAGTAAGAAAATAAGCGCGTAATAAAGAAATGGAAGATCTATCCTGGCTTCTATCCTGGATTTCCCCCCTATAAAACGGTAATCTTTTCTAGACAGACTATAGCCTGAAGCGAATTTTGTTAATCAACAGAAACGAGTTTTGGAAGTCATAACTAGGAAGATTGGACTAATGCAAAAGCAAAAATTTGGCCAAGATCAAAACGGATTCCGTCTTTGGGTTTACGAGAAATGAGAGATCGAGACACTGTAACTTTAGGCATTTTTCTAGAGACTTTTACAAAGTTAATTTTGAGAAAGTTCACAATAATTCCATTGTGTCTAATTTGGAAGTCTGCAATGGTCTCTTAATTTTTCTGTAACCGTCTCTAAAACTTTTTGCAACCGTCTCATTTTAGGCTAAAATCCTGTGTAATTTTACGCTCAGGTCAATATCATGAAACTCATTCCATCTTCTCCGACATTTAAGCTTTTTTTTTTTTTCTTTTTACAAAGTGTTACCTATCATGAGAACTATAACAAAACTATCAGAGCGATATTCATAAAACGAGTGGGAAAACAGTATAAATGCAAGTCACCAACGCAATAGCTTGTACTAATTTTCCGTCTACAAACCAAACATTAAATAACTTTTTTTTTTCCTTTTTCTCTTCTTTTTTCTTTCTTTACCCCAAGTCGAGAAAGTATAATGGATTATCACCAATACCCACCTGATATGAACAACATGATGGCGAGACAAAACGACCGTTCTTCGCCTTCATTTAATACAGTAGTAAATCAATACATGTTTAATGAAAGATCCCCTTCTATCATGTTTGATAGCAATGCAATTCATTCTCCACCTATCCTCAGTGAAGAAGGAAACAATTCAATGATGATGATGAGTACTCATCCTGTTCCTCCTGTTGTTCCTGTATCTCAAAATTTTCAAGGACCATGGAACCATCCTATGCTAAATGTGAATGATTATGCTGGTTCTAGTCGGCGACAACATCAGTCTACTCCTTCAGAACGTGGTATTGCCGGTTTTGTGTCAAAACTTTATCAGTAAGTTAACATACCTTACTCCTAGACTCCCTCTCTCCCCTATCCTTTGCCCCCCCTTTTTTTATACATACATGTGAGAGACATAAACTCACCCCCCTTCCTCTTATTACAAAATAGATGTCTTCAATCGCCTGAAAATAATCAAAACTACGCAAGGTGGTGTCAACATGATGGTAAAGACATGTTTGTTATCGACTGTATACCAGGTAAGGGCTTACAAACGAGTAATACAGTCTTTAATTTATTACTTTATGTTTATTAGAATTTACTGAAATAGTACTACCTCGTCTCTTTAAACATTGCAAATTCGCTTCGTTCGTACGCCAACTCAATGTAAATTTTTTTTTGTTTTTTTTTACGTGGCACTGATGTACCTTTTTTAGATTTATGGTTTTCAAAGAGATACGGATGCAAGGAAATCCAAAGATACCAAAGACAAGGAATCCTGTCGATGGCATCACCCTTGCTTCAAGCCTAATCGCCGCGATTTGTTTCATTTGATTCGTAGAAAAGCAACACGATATTCAAGAAAATCAAAAGCCAAGATCGCTACCGAAGAAGACCCTGAAACAATTCTCAACGTGGGCTCGGGCGATGATGATGAATCTGAAGAAATGGATCAAGAAAACATGATCTTGGTCGTGCATGATGACAACCGTCGTTCCTCTTCGGCTTCTTCTGCCACATCGATGCTCCCTGCTGACTATAATACATCACAATTACAACTAACAGGAGGCGGGTTGCCTTCTGAGTCGGTTTCGATGGTCAATACATCGACTCTCTCTTCGCCTAATCTAATGCAACACATGTCGCTTGATACGGGTTTTACTACACCAACACTGTTGCATGATAATAATGTGGATTTAGCTGGCCTTACTAACTCTGCTGTTTCGGACAAAACCGAGAGCAATCAAGATATGGTTCTAGACGTACAACTAAGATCAGAACCTTTCATGCAAACAGAACAAGAACTCCGCTTACAAGTCTATCACATGAAACGGAAACACCAAGAAGACTGTAGAGAATACGAAGAGCAATTAAACTCTGCTTTACTTCAAATTGATGAACAAAAAATACGCATTCAGCAGTTGGAAGAGGCCCTAGGTTTTACAGAACACTCGGTGAAACAGAGCACAAACCACCAACAAACAGGTGGTTACATGAGTACAGCCTGTGCAACTATACCCAACTCGTTTAATAGAAATTATCTACATTTAAACAACTATCAGAACTCGCCTCCTCCTCATCGTATCTTGGCTTCTTCAGTCTATAACCCCAAGTCCTTCCCGGTGAACACGCCGCCATCCAATCACCGTCTTGATACCAGACAAAATGAATCCAACGCAAGCTTTTATTATGAAGAGAACTCTAATCATGATGACATTGTACAAATTAAAAGTGAACATGACATTGACCACCAACCTCATTTAATATCGTCACCTTCACTTGTCACTTCCAACCATATCAACACCAATACTAACTCACCTTCTTGGCTATCCTTTGGAAGCAAATATCCTCTCCCTTACCAACACCGCGATTCAATATCCGTTGGTATAGATTCAACGACCACTACACATAATACTAACAACGGGATGATTACTGCCGGCAGTAACACAACAGAAAGTATTATCAAAGCCGATGCATTAAAGTCAATACCAAGCCATCAAAGTGATAGCCAAGACAAAAAAAAATCCTCTTGACTAAATCATATGAATTTTAATGCAACACACAAGCTGACACGACTATAATTTATCCTCTCTCTTTCTCTCTCTTTCTCTCTCTCTCTCTCTCTCTCTCTTTCTCTCTCATCCATGCCACTATGCATACATTCCTTGTGTTTTGCTTTCTACAAGAAAATGCACGTAAAAAAATCTTTTCTATCTCTTTCTCTCTTTCTCACTTTAAGTTTTTCTCTTTCTACATATAAAAAGTATTTTATGACAATAAACTACATTTCATGCATTCATTCTATAAACATATGCGTTTCTCAAGAATAAAAAAAAAAAAAATTGTGTCCTGCCCCTGCTATCCGTCATACCATGACTAAGCTTACGAATTAAATCTCGGAGTTTTACTTAATTTGTACCTGAAGGTGGGCTGCATTTACTGAAATGAAAATAAAGCTCTCAAGTTGTAAGGAAGATCGTTCGCGATACACATTGTCAAGTTAACTATGCAATAGAAAGAAAAAGATAAAGCAAACAAACAAACAAACAAAGAGACATGATAGACATCGATTCGAGTGTTTTAAAGTTTATCACAGACAGATAAAGTTGATTCTTATGTTCGAGATTTCAAACCTATTTTTTGCTTTTTTACACATGTAAACAGAAAAAAGTCTTACTAATTATATATGTCGATTACTTCCAAATAGAAATAGGTCACTAAATATGTAAACCCGGATAGGTTATAAGACACATACACACATTGATCTATATACCCTCTGGGGTCAGTTTGTTCCAGAATCACACCACTTGGAAAATGTGTTTGGGATTTTAAAAGGCCGTCAATGTTGGTGATAGACTGCAGCTTGTTTTTTAAAAACAATATTTTGTTGTTGCTGTAGTTACAATGATAAATGCAGCAATTTTTTTTTATTTGTTTCAGAGATTTAATCTCTCATCAAGATCCCTCGCTTAAAAAACTCTTTTTTTTTCTAAAAAAAAAATACAAAAAATCATTTTGTTAAGCTCCATACTACACTAAAAAAATCGAAGAACACCGTTTTTTGTTTACAGTACTTCCTTGTGATTTGAAAGTACTGACATTTAATAATAAGCAAACCTATAAATAAAGTAAACAAGAAGACTTCTTTTTTTTTTATTTCAGACAAGATACTTGAGCAATACGTTGGTCTTTTATTAATGTATATAAGCTGGAGTGATAGAAAGGAAAGAAGAGCAAAAGCATGGGTCTTTTACTGACACTTACAATGGAGATTTTTTTTTTCAGTTGTGTACTACATGGTATAAACTTTGAGTATCTGTGCACAATACATATGGTACACAAAGCAAAGTGTTTAGAACTGCAATTCTATTACTTGTATGCAATCAAAGAAATAGTTGTGTTTATTTGTTGTATATATGCAAATGGAAGCCATATTATGTCATATCGATAAAAAAAAAGTATCTTGTCGAATGATCAAGCCATCCTTTTTTTTTTTATGTCCTAGCGAAAAAAAAGATGGACAATGAGAAGAGGGAAAGATTTATTTGTTAAGTCGCTTATAGACTGTTTTTTTTATTTATTAAGCGAGAGTTTATTCCTATTTTTTTTATATATACTTTTTCTCTTTTCCTATTCCTTTTTGTTTTCTTTTATACAATGACAATTGTAGACACAGACATCATACCTGTGAATGCAGTAATTGAAGATAAAAAGACAATCAGCGTAGGCGTTGATCTGTCAGACTCATTATTTGGTACAATGCATCACAAAAAAAAAAAATTATATATTAATCTTAATTAGATTATGACATGCTTTTAAAAGATGTAGAAAGTAATGGCACAGAAAGTACACACGTAGAAGAAGATGAATTATTTAATACTTCTTTTCATGAACAAGATAAAAAGAATCATTCGCTATCACCTACGCTTCACAAAAAACTACCAACATTAGTGCAATGGAGTCCTCAACAAGGTCAAGCCTCATTTATTATGTCTATCATCTTAGAATGTCATCAAGAAGCAGTGGTACCTATGCGAATTGTGTTTGGCTCATTGACCATTGAAACCTCACAACAACAACAAAGGGTCTCCCATAATAACGATGCGAGTGTCTGGATCACTCTAATAGCCACCGTACCTCCTCTCAAAGAAACTCATTCAGATTCAGATCGAGTGCCCATCTCAGTTTGTTTATTTGACGCTCATGATCCTGACTTAGCTACGGAGACACTGAATATAGGCACATTTACTTATTGCGAAGGTTTGTTTTGATTTAAACCGATTTCTCCACATTGTTTTATTTGTTTGTTTGGAAAGCTTATTTTTTCCTTTGTCTCTTTTCTTTTCTGTATAGACATGAAATGGGCAAATCGTAAACGAGCCTTGTCTTGCGAACCAGATGAATGCACCAAGAAAAAGACTACATTTGATGTTAAAAGCTCAGGCAAGTTCATTCAAATCATTGGTTGATTGAAACTCATGTAAAATTAGACCAAGAAGATATGGATGCACAATTATTGAAACTTTTGGCTCCCTATGATCCTCTCTTGACTGTCAATGGCCCTATTCAGACCAATTGGATCTCTCCTCCTAGTGAGGCAAGCACAGTTCATTGGGCGTCTCCTTCTAGTCTTCACAGTACAAGTACTCAACCAAACTATACGACTTCAGTACCACTGGCTGGCTCTTATCCTACGCCCATGTCCCACACTATGTTACTTCCGCAAGATGTGTTCAATAGAAATACACCACCACGACAACAACAACAACAACAACAACAACCTTGTGTTGGTATGTATGGTATGTTTTCTATGCCTCCTCCTCCTCCTACCACAATGCTTCAAAAAGAAGGTATGTACCGTGCTTTTTTGGAAATGCAACAGCGTCAACGTCATAGATCGTTTTCAACACAACACAACATAATGTTTCATCCCAATGACATGCGTCAATTCTATCTTCAAAACACCATGACTCAACAAAGGCAAAGACCATGTAGTTTAGCAGAGGCGCCTGATATTCCTCGACGAGCCTCTGCTCCTACTACCACTACTACATCAACCACGCCAACTGCCTCCAGTAATTGTACTGCATTAAACAAGGCGCATTTAAAACTCAATGGTGATCTAGCTGATATGATGGTCAATTGGTCCATGTCTGAATGGCAACTCGGTCGTCGTCTTGTTCATTTCTGGCGAGAGACAACCGTCGATGCAGAAGGTAATTTAACACTGGTCGAGTGTGGATTTGAACCGATGGATCAACACGTCTATCATCAGCAGCGAATGAGAGATAATGTCGCTGCCGTCGCTGCCGCTGCTGCTGCTGCTGCTGCTGCTGCTGCTGCCATCGCCCATTCACCACCAGGCGTGTCCAGCATGAACACCAATCATCGATCAGACACACCTATTGTGATTTCTTGTATTTATTGGCGTGAACGTAATGATTATTATATCACTTCTGTGGATTGCATCTATTTATTAGAGAGTATGATTGGTATTCATTTTACAGTAGAAGAAAAGAACCGGATTCGAAGAAACTTGGAAGGTTTTCGACCCTTGACGGTGTCGAAATGTAAAGTAGACTGCGCTGACTTTTTCAAACTGATCATGTCCTTTCCTCATCCAAAACCTCGCAATATTGAAAAAGACGTCAAGGTGTTTGCCTGGAGAACATTGCCTCATGCTTTAAGGAAAATCGTTCGAAAATATACACCTTCTTATGTGACAACAGCTCCTTTGGAACCTATTCAAAAATCAAGTTCAACATATTCACCTCAACACAATTTAGGATTTTAGTAAATAACAATAACAATAATAATAAACCTTAGGTTGAGCCTTATATTCTATAGAACTCACTTTTTTTTTTTTTTTTTTTTTTTTTTTTTTTGTTTATTACAATTGATCCAAAGAGATATTGGCACTAGAGAAATAACCAGGCAGGAATTGAACTGCTTCTGGTAATTGAGTAATGAATGGCTTGATCAATTGACGTTTTTCTGGAGCCATGGCCATGATTTGTTGAGCAAGATAGACTTGAGAAGAAGGTAAGCCTGCAGTAGGGTCTTCTTGAACAGGGTTACTTGTAGCTAATTTGGCAAATGTAGTTTGATATCCTCCTTCTTCAATATCCAAGGTATACAATTCATCAGGCCCATCTGTCTCAAGTGAACCAGGTAATTCTAACAAGGCCAACAGAGCCAACAAGGACTTGGACCAGAGTTGACTCAAGTAAGGTTCATTCAACATGATGTCTGATTTGGTCAAAAGGCGGGTCATACCCACACCGCTGATTTTACGGTCGATAGGTTTGCTTAACTTGACCAAGTCTGGGAGAATAAACAAGGACATAATTTGACCAAAAAGACTATACACATACATCATAAGAATAACTCCTGCTATATTGTTGATTCACTTACCCAGGCTGTAATGATTCATACACACGAATGATTGTGTCGGGTCCATTCATGGATTCAAGCAAGAAGCAATAATTCATCCAGAGTGTAAAGTTACGTGTAAATCTATCAAAGCTAATTTGATCTCCTTTCTTTTTACTCTGAAGACGCTTCAATACCGCAGAAAGTAAAGCAGGAAGGTAATTGCCAAATAAGTGACTTATCAAAGTTAGCCTTGTCTATATACAATGTACTTACATAGGCACACGCTTTGTCAATGTCTCCAACAACAGAATACCATAATGATCAAATTGACGTGAATAAACAAGCTTTTGCTGGAAAATACCAAGAATAGGTTCAAGTTGATTACTGGCCAAGATGGATTGAATTCCCTTGTTCAAATAAGCCTGAATCAAGCGTACAAGAGCAGGAATGTTACCTTGTTCCCATAAAGCAGGATTCAAGATAGGCACCAAAAGAGCGGTGTAGGCTTCTGTTAATTCGGTACCCTTGTGGTGTTCAAGCAATTGAGCCAATAACTGGAACACATAAGGACTGAATTCCTGAACATCTTGAGCCAAAATCGTCTGGAATGGACCAAAGCACATGTTTTCAAATTCAGACAAGGCAGCTTCAGAGATGGGGCAAATGAATCGAATCAAGGCACCAATGCTCTCAAACACATAGTGATTGAATTTAGGATTACTAGGGTTTTTGCTGACAATGGCAAGAATGTTGGTTAATTTGCCCATGATCACATTCACATAAGGGACCATGTCTTGACGACTAGTGATGATGACACGCATTACAGCTCGCATTAAATAGTCATTTTCAGAGAGTTTTTCAGGTGTTTGTCCTTGTTCTATCAATCTAAACAGTTGAGACAAAAGTGTCTCTGAGTAAGGTTTAATGTCTTCTGAAGTAAACCTGATTTTAGAGTGTCAGCTAATCCATTATTCATATCGTCCTATTTGCAACTTACATCATTGTCTTGCCTTGACGCATAAACAAGATACGTTCAATAGCAATAGCAGCATAAGTATGAACCACATAATCAGTGGATTCAAGATGCTTCACAAGCAAAGGAAATACAGTCAACAGTTGATCTTTTGTCAACTGATTCCTAAATGTATAGACATACTTGATAGCATCTACCTTAAGAATAGGCATATCAGTCATCACTTCAGACTGCAAATCACACAAGACATGCTTTGAAAAGAAATCGACCACGTCCACTAAATCATTGGTCTTGGTGACACCTTGTTGACTTGTAGCAGAACGCGTAGCAATAGCAACCAATAAGAAAATAGCCGTGTTTTTATCTTTCCAGTTGGCTTTAGGATTAATACTGTAGTTTTGCAAGTAACGAAAGACATAGTCAGACATGATCTTGGTAACCTGAGTCTCAAAGCGCTCCATCAAACCACGAATGAAATCGGCTGCTGAACGACGGCGTGTGTCTGTGTCGGATCCTTCTAAATCTCGGCGGATGTATTCAATAGGATTGTCTTCAAATAGTTCTTCATCTGAGGTACGAATGGCTACATTGGGGAGTGCAATACGCTCACACATTGTACCAAGTGTATTTTGATCTGCAAAGTATTGAGCATGGCGTTCAATCTTGACAATGGCAGTCAATACAGAAAAAGCCTTGCATACCATCTATGCTATATGTCAGTATGGATTATTTGAGTAAGTATATACACATATACATACAGCATCATATTTAGGATCACCATTAGTGTTTGTAAGCAAATTAATCACAATAGGCACAAAGCCATTTAGTTGAGGGAATACTTCTTCGTAACGAGAAGCGTATAATTCAAGAATATAACAAATACCCGTCTTGATTTGTTCCAATGGTCCTTCTTCTTCTTCATCATCAGTTACTAATAATGGGTTTTGATAGACAAGATATTTCTCGAATAAGCCCATAAATGTATTCAAATTGTCTTCAAAGAATTCAGGAAGATCTTGACAGTTCAAGTCATAGTAAATCTTGATCAAAAGTACCAATGAGCGAGCTAAAATCTGCAGTGCTTGTAAATTAGTGTTGTTTTCTTCAATCAGTTTATCTGTAATCTATCGAATCAAAACAGAGGTCAATAAAGGAGAACTCAGTAGAATTCCTTACTTGAAAGAGTTGCATATAAGGTTCACAGAATAAATCCAAGACATATTTGATATTAAGAAACAAATCATCACTTCTGAAGGCTGATCTCCATCTATAACAACATAAGTTTTCGTTCTTTATAAGACTATTTACCTTTTGAAGATAGAGTGTGCTGTACCAAGAATACCATTGTTTACTCGATAATCAGTAGGACTCAATTTACTGATCAATTCCTATCAGCAAAGATATCAATACACCTAATTATCAAGTGTGTCTGCTTACAGGTAATAAAGTATCCCACTTTTCAGGGAAATCAGAAGCAGCAATCAGACTAAGCGCGTCACTGATTTGTAACTGAAGTTTATCGGGCACAGTGATCATGAGCTGCACAATTTGTCGTTTGATCTCAATACGGTCTGGTAGAGCAATCTTATCTGCTTCATTTTCATTTTCCTGTGGTTGGTTAATACACAAATGATATACACGTATCCTACTGGCTTACCATCACCCAATGGCGCTTCACAAAATTCTTGAAATAGACAGCACCAGCCATACGAATAGTGGCATCAGCGGATTCATCACTAATCACTTTAAGCAAAAGTAAAGGAAAGCCTTGTTGGGTCTCTACTTGAGCCAAATTTAAAGAGGCTACGCGTTGTTAGTCCACGTTTGATTCTCGAGACATACCTTCTTTTTGTGTTGCAGGGTTTAATGTCTGCAATAAGTATTGCTGTAGTGTAGCGTATGTTTGCTCGTTTATCTCCATTGAACAAAGAAACAAAAAGAAAAGAAAAGAAAAAAACGCGCACAGTTTGAAAAACGTCACTTGGTGTTGAAAGCGCGTTTTTAATCTCCGTTAAAGGGCTGCTTAACAAAAGAAAAAAAAAAGTTTTGTTCATGGTTTATATGGTCCATGTTGACATCCCATGTCGTTGTCTAGAAAACCTCTTCAGTCCAAGAATACCAACCAAAATCAAATTACACCTCCACCAAAGCTAGATAATGACGCGTTAAAGAAAATACAACAATTGCAACCATTTGGGGTATGCTCATCACACAGACACACATCCATCTCGATCTCATCCTTCTTTCTTTTTAGTTGGTGCTTTCCTCACGTATAAGAAAACCAAAGAAACAAGAGTCTCAAAAACCCAAAACAAAAGAAATCAAAAAACGATCCTTAGAAAGATTAGGTTCAAAGAAATCAAACACGCCCAAACGACAATCCTTCAAAGATGAATACGATGTACCCATCAATCGATTACCTACTGACTGTTTGATTTCTATCTTTCAGCACTGTCAGGACTTCGAGACATATTGTGCTTTACTGAGTGTGTGTCATACTTGGCGATCCATAGGCACTCAACCCTTTATGGTAACACACATAAACACCCTTTACACTCCATTAAAAATCCCTCCTTTTATTAGTGGAGAAAGACAGCTATCTCTTGGAAGACTATGTATCGACAAGTCAACATATTGCACTTACCTCGAAGAAGATTTGACCAAATGCACTATATACGTTCATTGACCATCACAGACCATAACAAAGACATTCAATATCCCATTATTGATATCAAACTATCCCCCTTTCGAGCATTAAGAGAGCTTTACCTCATCAACATGTCTTTGGCAGACATTGACTGCTTAATATCATGGCTGCGTCATATCAAAAAACTCTGTTGTCAACATACTTACATAGGACAAAGACCCAATCTTAGACTCACCATGTTTTCTCAACTACACCAACTAGAATATCTACAGATTGACTTTGCAGAGCATTGCAATCTAGGTCTAAGTCGATCGACATTTCTTAGTGATAGTCAAGGTGACAAGAAGGAGCAACTACCATCCACACTCAAGACACTCTCTTTATGGGGTGTATATGATTATGAAGAAGTCTTGTTTGAACCTCAAGTAAACCATCAAGAAGAACAGAATACGATTGCCTATTGGCTTCAAGTTGAAAATACCCTGGTTCAGAAATACCACGTCTTTGCCTCTTTATCCAACTTGACATCACTTTCTTTGGGTTATGTGAGTTCATTTACTTCGCGCGTTTGGCGTGAATGTATGCTACCTTGTGCAAACACACTATTGTATCTGGACATGCATCAATGGGACAGTAAAAGGGAATCACCTGAAATGAGCTTAAGGAGAAGATTGACAGAGGAAAACGTAAAAGATGATGCAGAAGAAGCCCTGGCTGAATTTATTGGTGCATTAAATCACATCAAAGAAATTCAGTTGGATGCGTTTGTGTGTAGTCAGGGATTAGTGGATGGATTGGCTGCTTTAGATAAAAAGTATGAAATATTGCATGGCTTAGATAAAGAAGATGACCTCAAGATTGAGTCTTTTATGAACAAGCAATTAATTCAATTCAAGATTAAGATACTCAATGCATAAAAACCATCTTACAAAAATAAAGAACATGGCCTCATCTTCAGATAAAAAAACATATAAGTGTATGTTTCATGGTAGATCTATGATAGGCATGCAAAGGTTTGCTCTACTGAAGGTTGTTTTGCAAGCTGTACTGCTGGTGTATCAATAACCTTAGGTATCTACTGAGATAGAGGTTACAATGGCATCTGCACTATGTGCAATCGTAGACTGTTTTGTTCCACACTCACTACTTGTAGTTGATTAGATCTTGCGCTTATTTATCTTCAGTTCTTGACATAGGCACTCTTAAGTGAAATAAAATACTCGTCAAAGTAGGGAGTACATTTAACACGCAAGGTAAGAAGATAATCGGCGTTTGAAACAGCCGATCCTCCTTTTGTTTGACATTTATTACTGATCATGTCCAAAGCTACTCTCTTTAGGTTCGAAGTATTATGTATAATGGTAGATTTTACTTAAAAATACTCTGCAAATCAGATAATGTATAGAAAACTACCTAATTGCTAGTCAATACCTACTGAAAAGGGTCTCTTTTGTACTAATTACAGTGTACAACGAACTTTGAATACAGATTTGAAGGCAATGCTCAAATGAACTCGCCTTTTTTATCTTGGTAAACTGGCTTTCTTTTTCTTAGGAGTACCCAGACATTGCCTTATTTGATTTGGTTGGATCAGACCTACATTGGGTTACTCCAAAAATTCTCGAACATGGTTCTTTCGCCTAACAAGCCAACCCACAACATGACATCCTCTAAAGGGCGCCGTAACAACGATAATTCACCCAGAATTGGTCGCAAGTAGCGGCTAGAACTATTGTGTCTGCTAACCAGTCGTCATCATTGGCTGCTACTGCTTCATCTGCACGCACTTCTGGTTCTTCCCAGTCAAAGTATGCTAGTACCAACACTCTTTCTTCAGGCATTATTACGCCTTATATTGTCGGTTTAGAGAAAGACAGTGTATTGATCGATATCACCAACATTCGTGATGCGAATGGCCTTAAGCAGTTTCTTGGGTCACTCAATACCTATGAAGAGTATTATTTCTTTGGCACTTTACTTGTTGAGCGCAAGTATTTGCAGAGACGTTTTATTGAAACTTGTTGGGACACCAACTCAGAAGTATACAATAAGTTGATCAATACCGATTTACAGATGGAAGATAATAATATTATCAAAGGTTACCGCAGCTTGCCCCAGAATGCGAAAATTGCTCGAGTTAAGGTTGAACGACTCCCTTTGATTCATCCTTTAACTCTCCGTGAGCAAATGACCAAACGGTTTTCTCACTTTGGTGAAGTCTTGGATCTTGGTTTCATATGGACGGTGCTGTATTTTTCGGCCAGGGCTACGTCGTTCTTGACCTGAACAACCTCACAAGACTGAGCCTAAGCAACTTGGTCAAGTAGTGGATTGGCCCGAATTTGATCGTGAGCTTCTGCTTATGTGGGATGAAATGCCCCAATTTTGTCGTTTTTGTCAAAAATCCGACCATTGTCGAGCAGATTGCATGGGACTCATTAATACTCGTCGTTGTTATAATTGCAATGAGCGTGGTCATATCAGCCGTGATTGTCTTCGTTGTAATCATGGATCAGGCCACCCTCCTAATGAGCGTATTGGGATCACAAAAGACAAGGCTAGTAGATCAGGCTCCAACCTGCCCAATGAGCAACTGGCACAAAGTGTGAAGCCTAAGCAAAGTGTCTCTCTTGCTGCATTGACTACCGTTCCTCTTAGTCAAATAGCAACCGAGACTATTCAAACACTTTCAAACGGTACTACAGTAGTCGAGCATGAATTGATGGATCATGAAATGAAAGAGCAAGGAGATAGTGAAGTAGAAATCATTGACTCCGATGGAGAGGATGATGATGAATATCTTCAAAATATTCCAAGCAATAATCCAACCCAAGAGGCTTTGGACTTAGAAAGTTTATCCAGGAGCGTAAAAAGATCAAACTTAATCATGACGGTGAGAGACATGGAGTGGTGCCTAATCATAATACAGGTGGATCAACTGGTACCTCTCCTGAATTTCAATAAGATAATCTATGCCTAAAGACTCTATGCAAATTGCCACCCTTAATTGTCGTGGCCTTACGAAAACTTCAGATCCTTACAAACAGTCCTTATTCATCCGCTTTCTACGCTCAACTAAATATGACATTCTATGCTTACAAGAAACACGCGCATCTACACTTAATATACAGAAACAGTTCAACCTCAAGTTCCAGACTAAATCTAGTCTTTGGACAGAACACTGTGGCATTGTTTCCTTTAAATCTCACTACAAAATTACAGCACATCCCACCATCAATTCTACCGATGGCCACTTTCTCTTAGCGTCCATTGTTCATGCCTCTGAACCCTCCATTCCTTTTATGTATATCCTCAATATTTATGCTCCTGCTTATCGTAGTAGTCGATCCACATTCTTTCGCACGTTATCTTCCAATCAACCATTAATGTCACATTTACAGTCAACGTCTTTGCCTATAATTATTGCTGGCGATTTCAACTATGACATTTACCGAAAATCCAACATTGATACGTGCTGGAATGATCTACTTCTTACTTCATTCCAAGATTGCTTTCAAAGTGATCCTCTTCCTACATTTGTTAGTACCACTGGTAGTCGCACACATATTGACTATATATTTTGCACTCTACCTCATGCTGACAACGTAATTTCTATGACTCAAAGTTTCGTCAACTACAGTTGGACTGACCATGCCTTGCTTTCTATCAACTATCAACTGGTACACACTCCAGCTGGACCTGGTCCTTGGAAAGGTAATCCTAATCTTGCTCGACTATCTGCATATAGAAAAGGTTTGACAATACATATTGAGCAATACATGGATAACATCAACCGTTTGGATCCTGATTGCCCTTCAGTTCAAACTATTTGGGATGAATTGAAAGAACAAGTCAAAGTTTTTACTCGATCCTTCCAGATCATGCGTAACAACTGGCGATCCAAATCTCTGAAAAAGCTTCAATCCAAACGCAACATAATCTTACGAGATCATAAAAATATATCTATTTTATCATCTCTTTTACCAAAAGTTGTAAAAATGATTACTATTTTGCAGGATGAATCTGCCGAAATAGAACATCTCAAAGCAGGCAAATTTTGGCGAGAAAAAGGTGAACGATCTCCTGGTCTTCTCAAAAAACTTGCACAAGATAGGTCTGCACAGCGAACAATACCAAAGCTCTTTGATCCCAATTCTAGACGATTGGTTACTAATACAGAAGGGAAAACAAAGGTGATGGTTGCCTTCTATAAGGCGCTATATCGTCCTGACAAGATCCAATCCTCTGATGTCAATACGCTTTTACAACGTACCAACAGCCAACGACTTACTAAAGAGCAAGCATCTACCCTTGAAAGTCCTATCACTTGGCTGGAAATATCGAAAGCAAGTAGACGCTCATCTCGTCAGAGTAGTCCTGGTAGCGATGGTTTGCCATACGAAATTCTAGGTATTTTACTTCGTGTTCCTTGTTTAAGGCAGCTGGTTCTACAAGTATACAATGATGCCTTAGCTCATTCTTTATTCCCGAAATCATGGCTGCTATCACTTATGACTCTTTTGCCTAAGAAAGGTGATTTAACACGGGCAGAGAACTATCGTCCTATTCAGTTGGTGAATGCAGATAACAAGGTCTTCACTCGGATAAGCAACCACAGGATTATGACAGTAGCTGCTACACTTATCAACAGACATCAGCTAGACTTTATGCCTGGTAGATATATTGCTGAACATGGCTTGCTCACCCAAATGATCATGGAAAATGCAGCAACAAACTACCGCTGACCAGACAAAGATCTTGGCATTCCTTTAGACCAAGAAAAAGCCTATGATTGTGTCAACCTTGACTATCTCAAGCAAGTGTTGTTACACTTTGGTTTTCCAAAGACCCTGGTTGCCAGCACTACTACCTTGTTCAGAGATAATTTCATTTGTATCAACATCAATGGTTGGCTCTCTAAGCAGTTGGTTCCAAAGCGCCGAGGCCTCAAACAAGGTGACCCACTCTCTTGTATTTTATACAATTTTGCCTTAGAGCCACTTCTCCAGTCGGTATTGAATGACACTCAATTTTCTGGCTATCGCTTCAAGCATAATGGTTTTAGTCAAGCTATCACCTTACCTGCTATCAAATTGCTTAGTTATGCTGATGACACTTTAGTTTTTCTTCATAATATCCATGACCTTCGCAGAATGCAGTTTTACTTGCAGACCTACAGTAAAGCATCCAATGCCAAGATTAACTACCATAAAGTGCGAACAATCTCTCTCTCTGGCCACAATCTAGATGACAAATGGCTGACTACTCTACAAGCCATTGACATTTTCAAGATATGGTGCCGTACAGATGCTGAACCCATTATCTACTTAGGTTTTCCCCTTATCCAATCCTTGGACCAGCGAGCTCACTTTTTTTTGTCCCTCACTCGATCACTGTCTCAACTGGCGGATATTCATGCCTCACGCAATATTTCTGTTGTTGGTAGAGCTACAGTTGCCAGTTCACTTTTGTTGTCTAAATGCTGGTATATTTTGCGAGTGATCCCTACCACTCAAGCAATCCTTAATACCATTCGAACTGTCATTACTTCTTTTGTCAACCGGCAAATCTTTCCTCGCATTAGTTAGCAAACGATGGCTGCCACAATGTGCTGCCAGACAATGGATGCTATTCCTAGGAAACAGTACTCATATATGCCAAACCCTATCGAATACTTTTTACTCCCATTACGCTCAATTGCTTTGCCATCTGACACCTTTGAATTGCCTCTCAAGTTACGCACAGTAGCGGTTTCCTACCTATATGAGTACCATTCACAGGGTCACTATTTGGCACCAATACCAGTTTCTTCCTTTCCCCTGGATATCCGTCGTAGTGTTAGAAAATACCTTCAAGCAGTGAATCAAAGTCATTGTCAACTGGAACCATTCTTTGGTCAATGCCTTGTTCGTACTTCATTAGACTTACACAATTCTGTGCATATTCCTGCAATTCAGCGGTCTCTTGGTTTCTTTTCTTTTGTGCGTATGTTGAAACTGCCTTTAGACAATGAAAATTTCATTGCCCTCAAAAATGGTGGCTATACTTTCCGTAAGGTCATCTCACAAGCTGCCTCGTCTGATATCATTGCTCGGCAAGAAGTTTCTTCTGCTGCTTGGAAGTACTTTTGGTGTATACCTATCACAAGATTCCCACTCGCTTCCCTACTGCTGCCTGCATTTTGTGTGGTGATCAGGAGACTGTGTACCATTTCTTCTTTCGCTGCCCCAAAAATTTCCATTCTGGGATGCCTTGATCAGGGAATTTTTGTGGCCAGGCACCTCTCTGGATCTAGTCTCTTATGCACTTGCATCTTTCAATTTTTCTCGGATTTGGTTTCAAACTAACTGTCCTCTTTCAGTAGCCATGGTAACCTTGATCGGTCTCTCTGAAATCTGGAAGGCCCATTGGACCCATACCATGCAGAACCAGCCACTCCATTATCTCTCTGTTCTTCACAGCACTCGCTATCAAATTAAGCGTATAGCTGCTAAAAATGACCTTTCATCTTGAGAGGTCTTTTCCCGCAATAGCTGCTCTTCTTTCCTTTTATATTTTTCTACTTTCTTACTATCGTACCAATTTTTTTTTTCTTTATATTTTCTTACAATAAATAATTGTCGAGCACCTCTTTTAGTGGGTCCCTCCCAAGACTACTAATACGTGCGGCAAATAAAATCATTAAAAAAAATCGAGTTTTTGCTGAGAACTGCATAAAGACGCAGCTATTCGGCTTTGGTGTAGTGACAAAAGCTGTAGAACTTTTTATTTCAAATTTTTTGATATAAAGAACACAGCAGCTTTGCTGCTAAAATGTTGAGATAATCCGTAAAGATGTTCAGGAAGTTTTTTGCTTATATCTCATCATTTGTGTAGTACAACTGTTAAACAAACACACTCGCCAAAAGCTCTAGTTTTTGGCGCAAATTTTGAGTATTTAAACTTGTCAATTGCTCTATTTTTTGCCTTGAAGCATCAAAAAGAGGCTCAAGGAATTGTCAAACAGATGATTTTCATGACTAGTAGCTTTTGGCCGAATGGTCATTTTGGTCAAATTTTACAAGTTGCTTTTTTTGTCCAAATCAACTCCAAAGGTACCTCGTATATTAGTAGACATGATTTGTAGGCATTTAGAGCATTTATGCGTGTATAAACAGGCTTTATAATACGTTTATTTGTCTAAAAATTTGTAGATTGTTACCACATTGGACTTCAATTTTTTCTAAGGAAAATTTAACCTCAAACAGTATATTTTTTTTCCTCTTTTTCGTAAAATATGGTTTCATTCATGGATATTACATTTTTAGGCACAGGCAGTGCTCAACCTAGTGCTACTCGAAACCACCAGTCCATGGCATTAAGAATAGACGGTGATATCTGGTTATTTGATTGTGGAGAAGCAACACAACATCAATTTCAAAAGAGTCAGTTAAAAATGGGCAGGATCACGCGTATCTTTATCACACATATGCATGGCGACCATTGCTTTGGGCTTGGACCATTACTCTGCAGTATGACAGACAACTTGAATCCTCAGAACACAACCCAATCCGAATCCCAGCTGCCGATCGATATTTATGGACCTACACCTTTACGATCGTGGCTTCGAACCACACTCAAATTAACCTATTCTCATCTCGGCCGTCCTTATCGTGTTCACGAACTGCTTTGCGATACCGATCCCGAGGATCTCAACCAGGATCTCCATCACAACGAACTGCCAGGAGAAAATGTACGTATCGAGAACAATGCATTTACACTACCGTTGTATGCATCAGGCAAAAAAGGGTATCAAGTCCAAGCTGCGTATATTGAGCACTCTATTCCTTCATTGGGTTATGTGATTCGAGAACCACCTTCGTCAGGCAAATTGGATGGCTTGATCCCTTTGATCAAGAAACATACCAAGGCATTACAAGCGCAAGGCATGAAAAATCCCATGACACTGTTGGGCCAGATTCAGCGAACACAAGAGCCTTATACGTTGCCTGATGGAGATGTACTTGTACCTCCTCCACAACGTCCTGGTCGTGAAATCGTAATTTTGGGAGACACCAGAGATCCATCGTCCATCTTGCCTTTAACCAACACACCTACTTTGCTTGTGCATGAAGCTACAAATGCACTTACTAGACTCGATACACTAGACGCAAAGACAATGGTGACATTCGAACAAGTAGAAGAACGAACCAAAAACCATGGCCATTCAACACCACAAATGGCAGCTGCCTTTGCAAAGAAAATCAAGTGTAAAAAATTGATCTTGACTCACTTCAGTGCTCGTTATCGTGGTGATGAAGATCCTGAGGCTTTGGAAGTGATGGAGGAAGTCCGTTCTTTAGCCATTGATGTATTAGATCAACGAAAAGAGGATGTGCTTTGTGCTCGAGATTTATGGTCTTTTGAGATCAAGATGACATAGTTTATTATTAAAGACTGTTACATTCTCTTGCTAAATGTCCCACCTAAAAAAAAAAAAAAGAGAGAGAGAGAGGAGGGAAGTTTAGATTTGTATATAAGAATAGAGTTTTTTTTTTTTTTTTTTTTTTACCTTGTTGCATCGATAACATGTAAAAGGTTGATGAGGCTCACGTCTGTTAAATGCTTGACTTTTGTTACGTCTAAAATGATCAAATTCATCCATAGCAGACTTGCTTCCAAGCCCCATATACTTATTTTCTTGTGGAACACCACTAAAATCGTGCCTGCCAAACCCGTTGCTTTTGCCTGATCCATAACTCGTATTTGATGAACGCATCAAAGAAGGTGGTGGCGGGGAAGGTGATCGACTATGACTGCGACTATAACGTCTCTGATATCGATTTCTGGATGGACTTCGAGTTTTGGCTGGAGAAGGACTACGGCTTCTCATTGAAGGAGGGCTACGGCTTAATCGCTGGCGATAACGAGGGGATGGTGTTCTACTACGGCTCCTACCACGACTTGGACTTAGATATTCTCTTCTATCATGGTATTGCTCTCTACTTGGAGATCGTGTATTGCGCTGTTGTTTTCGTTGATGAATAGAGGTTGTATATTCATCTAAATAACCTTTTTCCCAACCTTGCGCATCAATGTTGGATCTAGTGGCTTTTTCGTCTATAATCACACTATCTGCACTGGACAAGTCAAGTCCCTGATAGAATTCATCTACAGCTGTTATAAGTTCTTGTGTGGGTGGTGGACGTGGAAAGGGAACTCGAATCAGAGTTGGATCAACAGGTTGATAATCCTCTGACTAAATGAACAGCAGATAAATATATGACTCTCTTTTTCATAAAGCATTACCTTGGCAAAAAGCATAAGTCCAGCAGGCAATTCATGGTAAGGTTTAGCTGGTGGCGGTGGTGGTGGTGGTATAGGCAAAGGTACTGCTCCTTGTTGTAATGAATTGGCATGAGGTGGTGGAACACTAGGCATATGTTGAGGATAAGACACAAAAGAGTTTTGAAATGGATGTGACATAATATCTCTTTTCATGCGACTAATAACCTGAGGTTCAAAGATGTTTTGATCGCCCCAGAAGCCAATCACCTAATCAATGCTTAAGTTTGGTATGATATACTATGCTTTATACCTTCATGATTTTAGCTTCATATTCTGCTGATTCTGCTGCTTCATAAGCCATTCGTAAAAGAGGCACTAATAAGGGCAGCATGGCTTCTTGCATCCATGTTATCTGTTTCCTAGCACTGTTTCTTATCAGAAAAAACAACGCAAAAAAGATATATACTTGAGCTTACGTATGAAAGACGACATCATTAAGCAAGTAAATGAGATGTATTCTATCTGTTTGTGAGGTACGTGATCTAGACAATGCCAACATATATTCTAGAATAGCATTCATATGATGAGGTGCTTGACAGTATTCAAGTACCCATTTCCTTCCTGTCTGCATGAACATGTCAATGACACGATGCCACATCATTGCTATTTTACCTCAATATTTGCTTTTGAGCATTCATGCATAATCAAGTGAAGCAAGACGCGAAAGTCTTCAATGTTTTTTCTAGTGACATTCTTTGACGATCCGTCCAATATGTGTTGACAGAGTCGTTGGAAATAAGCAGACAGTGGTAAATCTTCCATGGATGAAGATGGAAGCGATGGCTGCTCATCTAAAACGAAACAAACTAAGAAGACAGCAGTCACCTCAACACCCCGCTCATGCTTACAAAAAAAGAAAAAAAAGGAAGCATGACTTGTAGTCACTTGAGTGTTGGTATACATCTTTGTACTCGGTACATACTTTCTTGAATAATGCTGGGTATTACTTGTTAGCATACTTGCTAGCACCATTTTGACCATGCCTCTCAAACTAATAAACTATTGCTCTCTATCCAATCATTATCTCTCCATTTCTGTTGTATGCCTATCAATGATTATAGCATGAATATCTCAAGTGTTTTCCAATTGAACATTGAATTTTATTCCCAGATGAAAGCTACTTTAGTAAAATGGACGCACAAACATAGCATGATGGCCAATGCATTCACATGCATAATCTACTGTGATTTCCTTTATCACAAAGCTACAAACTATCCGGGAACTCGGTAAGTTAATAGAGAACAAAGCTTGTCCAACCCATCTCGCGGTCTTCCCATTCAAACCCATGAAGTTGAATCAAAATACCAGAGTTTTGATTAAATTTGTATTCAATCCAACAAGGTGTCCGAGTCTGTCCTCCGCCCCCCTTTCGATCTGGTTCACCTAATAAACTAACAATTTGGTGTGCTTGCATTGTCGGTGTCAATCCACACGGTAAATGTTCTTGAGCATGAAAAGGAGAGAATCCATCGCGTGTGTTTCCGTTATAGATATCAATAGCATCCAGTTTTAGTGTGTCATTGTCTTTTATGAAGCAAAATGAGATACCCAATGGTTTATAGGCATAATATACATAATTCGATATTTCAGATAGAGTGGGTTTGAATTCAGCGTAATTTGCTATTTCTGGTGCATCAGGCGATGAACCCAATAAAGCATATAATCTATTAGACACAGGCACATCGATCATTTTAAAAAAAAGAGAGAGGGAAAAGAAAAGAAGATTTTTTCGGCGGACCAAAGAAATCCACCAGGACCAGTTTAGTAAGTTTATGAGCATTGTTTCACAAGAAAAGAAAGATAGTAGGATAAATTCATTTTAAAATGCTTGTAAAGTGTATTTATAGTAGGTATTCTGTTGTCTTGTAAGCCAGGGGGTCAGTTTAGATGTGTAGTAACTTGGTGTCACACGAAATTGAGATCTTTGGCTATCGTTTACTATTGGTAAAGTTTCATATATTTGTCAAGAACTTAATCAAAAGGTACATATAAAAAAAATGGCATTATAACCAAAACAATTGTTATCACCGTTTTCTTTCTTTCTTTCTTTCTTTTTTAACCTTTTTTCTCACTCTTTGTTTTTTATTTTATTTTTTTGGTTACAACTCATCTTCATCATGACAAAGAAGGATCCCTCTTCTCTTCATAATCACCCCATACTAACACCCGAACAACAGCAAGAGCAGGCTCTTTTGGTATGTGACACCGCCATGTTGATTTCTAATAAAATAGCTTGAACCCTTTTATGAACGATTGATTGGTATGGCCTTTGATGACAGTTCTTCTGCTGTTGAACGTTGCCGTGATTTGTGCGCTGAGTTTGGTTTTACAGTGAAACAAGAAGCAAGTACACATAGAGTAAGTAGAATAAACCAAAAGCAAGAAAAATGACACTTTAGAATTAGAATATTTATGTCTATTGTTCTCGGGAAGGTTTACCAGATTCATTAAGAAACCCTAAATCCAACCCACAACGCAAAAGACCTTCTAAACGATGTGACTGTCGCTGGCGAATTGTCTTGTTTGAGAATGAACAGAACAAGTGGGAATTTAGAAAGTCATTGAACCCAGAAGCAGGCAAACATAACCATGAATTAATGCGACCCGAAGAAATCGAACGTTCATGGCCAAAGGAAATCATTGACACTATTTACGAACTTGCTCGACTACGCATGGCAACGCAAGATATTCGGATCCGTATAAGAGAACAATTTCCAGATATTCATTGGAATGAACGACGATTCTATAATCGTCTTTCAGAAGAACGGCAAAAAATCAAGATACGAGATTCTTCTGAAAGAACCCATCAATTGAGTGAACTATGGAGTAAGATATGTATGACCACAGCTGGGAATGATGATCTATTTCAATTTGTTCGACAAGAATTAGCCATGTTATTTCAGTCTATATGCAGTACAGTCCAGATTCAGCCTGATGAACTACCAACGCCTTTTGTGCTTGAAGATACTGACCCTGTTGACACAACAAAAAAATCATTCAAGACTGATATAGCTTCACCTAAAGGCTATGTCCCAGTTGAGATACCTAAACAGATCTACTATATCAAAATCCATAACCAGCGTCAAGTACAAGAATCTCAGTTGATGAAGGCACAGCAGAAGCGTATGCGGCCTGAAGATATACAGAGAATGTCAGAACCACCCAAGAAGCTAGCAAGAAAGGGTAAAGCAAAGCAGCCTTCTCCCCTTGTGTTGCCCAATGGATCTTCTATGCCCACTATGCACAACACACTATCACGTATTCTTCCCCCAGCTTATCCTAGAACACCTATACCTTTGACACCTCCACCTAGACATCAACCTATACAACAAGCTCCTCCTCCTCCTCCACCACCACCACCACCATCAAGTTTTGTGTACACTTTTAATAGTAATATAAGATTAGATACCGATGCTTTAACTGGCTATGTACATCCTTCTGCTTCTTTTCATCACCATCACCATCATAATCAACAACATAGCTATACAATGACTGGTTCATCCAATACACCTGGATTTACTGCCTCGGACATGTCTTTCACGTTTGATCCTCAGCAACATTCTCCTATTGGTAGAAGCAGTGTAGAATCAAGCAACAGTAACAATAATACAAGTGAACCCACTATTCACCCAGCACTTCACTCCAATCCAATGTCACAAAATAACAGTAATAATAGTAATGATAATAATAATAATAATCCACAACCAATGTATTCTATGCCTAATACACCCATGTATGATTCTCCTCAAAAGGATACGATAGCAACAAATATGATGTCTTCTCCTCAAACACCTTATCAGCAATCTATGTTTATAAACCAGCCTTCTTCACCTAATCACCCTATACTTCCTATGTACTCACAATCCTCATCCGAGAATACATCTAGATAAAAAAGTCGCTTTCACATGTATGGTTTAGAATGAATATGATTGGTTGTTAGGGTTGCATGAATCAGGTGAAATAAAATATAAAAGAATCATCTTTTTTTTTTTCTCTTTCTTTCTTTTTTCTCTTTATGTACAGACTCTCTAAATTGCCTATAGAAATACTCTATCATGTATTCAGTTATTTGGATACAGAAGATTTGGTGACATTAGCAAGAATGAATACTTGGTATGGTTATTGGCTTTCTATTATGTTGAGTGAAAGAATAGATAAAAATGTAAAAAACGAAGGCTGGAGAATACATGTATGTATGTGCTTGCAATATAACGCATTGCTTATATGTGTAGATTGATATTTTAGCAAAATCTTATCCATCCAATCAGTCACATCCAACATTTCCTTTTTCAACAGAACTGTTATTATTAGGTGAATTTGCTAGAATCAATCCTTTTACATTGACAGTTGAATTCAAGTTATGCCCTATTGATGAAGAAGGTCTAGATTCCATTACAGATGCAACACCAAGTGATTGCTCCATTGTGTTATTTGATGACATCAAAACCAATATTGATATTGTTGCTTATTTTGCTCAGATTGCTACTTCAAGACGACTGCAGCATGTCAATCAAGCAGGCGCAGCCATGATGAGTGATAAGAAACTGTGGTACCAATACAACCATCACACAAAAGGTTCTGCAGTCATGGGCACAGGTTTCCAAGTCAAGTACGACATGAAAGAAACAAGGCAGGAATTCAGAAAGTTGGTGGATGCATTTGAACAACACCATGGTAAACTCAGTCATGCACCTGCTATCATCTCATTTGATCGACTATGGGTCTCGCCCGAATGGTGGGTGAAGCAGATAAAGTTACCTACACTTTGGAATGAGCAACAAGAAGGATTGGAACACAGTTATTGGTAAATTTATGACTAATAAACATATTGGCTTATTCTGACATGCTGCCACATCATGACTAATGCATGATACACTTGTTGCACGCGCTCACGTTGTTCTGGTGTTGCTTTTGAGCCATAACTTTCGATTTCATTGCCATCTTCGTCTACTTTAGGCAAAGAAGATTCAAGTAAAGACCATTCCAGTGTAGTTTCTTCAAATACTGTAGAGATAGAGACTTGATAGAATCCGAATTTTGATTGGAATAGATTGATGCTGGGTTCATTCTTGAGTGAGATTTTTGCATGAAATGTCTTGAGTCCCATCATTTCAGTGGCTAAATACACACACACACACAAAAGGAAGTAAATATCTTATGGCATTTTTTAATAATTTACCATAAGCCATCATCATTTGAAGAGCTTCTTTTCCTTTGCCATTTCTTCTATAGTCGGGTTCTGCAATCATAAGCTCAATCTCACCAAAGGTTGGGTCATTATCAGGATCATTTAAAAATATATTCACATCACCAATCATGACTGTAAAATAGAGAATAAATACACAAAGTAGAGGATGTACGTAACTTGCCTGTTTCTTTTTTTATATCAGCTTCAGACATATCTTTGAGTTGTTTGTTTGAATGAAGAGGTAGACTTGTCACAATGAATGTGAGTTCTATATAATCTCATATCAGTAACAATCATGATATCAAATAATCGTACTTTCTGGGTCTTGATGCCATGACTGTTGCATTTCATATTCTTGTTCGAGTGTTAAGGGCTCAGAAGCTGTCATTTCTTGAAGAAAGGGAGACTTCATCCATTCATGATATGTGGGCACATGCTCAGGTTTATAAGGCACCAACACAACATGTTCACCAATCTTTGCTTTATTTAGTGTCTTAAAGGCTTCATATTTTATGTAGCTTACAAGGATTGTATTTTCATTCAACTTCATATGAAAATGAAAAAAAAATGAAATATGAAATTGTGTGGCTTTTGAGAATTGCTTTATCCATACATTTTAACTCCAGATGAATATGTTGGTCTTGAAAGCATTGTAGTTTCAAGCATAGTGTAAGGAAAAATAAATGATGCTTTATTATATAATTGAAAATAAACAGATATTTTATTGTTTATTACAATAGTTCGTCTATTTTATGCAGAGCAATACAATCTTTTTTTCTTATTTACAAATGTTTGATTTTATCTACCATTTTAATAATGATCTTGTTTGTTGATTTTCAAAGCTATTGTCCATAGCTCCACGATAGATTTCTTTGATAACCTTGCCATTGACAATGGTTTCTTCAATGATAGTTCTACAATGACATGTCTTGACTCGACCATACCATACACCTCTTGTGCCTTCATTTATATAGCAAATCACATTGCCAGCAATTTTGTGACCTATCATAAAAGAACAATCAGCACGAATTAGATACAGAATACACATGCCTCCAATATGGCTCACCATAATAATAGCAACATCTTCTTCACCTAGATCTTTTTCTCTTAATACACGATCAATTTCTTGAGCAAGGATGGGAGCTGTAACACCACAACGCTTGTCTCTCTTTTTGTGGGAGCACAGCAACATTAGATTCTTGTAAGGACATTTCTGGATTTTCATTTCACCTATACGATCATCTCGCATCATAAACTCGATATCCATGGGTTCTCTAGGTAACGGCGCTGCCATAAACAATTGATAGAAATCATCTGCTTTATCGTTTGTTACATTGGACACTAGAATGTTATCAGGAAAAATCAAGATATCACAACCACCAGGAACATTGGAGTGACTGGATGTGATGGAAGCATTGGTGATAAGATTCTTCCAGGCGGTGGGCTTTTTCTGATGGATCGCTGCAAACAGTGCCTGAGCAAATGAGTCCTTTTCGTCGTCAATATGTTTAGGCCAATCGGTCATACCCGTAGAGATGAGTATATGTCTACCATAAGGTTTAACAGAGCCGAGAATAGGAAAATCTTGCTCAATATGTAAATAAGAAGGGAACTCTTTGTGTTCAGCGCATGGATTTGCACATCCTGTACAGTCGTCTTCGTTGAGTAACGATAGATGATCTGCAGGTGGCAAAAGATTCGAGCTACCAAAGCCAGCTAATGTACCTAATGATTTTTTCATATAAGAGACCATTTTGATTGTTTATAAGGAACAAGAAGAAGAGAAAAAACAAAGAGTGCATGTATCCTTTTATATGCATTTCAATGCTGAGATTTAAAAAAAGAAGAACGGCATCAAATAGCCGAACCAGCGCGCGCCTCCTCTTTGTGTTTGTCACGGTCATTTCTCCCCGCCCTTTACATGTCAATGGCGTTTGGGTTGTTTGTATTTCCCTAAAAAAGAAGTATAAGATAGAAGCCATAAATAATGAATTGAATGCTTTTTTTTACTGTATGCGCCTTTTGTTGTAACATCAATCTTGTAAATGAATATCATCAAGTGCTTGATCAACGTCATTTTTATTGACTTTCTCGGCAACACAGATCCTGCTTTATTTTCGCATTGGCTGATAAGCAATTTTGTGTCAAAGCCAGATAAAGCCGGACTACATGCATATATGAATTGTTTCATACAGTTATTGAAAAAAAAATCGTGTGGAAAAAATAAAATATTAAATAAATTCTAGAAATTAAGCAGAGTATGAGTTACATGAATAATATTTATAAAAAACAGCAGAGAATAGAAGGGAGATAAAAGAGAGAAATAAATTAGTAACAGATATGAACCAGTACATGTAAAATACTTACACGGATACGAGGAAGTAACTGAATACCACTATCTTGTCAATTGTATGATTAAGACTGAGATAGTCCTCAATTCATCACATTCATACTACTACACAATATGCCTAGCCAATACCAAGCTGTGATTGATGTCAAAGGTTGTGTCACCAAGTACTGATTTTTTTCTACTTATATTATCTTAAAATAAACATCTCAACAAATCATCAACAAAAAACTGGGCTAATTTTTATTCCGGTCAGTGTATAACAGGAATGAAAGCTTGCCACTAAAGTCAAACTAGTTGTAACGAAACAATCAATTCACTTCTCGTGGTGTTGCGTTTATGAGAAAGAGGCCAATTGGCAATTCACTCTTCCATTAGAAAAAAGTAAACAATGACAAGTATAAGGGAGAGTATTTACTGTGACGCAGTTATCTTTTGTGCCCTGAATGATAGCTTTGATGGTTTTGTTTTCTTTTTTAATGAGTGCAATTATATTGCGATGTAACGTTTTTGATGCGTCTGAGAAAAATGAATAGATACACAATAAATGATAGCGCAGATCCGATACTTTATAGGGAGCAATTCATACATCTTTTCTTCCTACTACAAGAAATTTAGACAAAAGACAATAAATTTTGGATGATAATCATTAATGATTTTTTATTTTTTTTAATTTTTTTAATTTTTTTAATTTTTCTTAATTTTTCTTAATTTTTCTTAATTTTTCTTAATTTTTCTTAATTTTTCTTAATTTTTCTTAATTTTTCTTAATTTTTCTTAATTTTTTTAATTTTTTTTAATTTTTTTTAATTTTTTTTAATTTTTGTAATTTTTTTTTTTACTTTTTATTTTATTTTTTACTGTTACAATGTAGATACGTTTCTCAATAACACAAACATGATATAAAAATTAGGAACAAACATGCGAAAAATTGAAGAGGCATTTCTTATGCCCTGAAAAGTATCTAGGATATTTATTCCTGCAGATTTATGTACATATGTAAGACAAAGCACTTACCACAAACTGCCACATTTGGGCTATATTTGCATGTAAAAGAGCTTGAAGTCCTGCAATGCTGACAGTGCTATAGAATATCGAGGTATTTATACTTTTCCTTCTAGATCAAAATATTGTTTTGGGTTAGCTTCTTGGCTACAGATTTATTTGTCAGATCAGGAGCAATTAAGAGAAATGCCTTTAGAGAAAGTTTTCAGCTCAGTCAATGATAAATAGTTTGAACTGAACTTGAATGAACTATTACATACTTGTCAATGCCAATGCTAGTGTATTTGTCAGCTCTAGCTGCCACTTTATGAGTGCCGCTAATAAGAACAGAGTCACTAGGTCAATAATCTCTGACTATGAGGTCGATGTAATATTTTTGGTAGAATGAGGGAATGTCAGCGACTATAGATCCATTTCAATCGCCATATATGTGATCTAGTTTCTCGCCATAATCATCATTTATTGATCTGTGTATATGGATTCATATATGTTCACAGAAAAACTCTATAATTCGCGATATGCGAAAGATGCCCTTTGGTACGTATATTAGATGTTGTATTGTATAGATTTCCATATGCTTACAACTGCAATTTGGTTACTGGCTTTTCTCTAATAAAAGACACATCCAGCTCAGGAGATACATTGCCATTTGCATGACTTAATGGAATCAATTGTATGTTGCCTTGATAAAATCACCAATCATCAATGCATATGCATATACTTAACTCAAAGTATTTTCTCTTGTTACTGCATGCCATTTGGATTATTTTATTGATTATCAAATTTATTGAGATACATATGTACATCTAAAAGATCGGCAATCACTACACCAGATAGGCTACAGAGATGCAAGTCTAACATGGAAGTATATTTGGAGCTATAGTATGTCCAAGATCAGCACAAATCTACCTCAATACAAAGTTTTAGGATTGGAAGCGACTCAAGGCCTGTTAATCATCGTTAAATATCAATTAATAACATAGATGAGCATAGATGAGCAGAATTATAGAAAAAAATGCGTATATTTTGGATTTTCAAATATTTGCTTAATTTTTTATAATTCTTTCATAATTTATCATTCATTATCTTTTTTCTTAAAATCAGAAACACTACAGCGTAAGCGATGAAAGAAATTTCTCATTGAATGCAGAAATTTTGGCCAAATCTTCACTCAAGTATGGAAGAAAAACGCAATCAGTTACACTGTGATGAGAGTGTATTTTTCTAAACCCAGAAACTTTTTTCTGTTGAGACAAATAGCATACTTACGCATTAGTATTAATTTTGTCAAATTCATACTCAAAGTTTGTTAATTTATAGAAAAGATCCTTTTGGAAACATGTCACAATGCAGATTTTGGATGCTAGGACTTGATCAATTTATAAGAATGGTTATACTAAGCTAAGAATACCTTAAGAGAACAACGGTAAAAAAGAGGAATAGAGAGGAAAGCGTTGATCTGATGGTATGTCTGAGAGTGGGTTTATAATCAAAGACGAAAGAGAAATATTTGGTTGGATGTTGGAGGGAGTAGATTATTTGTGATAGCATGCTATATAGAGGTGATTTGGGACAAAAACAAATGAATAGAGGTCCATTTGGTACTGCAATAAAGTAAAGAGCGGAAAGTCTTGAGTGTTTTCTTGAGAAATCAATTTGCAAACCTCTGAAAGACAAAGAGCTTGATCAAGGACACTTTTGCATTCTCTAAAGCCACCTTGGGCAGTGTCTAAGGACGATGCTTAGCCTTGGAGAAGTCCCTTGGTGTATATTTTGAACATTTTCTTCTGAAATTAGCTCAGACTAACTAGGAAACAATGGATTGAATCAGTCGGGCCGCTCTTCTCGTGAATTAGGACTATTTGTGCGACTTATCAACAGTGAGGCGAGTATAGCCAGCACCAACGCCAACGCCAACGCCAACACGAATCAAAAATATGAGAAATCAGGGGACCACTAAAATCTATGTAGAGCCATCAAAGGATTACGATAATAGCCGTAGATGTCAGGAATTTCTCATGAATGTAATGGATTTGCCAATATATATACATTTTAAAGCCGATAAAATTTATGCCGACAAGACAAGTATGCCATTTGTGTACTTAAAAAAATATTTCTTGAGAAATAATAAAAAACACTTTTTTAAAATAAAACCCACTACTTTAAAATAAACCATTTTTTTTTTGAAATGACAAAAAGCAGAAAATTACAAATTTTCTATTTTTTTTTTATTTTTTTTTATTTTTTTTATTTAAAATTTAAGAAAAAAGCTTGGTTTTCAATTTTTCTGTTTTAAAATAAATAACGGGTCTACCAACGAGGATCCCTTTTTGAACTAAAACAGTAAAACCACTATCTGGTAGACCCGTTATTTATTTTAAAACAGAAAAATTGAAAACCAAGCTTTTTTCTTAAATTTTAAATAAAAAAAATAAAAAAAAATAAAAAAAAAATAGAAAATTTGTAATTTTCTGCTTTTTGTCATTTCAAAAAAAAAATGGTTTATTTTAAAGTAGTGGGTTTTATTTTAAAAAAGTGTTTTTTATTATTTCTCAAGAAATATTTTTTTAAGTACACAAATGGCATACTTGTCTTGTCGGCATAAATTTTATCGGCTTTAAAATGTATATATATTGGCAAATCCATTACATTCATGAGAAATTCCTGACATCTACGGCTATTATCGTAATCCTTTGATGGCTCTACATAGATTTTAGTGGTCCCCTGATTTCTCATATTTTTGATTCGTGTTGGCGTTGGCGTTGGCGTTGGTGCTGGCTATACTCGCCTCACTGTTGATAAGTCGCACAAATAGTCCTAATTCACGAGAAGAGCGGCCCGACTGATTCAATCCATTGTTTCCTAGTTAGTCTGAGCTAATTTCAGAAGAAAATGTTCAAAATATACACCAAGGGACTTCTCCAAGGCTAAGCATCGTCCTTAGACACTGCCCAAGGTGGCTTTAGAGAATGCAAAAGTGTCCTTGATCAAGCTCTTTGTCTTTCAGAGGTTTGCAAATTGATTTCTCAAGAAAACACTCAAGACTTTCCGCTCTTTACTTTATTGCAGTACCAAATGGACCTCTATTCATTTGTTTTTGTCCCAAATCACCTCTATATAGCATGCTATCACAAATAATCTACTCCCTCCAACATCCAACCAAATATTTCTCTTTCGTCTTTGATTATAAACCCACTCTCAGACATACCATCAGATCAACGCTTTCCTCTCTATTCCTCTTTTTTACCGTTGTTCTCTTAAGGTATTCTTAGCTTAGTATAACCATTCTTATAAATTGATCAAGTCCTAGCATCCAAAATCTGCATTGTGACATGTTTCCAAAAGGATCTTTTCTATAAATTAACAAACTTTGAGTATGAATTTGACAAAATTAATACTAATGCGTAAGTATGCTATTTGTCTCAACAGAAAAAAGTTTCTGGGTTTAGAAAAATACACTCTCATCACAGTGTAACTGATTGCGTTTTTCTTCCATACTTGAGTGAAGATTTGGCCAAAATTTCTGCATTCAATGAGAAATTTCTTTCATCGCTTACGCTGTAGTGTTTCTGATTTTAAGAAAAAAGATAATGAATGATAAATTATGAAAGAATTATAAAAAATTAAGCAAATATTTGAAAATCCAAAATATACGCATTTTTTTCTATAATTCTGCTCATCTATGCTCATCTATGTTATTAATTGATATTTAACGATGATTAACAGGCCTTGAGTCGCTTCCAATCCTAAAACTTTGTATTGAGGTAGATTTGTGCTGATCTTGGACATACTATAGCTCCAAATATACTTCCATGTTAGACTTGCATCTCTGTAGCCTATCTGGTGTAGTGATTGCCGATCTTTTAGATGTACATATGTATCTCAATAAATTTGATAATCAATAAAATAATCCAAATGGCATGCAGTAACAAGAGAAAATACTTTGAGTTAAGTATATGCATATGCATTGATGATTGGTGATTTTATCAAGGCAACATACAATTGATTCCATTAAGTCATGCAAATGGCAATGTATCTCCTGAGCTGGATGTGTCTTTTATTAGAGAAAAGCCAGTAACCAAATTGCAGTTGTAAGCATATGGAAATCTATACAATACAACATCTAATATACGTACCAAAGGGCATCTTTCGCATATCGCGAATTATAGAGTTTTTCTGTGAACATATATGAATCCATATACACAGATCAATAAATGATGATTATGGCGAGAAACTAGATCACATATATGGCGATTGAAATGGATCTATAGTCGCTGACATTCCCTCATTCTACCAAAAATATTACATCGACCTCATAGTCAGAGATTATTGACCTAGTGACTCTGTTCTTATTAGCGGCACTCATAAAGTGGCAGCTAGAGCTGACAAATACACTAGCATTGGCATTGACAAGTATGTAATAGTTCATTCAAGTTCAGTTCAAACTATTTATCATTGACTGAGCTGAAAACTTTCTCTAAAGGCATTTCTCTTAATTGCTCCTGATCTGACAAATAAATCTGTAGCCAAGAAGCTAACCCAAAACAATATTTTGATCTAGAAGGAAAAGTATAAATACCTCGATATTCTATAGCACTGTCAGCATTGCAGGACTTCAAGCTCTTTTACATGCAAATATAGCCCAAATGTGGCAGTTTGTGGTAAGTGCTTTGTCTTACATATGTACATAAATCTGCAGGAATAAATATCCTAGATACTTTTCAGGGCATAAGAAATGCCTCTTCAATTTTTCGCATGTTTGTTCCTAATTTTTATATCATGTTTGTGTTATTGAGAAACGTATCTACATTGTAACAGTAAAAAATAAAAATAAAAAGTAAAAAAAAAAATTACAAAAATTAAAAAAAAATTAAAAAAAATTAAAAAAAATTAAAAAAAATTAAGAAAAATTAAGAAAAATTAAGAAAAATTAAGAAAAATTAAGAAAAATTAAGAAAAATTAAGAAAAATTAAGAAAAATTAAGAAAAATTAAAAAAATTAAAAAAAATTAAAAAAAATAAAAAATCATTAATGATTATCATCCAAAATTTATTGTCTTTTGTCTAAATTTCTTGTAGTAGGAAGAAAAGATGTATGAATTGCTCCCTATAAAGTATCGGATCTGCGCTATCATTTATTGTGTATCTATTCATTTTTCTCAGACGCATCAAAAACGTTACATCGCAATATAATTGCACTCATTAAAAAAGAGGGCTTTGTTTTGCTCATTCATACATCAATTCAGCTAAATGCAGCAAGTGTTCTGTAGATACAGTTGCTTTGATTTTTATATGACAAGATATAAAACAAAGGATACAAAAGTAAAAACAGTGCTTTATGCTCATTTCTGAACGAACCAACTAAACGTCGAGCCGTAAAATATGCTTTATGACATTAGTAATCATTATATAAGAGGCATATCTGAGCCATCAACATATGAAAACAATTTTAAAATCATCATGTCTTAGGATGAGCTACAGTTTTCTATCAAAAGCAGAAGATCGCTTCCAGCTCATCGCGAGCGACATAGAGCTGAAAGCTTTGAAAAGAAGTGTTGAAAGTGAATTAAAGATAAATGACGGAGAGCACGACATCTTTTTTCCATGCCGGAAATCATACATTATAAGCAAACTTCCATGCAAAACCCAAGTCAAATAAACATTCTATGATATGCGCATCCACCATCTTGATTAGACGTGACATCAAAACAAAGGACATTTTTCCATATAGTTTAGCAGAATTTTTGCTGTGACAATTAGTTTGTATCGAGAGCTATCAGCTTAAGTATAGTTCTATCAGAGATCCCTTTTATAGCTTAACTTCAACTCACATGGTTCTTGAAGATACAAACAAATGCTTGTTTGTTTATTTTTCTCTCTGTTTTCCAGAGCTTTCTTCTTAGGATCTCTGGGCAAGCTATGTTTATTTCTAAGCAGATATTTTTACTAATTTTATAGTCTACTCCAAATGTAATTGTTTAGGGCATTCGGATATCCCTCAAGAAAAAGACAAGATACAAAAGCCAAGATACAAATTTCAATAATAGGATAGAAAGATCCTAATAGTATATCTATAGAGCAGATGTAGCTCAAAAATATGAAGACTTTCTGCCTGAAAGTAACATACAGTAGACAAGCAAGTTTATCGAATTCGCTAAATGCTGAAGCCCTTTACTTGGTTACTTCATGGTAGAAGACATGTATGTTTTGTCAAAGAACTCTTAGCATAGAGTTCAAGAACATGAATAGTCAAAAACAATTTAGTCGAAGATCGTCTTCTGCATTCTAGGACTCAAATGCATATGAAGAAAGGCCTAGGCGTTACGAGATTTCAAAGATTCAAGAAAACAAATTCATAAAAGATGCAAAACAAAATTACTTTCAAAATGATAGTTACTCAGGAAAAAAGGAGGGTATACAAATAGCCTTTTTCCTTGATTTTTTTAATTCCAAAGAGATTGTGATTGATTTTATAAAGGGTTCGTTCTCTTCTCACCCTGTGTATTTAAGGTGTCTAAATCATCCAAGATGATCCAGACAAGACAAAAATACAGTTTATTGCTAAAGAATTTACTCGTCATCTTCAGCTTCTTCATCGTTGGCGATGTTGAAGTAACGAAGTTCGAAGGTTTGCTTGTCAGTAGCAATGACACGGAGCCAGTCACGGATTTGGTTCTTCTTCAAGAACTTCTTGGTCAAATACTTGAGGTAACGCTTGGAGAAGGCAATGTTGGCAACAACAGTGATCTTGTTATCAGCAGAACGAGAAATGGTAACGGCTTCACCGAGGTTGTTAGTACGGCCATCAACCTTGATACGGTCGTGGAGGTACTTTTCAAAGGCAGCGGCATCGAAGATCTTGTCGTTGGCAGGACCAGAGCAGTCAATGATGAACTTGGACTTCTTGACGGCAGCAGTGGAGGTCTTGACGGGAGCCATTTTGTTTAAATAGAAAGGGAAGAGAGAAAGAACAAAACAATTTAGCCTTTTGCGACGCTTTTTATGTCCCCATAAAAAATTTTTTTTCTCATTGCATGTGCGACTTGATTTCATAAGTGGCTTGTTTAGAAATTTTTGGTACCTGAGATATGAATGGTGCTTTAATCGGGATTTACACTTTAAATGTTAAGTTGCCTGTGTAAGGAACAGCCTTATGATAAATAGTATCGCACTTTCCAATCATGGACTATCTAAGCGCCATGCAGTCAATCGATTGGACTACGGCTTAAACGGACGCGCCCCATGACAAGAATGAATGATTTCGCTATTTGAGGTTACACTTTTAATTGTCAAATAGTGACTATATAAACATCAGGCATAATGTATGCAACGAGTTTCTTTTTCTTCTTTCTTTCTTCTTTTTTTTTCTTATAGACTCCTTTTTAGAAATACATATCCAATGTGGACAAGAACACTTCTTTTGTCTGCTACATCTATTTTTTGTATAGTCATGAGCTGGCATTATTTTAGCTCAAATCCACATGTCACATTGATAAATCTTACTGCGAGCCAATTCGGCATGCCTATGATACCATATTCTTCTTGGCACATTGGACAACAGCATCATGTTACTAAAAAGAAAAGAAAGCTGCATGGCTACTTTCTTCACATTACTGATATGCATGTAAGTGATGGTACTGATATATATATATATATGAGCTTATTCTCTTTACAGATTGATGAAGATTATACCCAAGGCACTACTGTGGACTCAGCTTGCCATGAACTACCCAAGGCATTGGCCCAAAAGAAGAAATCAAGACCACCATCGATTCTTGCAGACAAGTATGGTACTGTTGGTGAACAGTGTGATGCGCCCGTTATTTTAGCACAAGAAACGCTTGACTGGATTTCAAAAAACTGGAACGACAAACTCGATTTTGTTATTTGGACTGGCGACAATGCAAAGTAAGGAAACAAATAAACTTTATCTGAAACGTTAATTTCTCCTCTTATAGGCATGATTGGGACAAGAAGCAAAAACGCAAAAGACGGGATGTTTACGCCCTTAATCAACATGTAACTGACATGGTTCTAGACACCTTTTGGAATGATAAAATACCTGTTATTCCTAGCTTTGGTAATAATGATGTGTTCCCTCATAACCAAATTGGTGGTCCTGACGTAGATGGTGACCTCCTCTTATTTTATGAACGATTGTGGCGTCCATGGATGCCTGCTGATCAACGTGCACTGTTTCGACAAGGTGGTTACTTTATAGTTGAGGTAGCACCAGGTATACATGCTATGACACTCAATTCGATGTATTTTTATACCAAAAACGAGGCTGTGCGTAATTGTTTACACCCTTCCAGTCCCGCAGCGCAACAAATGCAATGGTTTGAGCAACAGTTAAAAAAGGCACGCAAGAGCAAGCAAAAAATATATGTGATTGGTCATGTCCCTCCCTCTCCTCGTGATTATAAGGGCACTTGTTTGTCAGAGTACTTGCGTATTGCAACAGAATACACTGATGTGGTAATGGGACACTTTTTTGCTCACATGAATATCGATCATTTCTTACTGTTTGATGGAAGAGAACCTACAAATACAAAGTTAGTAGACAACTTGACTATTACTCAGGAAGATGACCATGCATTTCATACAACTCGCAACATTGAAGCTTACATAAACTGGCTGCGTAACATGTACAAAGACATCGAGCCTCCTCATGATGACAAGCGTGGTTTTCCCGGAAAGTCTCATTCTCCTCTGGTTGTAGTCCAGGTTTCACCTTCTGTTTTACCAGTCTATAACCCATCTATTCGTATTTATCAATATCAGCTGAATGAGAATGACAGTCATAAACTTAAGCCTCATGGAACACTTTTAGGCTATCAACAATACTTTGCAAACCTCACTAAATGGAATGTGCCTAATACAAAAGGTCCCCTAGAGTATGAACTTGAATATTCCACTCAAGAAACGTATCATATGGAGGATCTCTCTGCTGAATCGTATTTCCAATTGGCAAAAGCTATGGTTGAACCATCAAAAGAAGGAAATCAACTGTGGAATATGTACTGCAGTCATATGCTTGTGAAAACACAGACCTTTTAATCAACTATTGATCTATATATAAATGTTTATGTGTATAAAAAGAAACAGTTTGCAATATGAATATGTATATATATATATATATATAACAATAAAGAGATATTTAAATATGTGTCTTGCTCAATTGTTCAGCCAATTCATCTTCCTCCTTCTTGTCTAACTTGGTAGTGGGCTCTTGAGATTCAGCCAATTCAGCTTCCTTAACAATTTCTTCCTCTTCTTCCTCTTCCTCTTCTTCTTCTTCACTGTCAATTTCTTCCATATCATCTAATTCGTCTAAAGCATCTTCATGTTCCCAAGTAGCAAGAGCTTCTCTCAACACTTCAACAACTTCATGATCTTCTTCGAATTTGTTGCCGTTTAATTCGAGTTTTTCAAGTAAGTTCAAATGAGACCTGATAGCATGTGCCAAAATTTCAATACCATCAGCTTGGATTTCATTGTATTGCAATAACAATTCCTTAATTTGCTTGTTTTCACCACGAGCAAGTGCTTCGAAGACAGCCACACCGCCACGTCTGCTCAATAAACAATCAGACACGTTCAGTACTTCAAGCTGAGACCAACTAGGCAAAGCAGCAGCCAATGCCTTAGATCCCTTAGCGGTAAATGTGTTATCTTGCAAATCAAGATGCTTAAGGTTCTTACAGTCACGCAAACCTTCAACAATGGTACGAATACCATCAGGACGAATGCCATTTTGAGGCATACGAACAACTTCTAAGGTACCATGAGAAGAAAAGGCACGGGCCAATGCTTGTGAAGAACCATCTTCAAGACGGTTACGACCACAGATGATGGTACGAAGAGGACTAGCACGATTTTCGGCTTTCGCATTATCAGCACAGGCCTGAAGGGCTTGGGCAATCATGGCACCACCGCCTAAACCAAGACCATTGTTGTTAAGGCGAAGGGTATGAAGGGTTTTTGTGTTGGATAAAAAGTCGATCAAGGGACGAGCACCAGCAGGACCAAAAGCATTGTCAGATAAATCGAGTTCAAGCAAATCAACTTGTTCAAAAGCATCACATAAAGCCTTAAGAGCAAGTGGAATTTCATCTAATAAACGCCCTGTAAAAATATCTGACAAGAGAGCTTGCTATAATTTAAAAAGAAAGGGGTCAAATCAAGATAAATGAAAGCTTCATTTTACCTTCAAGTGGGTCTTTGTCTTGAGTGACTCAGCCAAGGCTTGACTGGCTTCAACACCAAGAGTGTTTCCACTCAACTTGATAACTTGAAGGTTATCCATTTGGTTAATAGTCTCAACAAACTCTTGAACGTCAGAAGCTGTGTTCAACTTGAGACCTTTTCCAACAATAGAAAAGACAGTGTTGTTCTCAAGTGTGTATTCGTTAATAGGTGTAGTCATAATAATTTATTTAAAGAAAAGAAAAGATAATTTATACAAATACGTCCTGTCGCCGCGTTTTACTGAGAAGTTTTTTTTTCTGAAAAAAATCAGTCACGTGAAAACAAGCGCTTAAACCAATGACTTTTCTTTCTGGGTGTTGGATCTACATTGGATGCTTGGATAACAAATCCAGGGCAAGACTTTCTTCTCATTTCTAACTCTGATTCCACCTCGATTTGACTCAATTCAACCTTGCTTGTCTTCATTCTTAGGACTTTTTCACTAAAGAAGGTAGAAGGTTTGTGCAACAATCCTTTTTTCTTTTTGTCAGCTTGCAGAGGAGAATGTGCTTCAATAGCAGCGGTAATAGCAAAAGTACTTAAGGCCTTTTGTTCCTTAATTTCTATATTAGTTTCTATGGTTTCGTTGTGTATGGAAATAGTAGAGGGATTTTTCGATAGTCGACCATCGTCTTGCAGAGAACTCTGTGTTTCATCTTCCTAGAATTGGAGTTAGTAATGAGATCAAAAAAAAGCAAGCTTATTTTACTTGATGACTGTCATGCGTATATACAGAAAAACGACTATCGAGCATAAGTTTTGTTTTATCAAACTGTCCTAGTAATGTTTCTGTAAACAGATCTGGAGAATCCATATGAAAGATAGGAGACCATGAATGAACATCTTCGCAAGTCATGATAAATAAGAAAAAAAAAGAGAGAGAGAAAGAAAAGAGAAATAAAGGCAAAAAAGTAAGAGTTTTATATCAATAACACAGTGACTCTATAAATGCAAGGAGTACATATAAATATGTCAATATACAGTGTGCGTATGCCAATAAAGGCTATTCTCCTTAGAAAAAAAGAACGTTTATTGTCTCAGAGCCTTCAATCTTTCAGTCAACAATCTATCTTCATCCCTTTCTTTTTCCTTCTGCTTGGGTTCATTAAGAACCTTACTGGGTTCAAGTTCATTCAGGGCATCATTCAATTCCAAGCCATGTTCGTCTGCTACTTGGTGCATAAGCGAGTCGACCTCATCCTGGGGTGTATTTAATGTTGTAGTACCAGCCATAGCTCCCTCCATGTAGCCTGTTTGAACATCAAGGTCTTCAAATTGTGACTCGAATTTATCCATCACCATTGAGATCTATAACGAATAAGACAAGACACTCTCTTTCTTCTTACTTGCCTGCTCCAAGTTCATTGTTTCCATAGCTCTACCCATGCCACGTACAACTTGTGCCATTGAATTAGAGACCTAAAAGTACGTTAGATTATTGTGGCGGTAATAAAAGACGTACCTTTCTCATCGTGATAGCTGTTTGAACACGGCTTGCAACAGCATCAATACGAGAAGAAAGTTTAAGCAAATTTAAGGCTTCATTTTTTTTTCTGATAGCGTTGGAAGCATATATACGCGCCCCTTCCATATTACCATCTTGTATAGCCTTCTTTAACTTGTTTTTTTCAGTAATTTCGTCTTTTTGGCACCTCTTGGATTGTTTATTGAGTTGCTTTGCTGTAAACTAGGACATAATATAAGTCTCCTTTTTTTATCTTTTTTTTTTTTCCTTTTACCTTTAGTTGAAAAAGTTGGTCTATTATAAAATATAAATATATTAGAATAAAGTTGCTTTTATTAAACCATATAAACTTGTATTTTTTTACTTTCTAAGCCGTTCATCTTGTATCGAGTATAGAGATGAAGAAAGAAAAAGAAGAGAGAAGAGAAGAGGAAAAATGCAAAGTATAAACAAATGGCGCTCAGATGAACAGACTTAACTTGATTGGTTAGTATTGATCGTCAGGAAAGGTCATACTCTTTTTGGACAAAGCCATGTTATCATTGACAAGCTGTTGTATTTTTCGCCAAATTTGTGGCTGTAAGGTCTCAGTTCCTAAGTAGACCACCCAGAAATGACAACTTGTTTTGAAACATAAAGCCATTAGAAAGTGTAACGGTTTTGTAAACTTTATTGAAAAATATTTAATTTTAGTGATAACAATCTCTGTCTCATTCACTTCATTCAAATAGAATGTCAAAGGAATAAAAAATAAGTCCCAGAAACCAAGCAGAGTAATCAAAACAATAGGCGATTAGAGATTGCCCTGATCGACCCTTTGGGCCAATTTGCTTCAATTGATTTCTCTGGACTAAATGCCAAGCGGTAATTGATGCAAAAGGCCGCCACATCAAAGAATGGTTCTTCTTAAACCGAGAGGTCACTGCAACGGAAATGTTTTGCCACTTTTTGAAACCCAAAATATGCAAGCTTTTTATCCTTAAATAAGCTCTCCAAAGGATAATAGATTAGTATTATGAATCGTGTAGAATAAAAGGTTAGGTTATTTTTCTTAGTATGCAAAAATCTTAAGAAATTCACTTTTGCATATACACTTTATTGAAAAAATAATATTAAATTCTAGAAATCAAGCAGAGCATGAGATTCATGAATAATATTTATATTGTTACTTAGATTATTTCGATCCAGTGTGTAGCGTTTTGAATTGAGCACCTTTAAATCGAGCGACCACTACACTATTTTAAACCTTAGACTTAGTTCTACCCATCATTGCATTCTTGATAGACAGAAGCTTGTTGACTACTTCAATAAACTGCTTTACTCGTTCAAAGTGTACTTTCGGTATTTTGTTGTCTTTCCACAGCCTATAAGGTCTCTAATAAGCTACTGAGCAAAGTTTTTTTTTTTTTTTTTTTTTTTTTTTTTTTTTTTTCATTATCAATCTTTATTTGCCTGATTTCAAATGCGATCATATTAGGTTTTTGCTTTCTGTCTATGTTAATTATTCTTGAAAAAAGAAAGCCCTACGCTGTAATGGACAATAACCGAAAAGTAGCTTGCCTTCATTTAATTATAAAAACAAATATGTCGATTTCAACCCAAAGAAATATAATTACACAGTAGTTAGAAATAATGGCAGCTTATATACACCTTGACATTTTTTGAGAATAAAAAGAAAGCAGAAACAAATTACCAAAAGAGAGAGTGTGGGCAAAAGAGGCCTTATCTTGAATAAGATAAACACATACATCAATTTTTTTTTGTACAAAAAGGAGAAGATTGAAAGCCATTGTCAGAGCCTTCAAGATTTTCATACGCACTTGAAGAAGCAACTATTGTTTGTAGAGCGGACAGCATCATCTATTTTCATTTTATCAAATAAGCGCTTCAATGCACAATGTACCTATTGAAGACCTTTTGTTACGTTTTAAACGTCTCTCTCTCTACAACTCAAAAAATAACTTTTTGTTTTAAACTACACTAATATGATAAACATGTTTTAGACAAATAGGAAGAATGATGTAGACACTCGATATATCGAAACACACATGGGGCTTGTATGAACATCGTAAGACCATAGAATACCTTTGCTCCAATCAAATCATTAGTTCATGCCGCCTGCCGTTTATCATAGGAGTACTAAAAACTTTTTTTTGTCGTCATATCAAGGCTATCTCGGGTTAATTTAAAATTAACCTTTCTTTGTTCTATTGCACTATGCCTCCAAACTCTTCAAAAAGAAGTGCAAAGTCGACTTCAAAACGTGAGAGCCAAGAAGTGCCCGAGATCTTGAACTGGATTGACAAGCTCAATCAAGCTATTGACGATCTTTCTGAAAGTAGAACAAGGTAACACGTCTACACGGGTAAATAAAACTAAAATATACATAGTACTCGAGAGGAATCGCTCGAAATAGTTGTGGATACGTTTGCTTGTCACCATGTCTTTTCGCAAATAGAAAATCGAATCGAAGAAATTTTAGGTTTGCTTAAAAGATCACTTTTGAAACATGGAAGCACAAAAGAGGCTTGTCTAGCCGCAAGAGCAATTGCATTAGCCTTTGTTAACTTGAGTGAGGTCTCTGAGACTGAAGCAGACGATTTATACCGAAGAATCTTACCCTCTCTAAGAAACACAATCAAGGACAGTGAAGACATAGCCATCAAGATTAATGTAGGATTAAATGAGCTCTACATTTTACTCACCACGCACATAGTGTCTTCAAACATTGTCATTGATTACTTATACCGCAGCTTCTGATATTGATAAGCAATTAGTCCGAGACTATCTTTTTGATTTGATCGAGACAGATGGTGCTGATTTCAATGTAGAGCACTTTTCAACTCAAGAATTAGACGATTTGTTTTGTGCGGCCATTCAAGCTTATGGCGTCTTGTATGCATCATCTTTTACTTCAGGATTTGTTGATTTTGATGTGCTATGGGAGGAGCTAGAAAAGTAAGTTCTTGAGAGTTGTAACTATGCTATATCAACTGACTTTTGAACCTCATATCAGGGTTATGCCAGTGCATGAAATTATGCTTGAATCCTCAGACAAAGATGTTCGGATTGCTGCAGGAGAAAACATTGGACTTATGTTTGAAACTGCAAACATTTTTTTACTAGCAGACGTAAGGAATCAAAAGACTTTTATGTAATGTGTCTTATGTCTCTTATAGAATCAAGAAGAGGAAGAAGAGGAAGGGGAGACTGTGAAACCAGAATATGATAATATGGATGGTTTGATACACACTCTTAAAGAATTGTCTGTTGATAGCAGTCGTCGTCGAGCAAAGAGTGATAGAGCAGAACAGAAATCAATATTCCGTGATATCGTCAAGAGCGTTGAAGAAAATATCAAGCCTGTTGAAGAGCTTAAGATCAATGGAAGAGTATTAAGTTTTCGAGGATGGGCCAAAATTTTGCCATTAAATGCGTTTAGAAGAAGTCTTCATCAAGGACTTCAACATCACTTAAAGACAAATTTAATGATGAAAGAAATATTTCACTATACAACAGGATATGCTTCTCGTCAACAATTCACAGATGATTCAGATGATGAAGACGGTTACGATGTGTCTGCACTTAGCAATGTAGACAGAAAATACTTGTTTGAAGAAAACAAGAAGAATAGATCAAAGCAAATCCGAAATGCACGATTAGGAAAGGAAAACCCTCCAGTTTATTAGGAAAAGATAGAGAGAAAAGTACTATTTATCTTTTTAAGATTAAAAAAAATGTAATTCAATGTTAATGAGTCAAAGATCTAGCTGTAGGACTTAGATCCTGAAGAGGGTTTTCTTCATTGATAGAGGAATTGATAAAACCATCACGAATCTCATCACGCTCTTTTCGTTCTTTTTCTGCTTGTTCCTTTGCTGTTTCTGGTCCCCATTCAGTAGGAATAACCAAGTTTAAAAAAATGGCCATCAAAGACCCAATACAGTAGCCAGTGTCAACAATAGTAGTAATGGCGCTCAAAAAGCCTTTCAATGCAGCATTATCACCAGAATATGTAAACACATGAGTAAACCATGAAGGCACCAAAGTGACGCCTAAGCCAAGGGCCAATGAACAAGTGACAATAAAACGATCACGTCGAGTCCATTCGAGATAGGACAGGATACGAATACCAGAAACAGTTACAGAGGCGAACAAAAAAGCATTCATACCGCCCAAGACAGAGGATGGGATTGCTAAAAATACAGCAGAGATCTTGCCAAAGATGCCAAATATAAAAATAAAAAGACAGGCACAATAGCCAGCAAGGCGATTAGCACAACGAGTCATAGCAACCACACCATTGTTCTGGGCAAATGTCACTACAGGAGAAATAGTCATACACGCAGCCAGGAAAGAGTTTACACCATCTGCAAGTAAGCCGCCTTGAATTCTCTGTTGAAATGATGGCCCGTCTACTTCTACACCAGACACATCGCATGAAGCTGTGATATCACCAATACTCTCAAGCATGTTGTCTAAATACACAATAAGGAAGGGTATAATAGCTGGTCCGTATACATCAATTGGAAAAGTTCTGGTCCATAAAAATGTAATAGGTGGGGCAGAATTAATCGAACTAGAATCAACGTATCCACAAGCTGCTGCTACAATCAAGCCTACAATCAAACCAATGATAATCTACAATTTGTTAGCAAATATTGACTTTTGTTTGGTTTGGTTACTTACTTGAGCACTTTTCATGAATGGAGAGCCAATATTTTCAATTAACACGATAGTTGCAAACACAACAAAACCAAGTCCCAAGAATTGAGGACTGCCCCATGGAAGTGGATGAGGAGCATCAATATTAGGGCATTGAGAATAATATCCTGTTTCTGGCATTGACATACAACTACCTAAATCAATGTTAGTTTCGTTTTTGTTCGTATTCTATCAATACCTGATCCACCAGCCCAATCTTCTAAAGCAGTGCTAATTACGGAGCAGCCAATCAACAAAATAGTAGTGCCAGAGACAATAGGTGGAAATAAACGACGAATAGTCTTGGGAGGCAAAAAGCTCATGCCGATTTCAAAGAACGAACATACCATGGCTAAATTCAAGCACATTAGACATACCAACATACTTAGCATACACTTACCTGTTCCAAGGATTGCTCCCCATGCTCGAGGACATGGCAAATACTCAATTGAGCCGTCCGCCAGGGTATTAGTTGCACAATAACCAGTAGAGTACATGTTTTTAATGACTGCACTTACTGCAGGAATGCTAGCAAAATTTGGGCCCACTACACTCAGTAAACCAGTACCGAGGAAATAGCCTGTTTAATTAGCAATCAACCATTCCGTACAAATGGTTTACCAGTTCTCCAAATCTTAAAGCGAGTGATTTGAATTAATGATAAAATGGCAGAGGTAATTAATGCAGCTGATAATAAGTACTGACGGTCTGCTGTCTCCAAATTTAAAGATGCTGCCATAATCAAAATCGGTGTAACAACACCACTGACCTGTCAAAAAAAAATAGATAAGAGTCATTCAAATCAGTAAGACGGTCATTTTTTTTAAGATGGCGAAAATAATACGTACCATGGCAAGTGAATGTTGAAAACCCATAACTAAAGCTAGGCCTATGGGCAGTCGACTATTCAAGCCCCAAAAGGGTGTACCGCGCTTCTCTTTCAAGAAGATAGAAGGAACACACATACTGATCCAATCAAAGTCACCCCACCATCCTTCTTTTGTGCCTACTTGAGATTTAAATGTCTTCCATAAATTAGGTTGTTGAACGGGTGCATAAGCTTCAAATTGTGTCTGTGAAGATGGTGGAATTGTTTCTGTCATGCTAGGTGCTTTTATCTCTTGTTTGCTGTCCATTTTAGACAACAACGACAAGAATAAAAGAAAAGGAGAAAAAAAAAGCAAGCAAAGGGTTTGCAGTCACTTTTAACTTTTGCAGGATCCTTAGGGAAATTCAAATTCAGTCCCGAAAAAAAACAAAGGGTATAATAACCAAACGCCTTATCTTAATCTAATTTATTCATGAAAATATAAGATTGCAACCAATTTTAATTATTTGATAGCTATCCATATCAATACCAATTCAATCAAAAGATAATTAAAGCAAAAAAGGCTATAGTATATTTAATTCTCGGCATAATGTAAATATGTTAGTTAGCATTTGTCCTAAAGTAAAAAGTCCTATTGTATATGCCATTCTCAGAAAAAAAAATTGTTCGATACTAATATACCACTCAAGTTTGCTAATTCAATACCAGTCGATCCAAGGGCGAATTTGCAAATTATAAAACTTGAAGTGATCTTCGAGAGACCAAAGTCTGAATTCAGGTGCTGCTGAAAAAGAAATTTATGGTTACAAATGTAAACTTGTTCTATACACATTTTAATGATATACGAGACAGACAACAGCATTTCAGTATTTTCTCTCTTCAATAGCGCATCATGTTAGCAAACTATTTAAAGCAACTCTGTCATTTAAATTTAATTTTTCTTATATGTATTGCCAAACTAGAACAGCTCATAAATAATACTCAAGATGTGTTCATATAGAGGAAAGACGTAAGCAATTAACTGAAATCATCCAAGTGATACAATGTGTGTAATGTTACATAGGAAATGACAAATTGACCTGATAAGGATAATATATCTTTAATTGATGCTATAAAGAGAGCTTTGTCAAATGTTATCAAGCTGAACCTTGTCTATAAAATGGAAAAGTCTAGTTTTGCTTGCAAGTACCAGTTTATCCTAAAACAAATAAAAATCTTTTTCTGTTACACATTTTGAAAATATTTCCAAAAGTAGATCAAAATAACCATCGTATGCCCTCAATCCATTCAATTTCCATTTTTTCTACACGTGTGGACGATGATTGGCTAGGACAATAAGCAAATTTACTTTTGTCAGTTTCCGTGATCTCAGTCACTTCCATGAATTCTAAAAAAAACACGTTCCCCTCTTACAAGCAAGTTTCTCCGACCTCTTTGTTTGCTTGCTTCATTCATTCAAGTCTTTAAAGCATTTGTTTGCAAGTGGAAAATGTTCTGGAAAAAGCAATATAGTGTTTGTCCTTTCAAGGGGACGCAAAGCAATTAAAACTTTAAACAGAATTACTATCAGTAAAACGGTATTAGAATTAGCCAATCTGATGATTACTATCATTGGTTCTAGCGAATGAAAAATATTTTTGGTACCACACGTGAGGTCGTATGGGGTCCCTTGGAGTCCAATCAGATTGTAGTGATTTAGAGCATTTGTTGTTACACTATGTAACAACGGAGTATTTTTAACTTGATCGCTATATCATTCAACATACATAAAAACCCTTCATTTAACAAATGGTTCATTTTTAAATCCCTTTTTTTCACTTCCATTCTCTTTTTCAAGTGCTCCTTAAGTCATGAAGTTCTCACATTCACTGCAGTTTAATGCAGTACCTGATTGGATTGATTATTATGTTGCGTAAGGAGCATTGCATGCATATACAAAATCTTCATTTTGTACTTTTTTCTTACTAACACTCTTTATTATGGATAGTTATGATCAATTAAAGAAGCTGATTTTTCAAATTGAAAAAGAAAAGGTGGATGCTCTTAATAATTCTATTGATCCTGAAAAGCAAGTCTCCTCCATCACAGTTGGACAAGACAAGTTCTTGGCTCAACTTGATTTACAGCTCGAAAAGGTTTTTGATTTCTACACTCAAAGAGAAGCTGAGCTTTATGATCGTCTTGATGAGCTCGATAACACATTAAGAGAGTGCTTACCCCATCAAAATCTCTATCATGACGACCAACATCAATATCCCAAGCACAACACACCTCTGGAAAATCTCGATTCTACATTTGATTTGTCTCAAACAAAAGAAGTTGTTAAAGAAATGCCTCGCAAAATGTCTTTTGAATCTCGCATGTCTACTCACTCCAATGATGCTCACCATACCAACTATGTTGAACAACTTGTTGACCTTCGAAGCCAACTCATCTCCCTCTATGTCTCTTTGTCCGAACTTGATTCTTATGTAGAATTGAATCGTATGGCCTTTGAAAAGATCTTGAAGAAGCACGACAAAGTTCTCGATGGTGACTTAAGACAACAATACTTGAAGAAAATGGTGCTTGACTCCAGACCTTTTATGCCTCAAACAATCGAAGCTCTTCGTGCTCAAATTGAGCGTGTTGAACGTATTTACGCCGACGCTTTCTGCAATGGTCATGTCTCTCTTGCTGTTCGTCAAATGAAGACACATTTACGTGACCAAGTCACTTATGATCGTAACACTGTTTGGAAAGACATGGTTGGTCAAGAACGTAAGACTTTGGATGCTCATGTCAAAGAAAGCAAGCCAGAAAAATGCTACACAATTCCCTGTACTCAATTTAAGATTCGTGCTGAACTCTTACACAGCATCTTGGCTTTACTCTTTTCCGTCGCCGTATTTGTTGTCTTGCTGAATGTAAACACATTTGGTAACAAACAAGAAAACTACTGCTTTGCTCTTCTCATCTTTGCTGCTTTGATGTGGGCTACTGAAGCCATCCCTCTCTATGCTACTTCTCTTATGATTCCCTTCTTAATTGTCCCTCTTGGCATTTTGCGCAACGCTGATGGTACACCTATGGCTGCTAAGGCTGCTTCTTCTCAAGTATTCCATTCTATGTTTAGTGGTACTATCATGATGCTTCTTGGTGGTTTTGCTCTTGCTGCTGCCCTCTCCAAGTACGGCATCGCCAAGGCATTTGCTTCTCATGTTCTCTCTCGTGCAGGTACTCGTCCTCGCTGGGTTCTTTTATCTATCATGTCAGTTGCTACCTTCTTGTGTATGTGGATCTCTAATGTAGCCACACCAGTTCTCTGTTTCTCTTTGATTAATCCTATTCTACGTACATTGCCTGATGGTTCACCTGTAGCACCCTGTCTTTTATTGGGTATTGCTTTGGCCAGTTGTATTGGTGGTATGACCTCACCCATCTCGTCACCTCAAAATATTGTTACACTTCAATACATGTCTCCTAACCCAGGTTGGGGTATTTGGTTTGGTGTTGCTCTCCCTGTTTCTATTATCAGTGTCTTTGTTTGCTGGGGCTTCCTCTTGCTTTTCTATAGACCTGATCGTGCTGTTCCTCACTTGAACAGAGTCAAGCCTACTCGTGATAAGGTCAACATGAGCCAAGTCTTTGTCATGCTTGTTACTATCTTGACCATTGCTCTCTGGTGCGCTGAATCCTCTATTGAATATGCTATTGGTGATACCGGTATTATTGCAGCTATTCCTCTCTTTGTCTTTTTCGGTACTGGTATTCTTGGTAAAGATGATCTGAATGCTTTCCTTTGGTCTGTTGTTGTCTTAGCCCAAGGTGGTATGACACTCGGTAATGCAGTGACTTCCTCGGGTTTATTAGAAGATATTGCTCTTCGTATCAAGGACGGCATTCAAGACCTTCAGCCTATTGCCATTCTTGCCATTTTTGCCTTTTTGATCTTGGTCTTCTCTACCTTTGTATCTCATACTGTTGCTGCCTTGATCATTGTCCCTATTGTTCAACAAGTAGGTCAAAACTTGCCTGTTCCCCACCCTAATTTGCTGGTGATGGGCGCTGGTTTGGCTTGTTCTGCAGGTATGGGTCTTCCTGTCTCTGGTTACCCCAATATGTCAGCTATCATGATGGAAGATCAAACGGGTAAACCTTACTTGAAGACCAAGGATTTCTTGATTATTGGTGTACCCACCAGTGTGATTGTCACTTTGCTTATTTTCACCCTTGGTTATGGTATCATGGTTGGTGTTGGCTACTAACGTAGTGTTATGTATACATCTCTCCCTTTCTCTCTTTTTGTATTATATTTGTTTTAAAAAAAAAGACTTGTAAATAGTAATAAATTAAATTCGAAACGATTCATGTAATGTATATGCAAGTTGTTCCTTATTTTTTTTTTCATTAAAATATAAGAAATAAAAAACCTTAAGTTTATAAAGAGTAATAGAGTGTTGCCAAAGTACACAATTGACTGTAATAATTTTCGTTCCAAAATAGCAATTGTTTAATCCTGCATAGAACATAAGCCTTGACCAAAGAAGCGCTATTATCTTTGATGTTCATAGACTAGACATTCCCAAAAAGGCAATTCTTAGTTTATTCAATCAAAACTTGAAATGCCATTACATTTTTACCTTTTTTTTCTTTTTTTTTATAAAACTTTATTTTGATACACTCGCTTTTCTGTATATAATATGAGGAAGGCTATTCCTTCTTCTTCGTCTATTAAAAAGGGCCTCGCGGGTCATATAGCAGACAAGTCCTCAGCCACTCCACCTTCTAATATTACCACCACTACGCCTGAAGCAAGTACTCACTTGGAAATACCCATCTTGCCTTCTACTTCAACCTACACACTTTCAGGCAAAGACGACAAGAACGAAAAACTAAGAAAAAAAGCAAAGAACTTTTTGGACGAAAGACAAAAGACAAAATCAAGAGCTCAAAGCTTATGGAGCTTTATAGGTAACAAAAACAGAAAAAAGGGAAAGTCTTTCTCATCTTGTTCTAGATGCCACCAACACGTTTGATCAGGCGAGGTTTTTTCAAGAAAATGCAGAACAAGTCTTTCAAGTAGTGTTTGATACATGTATGCACCAAATAGAAAAGATAAAACGTAAAGTTCAGGAATAATCTTTTCAGTCAACTAACATCCATCATAGACAAATCAGAGAGACCGCAGTCTTGGAACTCCAAAGAACTTGTTAATCTACAAAAAACATTGCTATTGCTACGAAAGATATTCCTGTATGTGCCTGAACTGATGCGCAATGGTTGGCAACGAAACAACATTGCTATTGTCTTGACACATATTCTCGACCATGGCAACCATCCCAGACTCCGCGCACTTGGCTTTCAATTATTGTTGCTATGGCTGAATGATCAGGTAGTGGAGTATCCTGAATGCATGAATTTATTCACCAATGCTATCTCGCTTGATCTGTTTGTGTTAGACGATATACAGCATTATAACACTTCGTCTACCTCTTCCACGACGAATAGCACAACTAATCCACCTATAGCACCTACTCCTATGCATGCCACCACACATTTAACAACACCAACTCAGATTCATGATATGGATGAGGCAGCCAATTCTCCTATCACTACTACTTCCAACAAATTGCACTCGAGTGGCTTACAGTTTGTAAAGAAATTAAGAGAAAACCATACTACCAATGCAGACAAACATGCCAACCAAGGGCTACAGCGGAACGAAAAAATCAAAGCGAGCCCAATCCAATTGAATCAACGATTGATCTTGGGAGATGATTCGCCACCATTGTATCCTAATCCTGTTCAACCTACGTTTAATGATTCAATTGTCTTAATCCATATCTTTATTTCCAATCTTGTTCGGCTTGCTTATGTAGCTGCAGGATCTCCTCCTCCACCAGACGAATATGATTATCCGCCTGGCGATCATTTTGAACCTGACGATGGGATTGCTACAGGTGTAGGCATTGATGCAGCCACAGCCAGTGCCAAGTTTCTGTTTAGGATATTTAGAACCCATTACATGACTAAATTTGTGCCTTCTATCTCAAAGTCTCTTTCTGTCGAAGGATCTTTAAAATTAGACAGTAAGTATAGTCAAGGAATAGAGCCGTGTACTAAATCATGACAAGTGTGTGGATTTCCTTCATGTCCTCCTTCTATTTTACGGTCGCTGCTCAAGTTCTTGATTGGCTACTGTCTTGATAATGACAGCCATCATGCAAACGCGCACTGGCCTCATAGTTCACATGCGCCTACTGCTGCTGTTTCTTCTCCAGCTACACCCATCTTAAAATCCATTGTCTTGTCATCACACGAAACTCGTGAAATGTTGCATGAAATCATACGTCAATCTTTGATATTACCTTGTACGAACGCACAGTATCGCGACATCACTCGAGGTGCAATTCATGTATTGGGCGTATGGATCTTGGGCAGTGAAGATGAACGACCTTCATTCTTGCGTCGATCAGGCAGTGTGGTGACACGTTCAAGTAGTACAGCATCTGTCTCTAACACGTCCATCAATAACGATCCCATTATTTCATCTGCCTCTTCTTCTCGTGTGTTTTCTACTTCACCTGTAGAAGAACATGCACCACTCTTGCCCATTAAAAACACACCTAATAACGAAGACTATTCAGATGCAAATGCATTTTTACGTCGTTACTTGTTAATGATCAAATTGATCTTTGAAGATCGCCGACCTGACGCTTCTCATCAAAGCAAACGAGATATTCAAGCAGCTAGTGTTCAACAAGTCGCAGATTGGGAAGGACTAGTAGCACTCTATAAAGATGCCATCAATGTATATCGTTCTATTGCTGTGTCTAAAGGAGGTATTGATATTGAATGGGAGAGTTGGGAATTACTATTGCAATGCTTGTTAGATATACAACAATGGTTTATGAGTCAACCTGAAAAATACAGCCGCATTCCTGTGCAATCATTAGCAGAAGAATTGGCAGATTATATTTGGGAGGTAAGTTGGAATCAGATTGGATATGTTCTCATACTGGGTAGACTTTGCTTCATGCATTTATACGTGCTAAAATAACACACATGGAATTGTGGCATCACTTGAAAACGCATTTAGTTAGTTCGATGCGATGGGTACAAGCATTAAATCAATGGGTGGTAAGTGGGCGAACTCATGTTATGTGTAGTTTGTTCATGCTTTGTTTAGCGCATCATGCAAAAATTGACTCGATTGCTATCATCAAGGCTTTACAAAATAGATTATGAACTTTATCCTGAATCAAAGCATCGATTGATGGAAGAGTTCAATGGCTCAAACATAAATATTGGCACTCGATACTCGGCACATTTCAATAACGCAAACAATACTACAGGTAGTAACTCTCGAGGACATACAGGCGGTGGTTCTCGCTCTAAAGCAAGACTAAGACACATTAGCATGCAAGGTAATTCATGCGTATACGACATAGCCTGTGTTACTTATACCATCTATAGAAAAACAAGCTTTGGAAGCAACGCCTGAAACAGAGGGCAGTATGTCCAATATCTTGCGTAACTTGAGCAGTGCTTCTTTATCTGACATTGCCAATACATTTAAAACAGATCGAAAATCTACCAATCTAGCTCTGGTCTTGGACGAAGAAGCAGAAGAGGAAGAGGACGCCAATCCCGCTACAAGTGTCAAATTTGGCATAAAGAACATTAAACCTGTCAATTCTTCTTCTAATACACCTTCTCATGCAAGCAGCGGTCATAGTAACACCAATCATGTACAGTCTTCCAGCGCATCCATCGGAAAGAGAGCCAATGCAAACAGCAGTAGTCATAGTTTGACAGGCAGATCTGCTAGTACAAGCAGTAATCATGCAACAGCCGCTGCCAACAGTAATCATGCTGGTAATACGAACGCTACAGGCACAACTGGCGAAAAGACAGTAGGTCGTCGTACGATCAGTATTCAGCAGCTGGATACATTGTGGCAAGATTCTGGTTCCAAATTGTTAAATTTTGTTCATCATGGCGATAATACACAATCAGGTATAATGAAGAAAGACGAAGATAAAAAAGGCATGCCCGATTGGGATCATGCTAGTGTTAGTTCTATTGAAGAAATGTCAACCAAAGTAAGTACATGTGTATGATGTAACTGCCGTGCTTATCTGTAAACTAGTCCAACCGCACTTCTTCTTCCTCTGCTTGGCCTGCTGGTGAATCACTTTCTGTCATGGCTAATCCTGCTGCTGCCTCAGAGAAGCTGCCTGTAATTTTGGGTTCTTTTAGAAGCTCAGACTTTTTGGTGCTGAGTAATTTACCATATGATGGTTTACAAGTATTAGCTGTTTGGAAAAACATGCTACTGGCAATAGGCAATATTAATGATATTGAGGTAAAGAAAGCTAAAATGAAATGTCTTGTTCATTTTTGAAAATACTAGGGACCTCAAAACCATGCCATTGCCATGCAATGTGTTGTCGAGATTTGGGATACTTTACGCTTAGTAAGAGCACAACAACCTTATCGGGATATACCTATTCCAGCCATGTACGAAGCAGCTCCATGGCTATTTCAAGCAACAGAATTGCCATCGTAAGTCATTCGTATTATATACATATATATATATATATATATATTCAACGATTTAGTTCCTTTGATGCGGGCAAAGCTATAGCCTTTGGTAGCTTATGTAGACTAATGTCTCAACGTCCTGAAGAGAAAATGCCTGAAGGTTATTACGCTGCTTTTTACAAATGCATTCTGAAAGGATTGGCATCCAATGATAATACGATCATCCAATCCATCATCGTAAACTCAGAACGTCTTTTTGGTTTCTGTTTACCAGGTGTTCATATCTTAATCCCTTCATTTATAGATGCTATAGAGAAACACGTAAGTAGCCCTTTTTTGTATATCTAAATATTAATATGTTTCTGTAGCTCTTGAATGATAATATACCACGCAATGTATCACCTGCTGTCAAAAAGAGCTGTATTACTATCTTAGGCTCACTCATTTCTATCTCCAATCATTTAAAAGATGTAGTGATTGATACAAAAGATTTAGATTTAACTTGGATACAAGGCATTCAAGGAGAAACATTTTCTTTCACAGATGTCAAGATCTGGTTAAAAAGTATACTCATTCGTCTTGTCAATGAAGGAACTACACCACCTCAATTAGAAGAAGATACTGATTCTCATTGCATGTTATTGGGTGCCTTATGCGCTTTGGTTATGGATGAAATGTTGTCTTGTGAAAGGTAAGTTGTCAAAATGTTTATATGATATTTGACGTCTGTCTAGTCCCCAACAAGATCTTGTACACGAATGTCTTTTATCGCTTTTAAATCATTTGTACTGGTGCAATATCTCAATTGTAAACACAGTGGCTGATTGCCTTATCACCATGGCGCACATTTACAAAGAAGAATTAGATAAAGAAGGGGTAAGCCTTGCGTATATTCGACATACACTGACTTGCTTTTTAGATTATTGTACAAGAAGTCTTGACTAGAATTGTGGATTCATTAAATGTGCACTTGAAGTATTATCAACGCGATACAAAATGTGGAAAGGGATTTGTGGTTTCAAAATTATTCAGTTGTTTGCTCGAATGGATTATGTGCATCAAACCAGCTATTTTGACAGACACAGACCTGTGTCAACTTGTCTTTGATGTCATTGAACTTGCCTTACATGTTACTTCAGTATGTATTTTTCTCAGCTGGATTTTTGTACTTATGTGTTCTAGGACGGCAATGAAAAACTCTTGCCCCATCCACCAAGGCCAGCAGATAGCAAAAAGAAAGAGACTCCCTTCAAATTTAAACTAATATCAGAAAAGAGGCCTCCATTACACGACAATATGGTAAACCATACTACAACGACTACAGGATCCTCAGAAACGACAGAAAACGATCAAGGATATGTGAAGGCATGTTTGAAAATATGAACAACAGACAGTGTCTCACTTTTTTTTTATAATAGGAATCTGCCGAAGCTGTTCTTCTTCACTTGTTGCATCACTTCAATAACTTCGCCCCTCCATCTGGCCCTTCTACAATTCATAGTACCATTGTTGGACCAGGTGTGTCTCAAGACGATGTTGCTTATCATCAATACCAATACTTCTCTTTTAATGATACCACCATCATTGCATTTGTAGAATTACCAAAGACAACACATAGAGGTTGGTATAGACTCCTCAACTCAAAAAGAAAATTAACATGATAATGCATAGGTGTTCAAGCAAGAATTATCATACGAGATTTAACTGGGCGTTATGTTTGGGATACGCAACTTGAGCCATCGATTGAATCATTATCTTTTAAACAAAAAGATAAGACTGAAAATGAACAGAGATTTGTGCTGAGAGAGAATGTTTGCATACAGCAAGACATGTAAGTGGGAAAACAATACTCATCTTCTAATCATTATGATGTAGGCCTGATGAGATGTTGTGCAAACATCCATCACCGCAAGACCCTATGGGAACCTTGTTAAAACAGTAAAGTAATTTGTCATGCAGGAATTAGGAGCTTACAATAGAATAGGATTGGTGACACACACCCAGATTGTTTACTGGACCCTAGTTTACCCTTAAATGTCCCTAGCACAAGCACAGACCTTCAGTTGGATATGCTGGGTGATCTCGGTGATCAACTAAACGTATATCTCAAAAACGAAGCCGAAAATAATGAACAACAAAGATCTGATATGTAAAGTCTTGAGAAATACACGAAAAAAAAGGAGACTAATCCTATTTTATGCAGCCAACTTTGGTACTCAAAAATGAACGCACTTCGTAAAAAAGAAACACCAGATGAAAACAACATGTTGGAAAAGGGAGATAACACTTCTTTACAGTCTTGTTTGATGAACAATTTCAGTCTTCAAAAGGACTTTTTACCCGCTTTTCCTTTGGAAGCCGAAAAACCGCATGTTCCTTTCCAACAAAGTCGTTTACTTATGAGCCATATGGGGTTGATACATTACAAGCATTTGAAGGATGGATCATTTCAAATGTTAAATAAGACGCCTGCACTTTATCGAGACTTGAGAGGACTGGATAGAAAACATGGGTAAGAAAGATGCGAGGCCCCACGTTGTGTGATAACTGAACTTTAATTGTATAATAGCCGAGAAACCATGAAAATTGGATTAATCTATGTAGCTCATGGACAAGAAGATGAACAAACCATTTTACAGAACAGTCGAGGCTCCGAGAAATATAATGCGTTTGTGAATAGTCTTGGCTGGGAAATCGACATTGCAACACATACAGGCTATCTGGGAGGGCTTGAAAGAAACTTGACCAATGGTACACGGGCTACGTATTACTGTTCCTCTACGATTGAAATGATATTTCATGATGTGACAAAAATGCCCACAGATGCTTCAGATCCTAAACAATTAAAAAAGGTAAGCAAAAGAAAAGGCTGCATGATATGTATCTTAGACATAAAATAGAAACGACACATTGGTAATGACCATGTGCATATTGTTTGGAATGAACACGATCGAGATTATCGTATTGATACCATCGGGGGTGATTTTGGCAATGCCCAGATTATCGTTACACCTTTGCCTAATAATTTGTATTCGATTCAAGTCTATCGGGATCCGAAGGTAAGAAATAAACTGGGGCAGTTCCCTTAAAGAGCACAATGGGAAGTTTCAGAAAAAAAAACTGATGTTTCAAATTTGGACAGATTCCTTACTTTGGCCCACTCTTTGACCGAATGATTGTATCTCAGGCAATTCTAGGCTCACTTGTAAGATCAACCGCTATTGATGCATTCCGTGCGTCAGTACATACAAACCTATACTCTTTTTATAAATGCGTTTACGCACAAAGAGCTAACGATGTGAAGACTATCACAAACAGACACAAAGTTACAAACTGGTAAGTTGATATAAAATGACGTCAAAGAATCTAATGGATTTCTATTTTCTTAATGCAGGAGCTATGAGCAGTTTATGGAAAAAATCTTTATGCCTGAAGAACAGCCATAAAAAGAGAGAAAAAAATCATATTTATTAGAATTTTGCAATATACGTCTTTCTTTTCTCTTTCTTCTTTTTTTTTATTATCAAAATGTACTCTACTCCTCTTTACTTGACCGAAACTACACCTACCACTACTTCTACTACCACAAATACTTCTACTACTAATAATACTAATACAAATAACACAAATAATACTATAAGCAACAGACCAAGTACTATCTCAACATCAAGTTTAATAAATAGAAATACCGAATGGCCGCTTGAAGAATATGAAGAAAGACGTATTATGATTGCATTATCACAGACATCTTCTCCAACTGGAGTATGGTTTGATGAAGAAGAGGAAGAGGAAGTGTCTCCTACTTCTTATTTTTCGGACAAATCCGTTTTCGAATTAAACAGTCATATACGCCGACAATCTTTATCAAGTTCTTTAAGATGCTCCATATGTCAACGTCGTTTTCATTCCCAAGGCAATTTATCAAATCATTTTCAACTTTATCATTGAATACCCTCTTTTCTTCTCTCCATTTCAAGCATACAATAATCTTTTTTCTTTATTCGAGCATGACCTTTGATAGGTCATGCTTTTTTCTATCGTCTTATCAATAAATCATTCAAAGTTGCATTAGATTTGTACACCGGTTTTGCATTCTGTTTAGATCATTTAAAGTTATTTTTGAATGAACATCTCTCTTATACATTTTTTTTTTCTTTTTTGGTTCCAAATCAATAGGAATGTAGATATACTCTTTCATCTAGGGTTTAAACCAGAAAAATTCCATTTATTATAATCTTGCTGGTAGATCAGTTAATCTTGATTTCAAATGTAGTTGTTTCGCAAACTTTAAAAATGTTAAGATTTTAGCAGCTATAAAGTAAAAATGAATAAAATACTTACTTAATCCGCTAAAGAGATGTTAAACTCTTGACCGATACACCGCTTCGTGTACAGAAGGCTGCCGTTTTCAAATTTAGTTCAATATTGGAGTGAGTGACACTTGAGGAGAAAGCACGAAGAGTTTTGTGAAAGAGCAAAGTGGTTATGCCTGAGATAGCAATGGCTAAAGCAGATACCTTATCTTTTCCACTTATATTACGACCATTCTTGACTAAGGGACATTCAGGATTATAAGAAACTAAGGGCACCTTTCATGCTTCTGTATCGTATTGTTCCCTGCCTTTTGACTAATTGCTTAGGATTTTGAAGTTTCTGGAAACAGTAGACACAAGTCTGAGATGTACCTTTATTTTAGTGCCAAAGTTGCCATCATTATGTGCCTCGTAGTTTTGCCTCAGTTCTACTTACCACTGCATAATAACAAAAGATGATAATAACCAAACTTTGTATTAAGACGTAGCTACAACATAGCTTTCACTACTTTAATTATAGTTTACTGCTATAGAATAAGATAATAGTTTCCTAAACCTAAGCAAGTCCAGAATATAAATGCAATGGAGTATAAATAATTTATAGTGACACAAGTATCCATGCATAAAACAACATGTATTGTGTGTTATAGAATCCTCCTTCAATTTTTAAATAAGTCATAAAGAGTAGTTTCTGCTAGTAAATACGCCTAGAAACACAAACAAGAGGGAAACTATGATAATAGCTTTAGTCAATAGATCTACAATTAGACAACCAACAGGCTTGTATACTTTTAGTGCTCTTGTTCTATAGTTGCTCCTATCGAAAATAAATGAAAGTTAATGTATCGTTCAATTTGCCTTTAATTCGATCAACGCGAATGAATACATCGTATCTACTTGCAGCCTTATTTGTGCTTTCACATAGTAGAAGTCTACGCTTTGTATTCTTTGTGTCAAGATGTTCTATTTATAATATGTTTAAGACTGCTAAAATTTTAACACACTTAAAGCTGTCCTAGTTGTTTACTATCTGAATTTAAATTTCGCGTTGAATGGATAAAACAAATGGCCTTTTCTTTTATTTCTCTTTTCCTTTCTTTAAAAAAAATATGCTTTTTTTAGCACGCTTGTTGTTTTTTGTGCTTCCTCTTGTTTTAGCTTATCGAGAATTGCCAAATGAAGCACTTCGTCACCTATCCAAGTTTACAAATACAACAAGACTTTCAGTCAACGGCAACCTTATGAAGCCTTTATTGATCGAAAGAGTCTCAGACACACCAGGGAACAGACAAGTGAGAGAATTCATTGTCGAACACTTTAAGTCTCTAGGTTGGCATGTTGAATTGGATGAATTTTCAGACACAACACCTTTTGGAAACAAGTCTTTTGCTAATATTATTGTTACGCATAACCCTGATAAGCCAACGAGGCTTGTTTTAGCAGCCCATTATGATTCTATGTATTCGCCTGATTTTGAATTTATTGGCGCCACAGACAGTGCGATTCCTTGTGGTATCTTGATGAACATTGCAGAAGTCATGAACGATATGATGTCAGATAATTCTGTTCACTATAGACAAAAAGACAAGACGCTTCAAATGATTTTCTTTGACGGAGAAGAAGCATTCCAGCAATGGAGTCCCACAGACTCAATTTATGGAGCGAGGTAAATAAGTTCTGGGCGCATAAACTTTACTTAGAACTATATAGACATTTAGCAAATCTTTGGGAGAATTCCATTGTATCTAGCCCAACCAAGACAATGAGAAACAGATTGGACCAGATTGAAGTGATGGTATTACTCGATCTTTTGGGCGTAGCCAACACACAATTTCCCAACTTGTATCGATCAACAAGTTGGCTATATGACCAACTGATAAATTTAGAAAATCGACTTAATAACCAGTCTATTCTCAAGACTGTGTCTTCAAAAACGGGTCAAGATTTAGTATCAATGTTCAATCCAAACTCTTTCTTGACATTCAGAGGGGAAGCAATAGGAGACGATCACGTTCCATTTTTGATGCGTGGAGTCAATATTTTACATATGATCCCTCACCCGTTCCCTAATGTTTGGCACAATAGACTTGTAAGGTTATCTCTATGTATTTACTGTGCACTGAATATCATTCATAGGACAATGCAGATTGTATTGACGATAATGTAGTTGAAAACTTATCAGTTCTTTTCCGTACATTTACTGCAGAATATTTAGAATTAGATCCCTTACCACATAATGAATTATAATCATAATCATAAAGCTTTACAGTTATGTAGATATGTGAGTTGAGTCTTGTTTATGTTTCTTTTTCATCCCTTTTGACGAACGAAGAGAAAAATCTCTTACATCCTTCAAAAATATTCAAGGATTTCTTTTTAGGGACAAAATCAGGATTTAAAAGCGGCAAGAGTGCCATCTTTTTTTTTCTCGACCTCTCTTTCTTCTTCTCTTTTACAAACCTCTCCTCACAATTCCTTTTATTTACATAGAAATCAGTTCTTCGCACATAATGGCACCTAATTCAAACCAAATTTTGTTTATAGTGATAGTCGCCATCATATTTACTCTTGCACTTATTGGTATTTACATTTTGATGAGCAAGGCGAATGACAGGCGAAGAGAATTACTTGATCTTGAACAACGCCTTCAAGCTCAGGAAGAATTTTTAGTCAAACAGCGACAACAACAACAACTGCTAGGAGTTTATCAACCTGCAATGGTAAAAGACGGATATCAAATCCAACAATCACCTTCGTACGTTATCATGACGCCTCATAAAGACAAAAAGAAATCAAAGCGAGAATCTTTTCTTCAAAGAGTATACGGTTTTCGAAATGCATCTTCACCATTTGTTCCTGATTCAAAGCAACAAATCATGAGACCCAGCTCTATTCGACCACCTTCATTTTTACCCATGCGAGAAAAAGAACGCTTCAATAATCAAGAGAATGCACCACCTGCTTATGATGAATACAAGGCAACCATGGCTATCAAGAGTGATCCCATTCAAGAGAAATAGTTAATCTAACATTTTTTTCTTTTCATCATCCATCATCATTCATTGCTATGCATTTTTATGTTTGTTTCCCTTTAATTAAACGACATTTTCATATCAAATAGACTAGCTTGTCTTTTTTTGTGATTCATTTATTTATCTCGGTCAGCTTTGAAATATTCATCTCCTATTTTTTTCCATCGTTTTCAATTGTGCTTGGAAAGTGTGTATAAATGACATTCTTTTATCATTGCCATTTTAGTATATCGAGACTTCATAATAGTTGAAAAGAAACTTGCATTTTAAGGGTGTGAAATACATAGTAAACACATATTAAATTAATTATTTTGATTTAGTAATTCCCATAAATTCATTTTCCTCAGTTTAAATTATTCAACTATACAGGGTTTTCAAGGGGTGCCATCAAAACCTATACATACCAAAGTCATGCCCTTGAATGCCGCTAAAAAAGAGGGAATTTAATGTGCATTTAAGCATATAAATGCTTATATGCATTTTATTGAAAAAAATTCGTGTGGAAAAAAAATATTGAATTCTAGAAATTAAGCAGAACATGAGATGCATAAATAATATTTATATTGTTACTTACATTAAAGAGCTCTTGGATCGTGATACCTTTGTTCCTGAGTTTGAATGACAAAAAAATTAGGCTAATTTTTATTTCGGATCAGTGTATAATTGAATACTAATGTTAGAAAAGATTGTTTATATTGTAAGAAAATAAGATTTGTCTACAATATTGCTTGCACCAATGTTATGTTGCTAAGAGTTGAGAAAAAAGGGGGGTGTTAAATGCATCATATACTATGCTTGAGTTTAGCTTGATATGTTTGTTGAGCGACTCTATCATGATTCATTTCAATTATTGAGAGCAAAGTGAATGTAAGGGTTCACCCTTAATTACTGCCCTCATCATCCTTAGACATAGACATTTGAGAAAGGCGCAATTGACTAATAAGTGCCGAAGTTGCGCATATAGGTCTGTTGCTTTTTTTTTACGCATAAAAGCACAAACATTTGTCTTCTGATTATTATGTAAGACTGTCATTGCAATAGAAAGTAGAAAATTGAAGTTCAGTTGACAAAATGAGTCAGTTTACATTACACTAGTTTAGCGTCTTATCGTGACTTTTTATCGATAAACCCAAACACTTATTTAAAGCGACTTTTGCTTCTCTTTCTTCGAATTTTCGTCTTTTAATGAAATGTCATCCTCATAAGAAATATCGATTAATTTACAAAGATAATTATTTTCTTAACAAGGCATTTCTAAAGTGAACTTTTCTTTTACTTTCAGTATTGTGTGATAGTCTTTATATGCTCATGCAATCATGTAAAAAAGAAGGCAAACGTTTTTATTTGTATATAAACGAAAATGAAAAGGGAAAACAATCTGTCAAAGTTTTCCTGTTTTGGTTAGAGATTATCAAAAGACAGAGGAGACTAAAAAAAATGGTGTCATAATTCAATTCTTTCCAAATCTTTCAGTTAAGGGCTTTATATATTTTGAGTGATAAGATACAGTCCCAATGCTTCCAGAAGCTTGTAGAACCGTTTCGAGATATGCTGAAAAGGAACATCAAATACGTCAAGTCGTTACTCTTCCTGTGATTTCATGTACTTACGTTGGTAAATATCACCATCATATCGCGCAATGGGTGCCTTCAGTATAAAATCAGGTATACCAAAGCCATCAGTAAGGCCAATAATTTCATATCGCATGCTTTTGCACATCTTTTTAGTAAAGATTGATTCAGTCAGACGAGCAAAGATCAATGATTTGAACTTACTTGTTTGTATTCATTTTCAATATCCTTCATTTGTTTAGGACTCAGAAAGCCTTCAATAAATCCTTGGTCTCCATAAGAGCGAAGCGTATGAAGACCCCATAAAGCTACCATCTTTCTCACTATTTCAAGCAAATCCTTTGATAAGCCAGTAGTTGTGCTTGAGAACCTCTTGACATTATCAGCAAACAAAAAAGCTGCACAATGAAGCTCGGCCACTCTAACACATTCAAGTAAAAGATCTTCATGAGTTGCATCCTGATTCAATGCCTGCTGAATGCTATTGAGCTACCAAAAGAGAAAATTAGATTGCATGGCTGATTGAGAATACTTGCTCTTTTCACAAGAATTGTATACAATGCTTGTTTGATCAGATCGAAATTTTGAACACAATCATGCATCGCAGATACAGGCCAAGAATTTAACTTGAGTAATTCTTTAGCATGCTTTATATAATGCAATGAGCTTTCATATTTCAGTTCAACAAAATCGTCAAACTCCATTATCTGGTTGAAGCGATACAATAAATAACGTGCTGCCTGCTGAAGTAAGACAACATTGTCGCCTCCTCCAGTCGTCATGACACCAAAGTCAGCAATAAGGCTTCCAAGCGCATTATAACTAGAATAAGCATGGCCACCACAGCAACGGCGACATATCTCAAGTATTTCTGCTGCATAAGCACCTGAGAGCCCTTTAAGAGAAGCAGAGATGAAATGCATATCACCCATATGATTCAAGTAAACTTCTGGATCCATCTTGCCATCAGCTGTCAAGATAGAAAACTGCATATCAAGTGTTCTAAAAGACATTTGGATCATATACATAAAAGAAATAGCAGGCAACAATTTGACATAATGTGATTGATAAGACATAATTTGTTGATTTTTAGTCCCTTGGCGTCGAGTAACACCATAGCGCACGGCAATGACCAATGCTTGTGTGACAAGCGTGACTGTAATCATAACAAGGGAAACTCGTTCAGGGATTAGCGTAGCATACATAACAGCAGGGTTGGGTGCTGTCTTGAAATTGCCTTGGGGACCCATACTTACCCATCTCATGAGCATCTGTTTTCGAGGAACACGCGTTTGTCGAAACTGAATCCAGCCATTGTCAACACCTTGGTGGCCTATTTTGGATCCAACGTCACCTGCTTGAATGTTAGGTAATAATGAGCCTGTTTTTGTATCTCTTAATTGAACAATAAACCAGTTGAGACCAACATTATTTCCATGAACAATGGTTTGAGCAATGGCCACTGTGTGTGTGGCTGTTTGACCAGCGAGTCCAGTCCACCATTTGGTTGAAGTAATACTGGGAGAGTTGATAATAAACTCATCTCTATCTTGATCATAAGTTGCAGTTGTCTCAATGTCACGTAAAGCTGAGCTGTGTCCAAGCTCTGTCTATAAAGGAGGATCAGCCACAATACCCTGTGGGTGTATTTTGTACCATGGCAAAGCATCCAAGGACACGATGCTCGTCAATATCTGGCACCCATTCTTGTTGCTGTTCTTTGTTTCCAAGCATTTGAATGGCATTACGAAACAAGGCTTCATGAACACCCATACGCAAAGCGCAACTTTCAGAGTAATGAAAAACTGCTTTGTAAACAAGCTGCGTAAATTTCTTGTCTTGAATTTCCCTAGAGAGATTCGCTAGCCTATGAAGTTGTCCCATTGTACTACATTCAAAGTTAGTCATGCACACATGTGTCTAAGCAATGTCTGTACAATTCTCTGGACTCTTCTCTCGTGAATTCCAAAATGTTTTTAGGGGGCTGAACGACAAGTTCTGGATCTTTTTCAATAAAATCAAAAGCCCTTTTCTATGTCCGTTTAAATTATTTTATTGTACTTTGTTTCCTATGTATACCATTTGTCTGTAGTTTTCTTCTCCATCCACCCATAAATAAGACAGGGCGAGAATATCAAACGTTGCGCTGTTTCTTTCTCGTGCCATATCCTTGGGCGCCTCAAGAGACATAGGTGATGGTGTTAAGTTTAACTGCCGCTTGATTTGGTCCAAGCGTCTAACAGGTATATCGCTCATTTGGAGGAGAATAGAGAGAAGAAAAGAGGAAGAAAGACTTTTTACAGTTATCAGAGAAGCGGTGCTTTAATACTTGCATGTACAAAAGCATTATTTTCCCATCATAATGCTATGGTTTCTTTATACGGATTGACTTTTCTATACTTGTAAAAGACTTAATTATATGAAGCCACTCAATTCACTCCAATATCGACTCTGTGAAGTAATCATTTCTGCAAGTTTGTACTGATTTTGAAACGGCAGTAGCTGCTAGCATTTCATAAAAAAAAAAACAAGTTTATTTTAGTTCTTTCCAGCGCAAGTTGTAATCATTTCATTAAATTATGCACAAAATATCTTAGCTTTTAAAATAAATAAGCTTTCTCTACCGTAAGTCTGCAGATTCTCTGGATACCTTGATTTAGCTCACGATGAGATTGAGCCCATCAAAAGGACAAATTGATACGCGATCTTGCATAGCTAAACAAAGGCACTACAAAGCCTATTTTTTACACGTATAAATGCTCTAAATACCTACAAAATATTTTTACTAGCATCTATGGTACATTTGATATCGATTTGAATCAAGAAATCGAATATGTTCAAAATGGCCAAAATAACCTCTGGACCAAAGAGTATTATCCATGAAAATCATCATGTGCGTCAAAAGCTCTGGTTCTTGATAAATGTATTTAATTGCCAATTGTACCATAAGAATGAGGAGATATAAGCAGAAAACTTTGCAAACATTTTTACGTATTTTCTCAAGATTTTTGCAGCAAAATTGTTGTTTTCCTAGATCAATAGACTCAGAAGACAAAGATATACAACTTTTGTCACTACACCAAAGCCGAATAGCTGCGTCTTTATGCAGTTCTCAGCAAAAACTCGATTTTTTTTAATGATTTTATTTGCCGCACGTATTAGTGGTCTTGGGAGGGACCCACTAAAAGAGGTGCTCGACAATTATTTATTGTAAGAAAATATAAAGAAAAACAAAATTGGTACGATAGTAAGAAAGTAGAAAAATATAAAAGGAAAGAAGAGCAGCTATTGCGGGAAAAGACCTCTCAAGATGAAAGGTCATTTTTAGCAGCTATACGCTTAATTTGATAGCGAGTGCTGTGAAGAACAGAGAGATAATGGAGTGGCTGGTTCTGCATGGTATGGGTCCAATGGGCCTTCCAGATTTCAGAGAGACCGATCAAGGTTACCATGGCTACTGAAAGAGGACAGTTAGTTTGAAACCAAATCCGAGAAAAATTGAAAGATGCAAGTGCATAAGAGACTAGATCCAGAGAGGTGCCTGGCCACAAAAATTCCCTGATCAAGGCATCCCAGAATGGAAATTTTTGGGGGCAGCGAAAGAAGAAATGGTACACAGTCTCCTGATCACCACACAAAATGCAGGCAGCAGTAGGGAAGCGAGCAGGAAAAATCTTGGATAGAAATAAGCGAGTGGGAATCTTGCGAGTCAGAAATCGATACATCACATTTCTCTGCAATGTTGTGATAGGTATGCACCAAAAGTACTTCCAAGCAGCAGACGAGACTTCTTGCCGAGCAATAATATTAGACAAGGCAGCTTGTGTGATGACCTTACGGAAAGTATGGCCACAAAATTTTCATTGTCTAAAGGCAGTTTCAACATACGCACAAAAGAAAAGAAACCAAGAGACCGCTGAATTGCAGGAATATGCACAGAATTGTGTAAGTCTAATCAAGTACGAACAAGGCATTGACCAAAGAATGGTTCCAGTTGACAATGACTTTGATTCACTGCTTGAAGGTATTTTCTAACACTACGACGGATATCCAAGGGAAAGGAAGAAACTGGTATTGGTGCCAAATAGTGACCTTGTGAATGGTACTCATATAGGTAGGAAACTGCTACTGTGCGTAACTTGAGAGGCAATTCAAAGGTGTCAGATGGCAAAGCAATTGAGCGTAATGGGAGTAAAAAGTATTCGATAGGGTTTGGCATATATGAGTACTGTTTCCTAGGAATAGCATCCATTGTCTGGCAGCACATTGTGGCAGCCATCGTTTGCTAACTAATGCGAGGAAAGATTTGCCGGTTGACAAAAGAAGTAATGACAGTTCGAATGGTATTAAGGATTGCTTGAGTGGTAGGGATCACTCGCAAAATATACCAGCATTTAGACAACAAAAGTGAACTGGCAACTGTAGCTCTACCAACAACAGAAATATTGCGTGAGGCATGAATATCCGCCAGTTGAGACAGTGATCGAGTGAGGGACGAAAAAAGTGAGCGCGTTGGTCCAAGGATTGGATAAGGGGAAAACCTAAATAGATAATGGGTTCAGCATCTGTACGGCACCATATCTTGAAAATGCCAATGGCTTGTAGAGTAGTCAGCCATTTGTCATCTAGATTGTGGTCAGAGAGAGAGATTGTTCGCACTTTATGGTAGTTAATCTTGGCATTGGATGCTTTACTGTAGGCCTGCAAGTGAAACTGCTGCTCGATTTTTGATGCGGCAGGAAAGTTGGAGTTGTCTTCCGTTTTCAATCTCCGCACAATACCATCAGGTGTATCTTGTCCCTTTACCCTCACATTTACGTTAGAAAATACTTCTATTTCTATTTTCCTATGTTATTTGGCACTCAAACTAGAGCTAGATAATTTAGAAAGATTGATATGTGATACATCTTATGACATTTAGAGCAAAAATACTTAGGCAGCAAAGCACAATGATTGAAATTGAAGAAGGCAAAGGTGAAGCATTTATGTGAACTCAAACTACTTCTAAACATGTTGCTTCTCACACGTCAGTAACGGATGCTAAAAATATTATTCTTACTACTTCTCCAGAGGGCTACTCAAGTACAGATGAAAACGACGTGGTTGAAGGAGATGATGCTTTGAAAGCTGCAGATGATGATGCTAATGGACAAAGGTCGAATGATTTGAAAGGTGTTGTCAAAAGCATGTTGCCTTGTGAAGCAGAGGTATTGATCAAAGAAGATTCTACAGATATACGCTCTAATTTGTCTGAAAATGAGCTGCAAGTATGTCGTTGCTAGCAAGAACATTGGAGCCTTACATTCCATTTAAAGCCAACTAGGCTCATATTAGTTATCCATTGGCTTTCGTTATTCTTGCAAATGATTTACTGCGTTGTGCTGGCTGTGCTAAATTCTGCCATATAAACTATGCTCAATATCTACTGCTGGTCTCAAATCATTTAGCCTGGATACGCCTTCGTTATTCTTCCTAGTTTCCATATGGTACATGAATCTAACGATCATTAGCCACTGAAGATCATTTTTGGTATTGCCTACTACTGATGGAAACGGGCTTCTATGTTGTTTATATCAGTACGATTTTTGTCTCTTTGTATGATATCTGATACTGTCGCTACTGCCAGTGTTTTGTTTCTCTTGCTTGCGTATTATTGCTTTAGTGCTTTCAGTTAATAAAACAGTCATCACTTCATCAAGCACCCATGGTACTGCATCACCCTACTTACGCTTGGTAAGCATTCGTGAGCAACTTGCTTTATGAACATATTAACACTTTTAATTTATCTTTCTTTTGCTTAAATATAAATAATGCAATCACTGGTTTCAATAAAAATGCAACCAATTCTTTATATTGTAAGAACTTCTTTTTCTAAGATATTGTTCTATTCTTCTTTACTCCTTCTATACTGTTCTTGTCTCAAATGATGCCCCCCCCCCATTGTGTAAAATTTTCCTTTTTCAAAAAATGTCTTAAACATTTCCGAATAAAGTGTGCGCACACTCTTTTTTTTCTTTTTGTCTTTCCTGTTATTAGAATATGCCACTTAAACTTGTAACAAATTTTGTATCCTCTTTTTTAAAGCGAAACGACCAGCCAGCAAACGAGATTGCTTCTAGAGAGTACCTTCATACTTCACGAAAGTCATCTTCTCTGGCGTCTCTTTCTTTTAGCCCGACAGTAACAATACAAGGCTTATGGAACAAGAAAGACGAACAGAACGATTGTACTATAAATACAGAAAATGATAAATGGGAAGCACATCAAGAGGAGCTTGTTTATTGGCATAATCAGCCTCCTATATTTGATCCTTATCCAGCGTTGAATATCCGGGATTATGAGTTAATAGAGACACTTGGTTCGTTGTGATACATGTTGCCCATGACCAGTCTAATTAAACCACTGTTATTTTCAGGCACCGGTACCTTTGGTAGAGTTTGGCTAAGCAAACAAAAAAACACCAAGAAATATTATGCTATCAAAGTATTAAAAAAAGCTGATATTGTCAGGCTGAAACAAGTAGAGCATATCAACTCTGAGAGACAAGTCTTGTCACAACTCAACTTTCCTTTTATCGTTCAATTGTACGTATGCATTATATATACAGCCGCTTTCATGTGATTCATAACACACATTAGATACTGTACTTTTCAAGATAGTCAGAGCCTGTTTATGCTCCAAGAATACGTTATTGGTGGAGAATTGTTTCGACATTTACGTAAAGCAGGTCGCTTTCCTGCTGATACAGCACGGTTTTATGCTGCTGAGATTGTGCTGGCATTGGAATACCTCCATTCAAAGGATATTATTTATCGTGACCTCAAACCAGAGAACATACTATTAGACAATCGAGGATATGTAAAAATCACTGATTTTGGATTTGCTAAAAAGGTTGTAGACAGGACATGGACACTTTGTGGTACTCCAGAGTATCTTGCGCCAGAGATTATCCAGAGTAAAGGACATAGCAAATCAGTTGATTGGTGGTCACTTGGCATTCTCATATTCGAAATGATGGCAGGATATCCACCGTTTTATGACGACAATCACTTTGGGATCTATGAGCGTATTTTGGGTGGCAAAGTACAGTACCCAAACTATTTTGATAGTGTTAGCAAAGACATGTTGAAAAAGCTACTTGTCATTGATCGCACAAGACGATTGGGAAATCTAAGAGGTGGGGCAGATGATGTCAAGAGGCACAAATGGTTTCGTAGCACTAATTGGCATGGATTGATGACTAAGACAGTGAGGGTATTTTTTTTTTTTTGTTATGACTATTATGTAAACATAATCTTTATGTAGGCACCCATTATACCAGCTCATTCAAATGATTATGATACCAGTAATTTTGAAAAGTACCCCAATGAACAACTCACCGAACAGACTAAAGGAGATCCTTTTCACGAATTATTTGCTGACTTTTAGCTATATTTTTTTATATATTGTAAATATCATCTAATTTCATTAAATACTCAATTTCAAAAATACAAGGTATAAATTCGATTTCTTTATAAAGAACAAAAAACATTGAAAGGATGGTCAAGTGTACACAGAGTGAAGTGACTTACCATATAACTATCATAAGCTATTTTTTTTTTTCATTTTAGATATCTTCAGTATTTCTTTGTTTACTCTTTTGCAGATTTGGCGGGGTCCGTGGAAGTATTTCTGAAAATAACTATACCCAATTGATCTAATGATTGTTGCAAAGAAGCCGTATATATTAATGTTTACATCTAAGTTGCAGATGAGATATTTCGACAGTGTGAGGTTTTTAATATTTTGAGATATTCTACCTGCATTGATGTCGATTGGGTAACCAAGAAACTTGTTGAATGTATTTTGCCAAATCATTGTCTTATTACCACAAGAAGTCTGTAAGTGTTTAGTATCTTCTATTTCATTGCAGCAGATGGACTGATCATTTTCTGTCTTTTATTCTTCTTCGATGTAAGGATTGTCTGCTGAGAATTCTGCTATGTATGATTTTGAACCAGATGTTCCTCACAGGCTAATGCCAAGCGACTTCAACATTAGCATCAAGCCCCGTCAATGGACACAATTTTACAAGGCACCAATGCATTTGCAATGGAAGGTCTTCTAGTATTATTTTACGAATGCTTTGGTTACTTAGCGGCAGAATTGCTCTGTTTTCTTGTTTCATCTCTTTCAAATAAATCTTGAGATCCAGGGATTAAGTGTCTCCATCTATATTGTTTGATTTTTCAAAAGCTCCATCATTTTCTGAATCTTGTTCTCATAAAGACGTTGGTAAATGTAAACAAACAGATACATAAATCCGTATAGTGAAAAAACGAGAACGCAAATTATTGATCATTGATTTAAGTAGCCTTTGCTATCCAAATTGTTGGTTGTGTCTTCAACAATTCTTGTTGAATTCGACTCGGACTCCAATGTGGTAACAAGCGGCTCTTGGAGCTTGTCACCACATTTTCTTCCTCGTCTTCGTCAACTGAAGCATTGTCTGTGATAAGTGATTCCCTGACATATCCTATATTTTCAAATTCAAGATTGTTGATAATTCGGCAATCTAAAAAAAAATACACACACTAGCCAATGTTCAGGCTTAGCAGTGTGATATTACCATGATAGATTTCCTTCATGACATAAAGCTCTCTTCTACGATTTGATGCATGTTTTTTTTGGCCCGTAAAAATAACGTTTTCAACTGAACATCATCGAACAAAAGAGATGCTTTATTTTCAAATATGGATATATATTTATCCACTATATCAAACACTTCTTGCGTAGTAGCCAATTTTGTTTGGTAAACTTCATTATTGTTCAGATCATCGACACAGTAGACATTGTCAACAAATCGAACTACTTGTGCGTCAGTTTCTTTAAAAGTAATTATGCATTTCTTCGTATAGCCCAGATTTTGAAATTAAAAAGTTGGCAAAATCGCTAGTCAGGCTCTCAGTAAAAGTTTATATTCTTATTTGTATGGCTATCAAGACTGGGACCTATGGGGTAAATGTCTAACCATCAGTTCAAAGAAAGAAAGGAGCAAACAAAACCATAAAGTTATGAAAAATATAGAAAAAAGGATAGGAAGCATAAACAACGATGTATAGAGATATCTTCTTCGCTTGCGAATGTCTTGTCGGGGCAATTATTATTTTATACGAAAGGTCCCATCTGTGAAGGCTCATTGAGCCTTACTTGCAGTGAGCCAGCCTCGAAAAATAAAATCAAAGGCCACTGGTAGGCGAACATGCTCTCGCATATATTCTAAAGTACGGGTCAGTCGTTGTTGGTGGATCTCCTTCAATTTTGTTGCACGCTCTTCGTCACTTGTCGAAGTTTCGAGGAGCTTGCGATCACGAAGGTGTTGAATATCTAATGGATTGAAATCGTGGAGAAGTACAATCTTCCATTTGTCTGAAAGTCTATTGAATTCATTAGAATACCCGATATGAATGAGAACCGCAACGATTCCTCGTGCTGGGTAATGAATGTCCAAAATGCGGCTAGAAGCGACACCCAATTTGTGGAACTTGTTACGCATTGTTGAAAGTTGATCTCTAAATCTGTTTGGAAGGTAGACATACTTAAATATAGGAGCATAGTTACCATTTTCATCGGAAAATGAGGGCGGATCATATTCTGCAGGTGCTGTAAATACTTTAGCGGCTGCTTGTCGCTGTTTACCAATAGTCCTCTTGGGGTTTTTTGGAGACGGTTTTTGTCTTGGGCGCGGATTGAGCAGAGAGCTCTTGAGTTTCCTTTGGTGTCGGATTTATCTTTTGACCGGATGCGGCTACAGAGGCATAGCTTGAGGCTGGTGGATCCAGCGCCCAATCCAGAGTAGCTGGTACTTCGGAGTTATCGAGAGCTGGGGGTAGTGAGTATCTCAGTATCTTGTTGTGATTCTAAGGCTTGCTGCAATTGAGTTTCCAATTGACAAATTTTCATATTGGCGCTTGCTATAGCAGCTTCCAATTGTTGGTTGTTACGCATAAGTTGTTCCAATTGGGAAAAGTGTCCCTCCTGCCGGTCAATTTGTGTAGAGAATTTCATATGCTGATCGAATTGAGTAAAGCGTTTATCATTCTGTTCTGGTTTCATTTGAATCAATTTCACCCATTGTTAATGGTAGGCATTGATACGGCATGATTCAGTTGAGAATTCAGGCCTGAGGGTGTTTCGAGGGATGAATCTAGAGGAATTGAGTCTGGGACACCAGGAGTATCTCGGGTGTTGGTAGTAACTTTGGTCTTTAGTTTGAATGCTTTAATTTCTCTAGGCTTGGTTTCGGAATCTAATCCAAATTCTGATTCAACTTCCTACACGGCGTGGTCAGTATCATCGTGGTCGTTTGCTTTAGCAGTACTCTCAACAATTGAGCCCTTATCCGCCTCAGGAGAGGGTTAGACTGATACTGGAGTGTTTGGTACCTCAGGTGCTGGCGTAGTGACATGTTTCCACTTTATAATCTCTTGTGATTGGTTATTGGAAAGAGTCATTGTCAACTCATATTTGCTTATTTTTTTGCTTTAAATCTATGCAATGATGAGAGTGAGTGTAACAGTAGAATAGAGGTGAAGAAGATAACCTTATATCAAATATCAGAACATCTTTTTTGGCCTGTGTTTCAATTTTTTATTTCCAATAATTAATGAAAATAGTGTACCATTCTTACTGTATAAAACTGTACAACCTATTGCGTGGTATTCATTGCCCTTTCTTTATCTTCTTTCTTTTCTTTCTTGTTTTTTTTTGGAAACTCATTAATTGAAATTGTGTAGGCGCCTTGCCCTCCTGTACAACTCTCAAGTTCACTCTCTTTAGATCATTATGCCACCTCATTTTCCAGTTGATGAGGATACTGCATACGAGACAAAGCAATGGGCATCTGATACCATTGACAACTTATTTTCCGATAGTCAACCAATTACTTTTGAACCTGTTCAGTCCATTCCTTTTCCTCAGCAGTTGGAAGTGAAACCAATTCAGAAAGCAGTAAATGATCTAAAGAAAAAATACACCAATAATCCTGCACGCCGCTCACTGTCTGTTCTTGAGACAAGTCTATTCAAACGAAACTGCAATAACGAAGATGCTCGGCCTGTTGCAAGATCTTCTCGATCTGATATTATCACTTCTCCTTGTACACTTACCCATTCGGATTCCGCCCCATCTTTGTTAATTACCAGTCATACTCAACATCAAAAATCATTATCCGCGCGACTTAAACGTACATTGACGCCAGAAAAACCTTATCTCAACAAAAAAGCATTAAGCAATAGCGAAAAGGAGGGTATTGAAATTTGGAAAAATACATTCAATGAGTACCTTGTGGATTCCAAAATGGTTAGTCTTAGCATATTTTGAAATATTCTAATTTATTATTATATAGACTCCTCATGGTCAATCACCGCATTTATTACACTTTGTCTTGAATGAATTGGTCACTACAGAAACGACATACTTGGAGCATCTCTTGATCATAAAACAGGTAATTTGTTTGACGCGTAGCTCAATTTGTATTTATTTTTTGTCTGTAGATGTTTATGGATCCATTATTAGAAGCAGCCACAACATATCCTCGGCCATTAGTCAATTTGAAAGACATTCAAACCATTTTTGCGTTTATACCCGAGTTAATTACACTTTCTACGCTCTTGGTCAATGGTCTAAATAAAGCCATTAATACTACTGAAAATGGTGAAATCTATGGATCCATTGGGAAAGTATTTTGTGATCTAGAAGAAGAACTCGAAATTTATATTCGCTATGCTGCAAATTTCTCCAAGCAACAAAGGTGTATTGGTAGAGCAGACAGAAGCATTGTATATAGACAATTGGTGCAGGTAAAAAAAAAAAAAAAAAAAAAAATCTTGTCTGACTTACTGAATCAGGACTCATTGCGTAAAAAGGAAACAAATAGAATGGGATTGTCCGACTATATGATTGCTCCTATTCAAAGAATTACACGTTATGGACTCTTACTGAAAGGTTTTTATCACTAACATAACTATACAAAAAAAAGCTAATTAATAACATTCTAGATCTTGTCAAACATTCTAATCCTTTGACTCCTGACTTTTATTTTATACAAAGATCTCTTAAATGTCATCTTGCTTTGGCACATGCTATGAATGCAATACAAAAAACATCATGATCTGCATAATTCATACTGTATACATACCCTTTCTTTCTTTTTTTTCATCGTAATACATAATCTTAATAAACATTCTGCATTTCTTTAATTCAAAAAAGGCGTCACATTATGATAGAATCCCAAGCAAGGGTTGCAATTCTTTTATTTTTTTACTTTTGCATTAAATGAATTTATCCCGCATTGTATCTAATTCAGCAAAAAGGTTATTTTCTAGCCGAGCACGCCCTTTACGAGTATTGGGAATAGAAACGTCTTGTGATGATACTTCAGCAGCCGTTGTCACTTCTGAAAGAGAAATTCTATCTGAAGTTATTCGTGGTCAACAAGAGTTGCACGAGCCTATGGGAGGCATAGTACCTACACTAGCAAGCAAGGGACATTCTCGAAACTTGCCTAGTGTTATCTGTGAAGCTTTAGATTCAGCCAATTTATCTGTACAGGATTTGGACGCTATTGCAGTTACTAGAGGACCTGGTTTGCCTCCTTGTCTTCCTGTAGGCCTCAATGCAGCCAAGACATTAGCTGCAGTCTCAAAGAAACCATTGATTGGCGTGCATCATATGGTAAATAGACAAAGAAAAGAAATGGTATATTGATAGAAACAATAGGAAGCGCATGCTTTGACAGCCAGACTCACAACCGAAAACCCACTAAATGCTCCTTATCCAGCCTTTCCTTTTATGACATTATTGATCTCAGGTGGACATACCCTCTTGTTGACAGCCAATAGTATAGGAGACTATAATCAATTGGGAACAACGTTAGATAATGCAATAGGTGAAGCGATCGACAAGACTGCTCGCTTGCTCAATTTGGAATGGATCAAAGGAAGACGAGGTGGCCCAGGAGCTGCGCTTGAAAAGGCTGCCTTGCAAGGCGATCCTGGTCGATTTCTTTCTCGCTTACCTAAGCCCATGTTGGAGCGAAATAAGTCAGTGATTGCTTTTAGCTTTTCGGGCCTAAAGACAGCTGTTGCAAGGTTGATTGAAGTGGATCGACTTGTCGACTTAAACAAACAACAGGATGTGAATGATATGGCTGCTGCTTTTCAATTGGCTTGCATTCGTCATTTAGAACAAAAAATTACATTGGCTTTAGAACAAGAGCTAATTCAATTCAAGAAGCCCTTGACAGCACTTGTGGTGAGTGGTGGTGTGGCGAGTAACACGTTATTTAGAAGTAGGCAAGTGACGATAGCATTCATTTGGTGTTACTTATTTATATTAATCAATGTTAATAATAGATTAGAGACCCTAGCAATGTCATACAACCTACCATTAATATGTCCTCCTCCGCAATTGTGTACTGATAATGGTGTCATGATTGCTTGGACTGGATTAGAGCGATTGCAAGCTGGTTTGATTGACGATTATACCATTACCACCTTACCAAAATGGCCTCTTGAATCATTGAGGCAAAGAGAGTGAATACTGAATTCCACGTTACATCAATAAAGTAGCATGCAACCATGTGATGTAGACTAATCATTCTTGGGATTGACCCCTTTTTATACTTCCAGAGAAGCACTGTTTGCATATAGACAAGCATGTTTGCTTCGATTTACTCAAGCCTAAAAAAATCACAAGAGAGATTATTCACAAACAGAGAAGAAAAGTTTATGTCCTTTATATGAGAATAGCAGAATGTTGTTCATTAAAAAGCTTTTGAATGACTTGAATGTTTCATTAAGCATAAATGTGACTTTTTTGTGTGTATATTGATGGATGAGTAAGTTCCCACGGAAAAACTTTTGTTTTGCCTATCTCTGACCCTTTCAACCCTAAAAGTACGCCGTAGAAAAAAAAAAGGGGGGGGAGAGGAGAAAGAAAGGATTTCAGAGAGCGACATCAAATGTCTATACAAACATGCTCTATGCAGTCGTTTATTCTTGCTGATACGATACTCCTTTTTCTAGGTGTGAGAAAAAATAAACAGTATGTATTTATCTATAATATCTGGCGGTATTATTACGTGTCTTGATCCATAAAATGGCGGTATTATTACTTGGTTTTTGGCGGTATTCTGAAAAAAACTAAATACATATAAGCGAAACGAAATCGCAAGAGATTTTTTTCTCAAAACAAAAACAATCTTGTATTAACCATGATTACTCTGCGGAACCTCAAGCCTAATGCTGTCTCTGCTGCTGCTATTCAGTTGAAATCCTCCCTTATACCCAAGCAGTTCAAAGCAATTCCTTCTGTCTGTCTTTCTAGAAAATTTTCTCTCCTTACTGAGGCTCAAAGTAATGATCTGAGTCACCAAATGTTTAGCGTTGGTGTTCAGAACGGATTCTTGCCTCGCCAAGACCCTTTGGCTGAACTTCCCAGTGAATTTGATCGTCTTGAGTCGCTCTTGCAACGCATGCCTTTGCAACTCTTGGATGGAACTCCTGGTCTTTTGGCAAGCGGTCAATTTGGTGATGCTGTTCGTGATGAATTGCCTCTTTATGATGTTGACAATATCACTGATCAACGTCTTTTATCAGGTAAGCTTTTTCTGTGACTATAGGAAATAACTCACTTGCTGTAGCCCTCTTCCGTGATTATACTTTTGCTGCCTCTGCTTACTTGCTTGAACCTTGCGATATTTTGTATCGCTCTCGAAGTGACTATGGTCTTGGTAGAAAAGTCTTGCCTATGAACATTGCTGTTCCCTTGCACAAAGTGTCCAAGAAGATACATAGTCAACCCTTTATGGAATAGTAAGTGCTTTTGATTCTATGTATATAAACTCACTCTCTTTTTTTTTCTGTAGTGCCTTGAGTTATGCGTAAGATCGAGTTTTCATTCAAGAAATGATTGAACGCTTATTGATCCTTCATTTTTAGTCTTTATAACTACAAGAAAATTAATCCTTTAGGTGGCCTCACTTATGATAACTTAGCTTTGATCCGTGCCTTTGCTGGTAGTGAATCAGAGTAAGTAGATTTAGAATATGTTAGAATTGCTTTCTAACTTTTTCTTTGATACCTACAGAAAAGGCTTTGTGTTGAATCATGTTACCATGGTGTCCTACTCGCCAAGACTTGTTAGTTATGCTGTGGGCGCTCTTGATGCTGTTGAAAAGAACGACAGAGCCAAGTTCAACATGCAAATGGCTGGTCTTAATGAAACATATGAATCCATCAACAAGGAAATGGAGATGATGTGGTCTCGTAGTATGCCTGAAGACTACATCAAGTTCAGAACGTTTATCATGGGAACAAAAAACCAGGTACATCTCTTTAAAGAAAGATTACATAAGCTAATCATGTTGTATAGCCCATGTTCCCTGATGGTGTTATTTATGAAGGCATCAGTGATGTCCCTGTTGTTCATCGTGGCGAGTCAGGTGCTAATGATTCCATGGTTCCTCTGGGAGATAACTTACTTCAAATCACTGAACTCATGCCAGAAAACCCACTTACTACTGTCTTGCGTGACTTTAGATCTTACCGTCCTACCAACCATCGTGAATTCTTGGAATATGTTCAAGACAAGGCCAAGAAAGTTGAGTTGAAGGAATTTGCTCTACAAGATCCTAATTCTGCCGCTATTTATCTGTCTAACATTGATCAAATTCGCGCTTTCCGTCATAGACATTGGAATTTTACAAAAGAGTACATTATCAAGCATACAGCTCATCCTGTAGCTACCGGTGGCTCTCCTATTGTTACATGGTAATGACTTGACTATTCAACGTGTATTTTATTTATTTTTCTGTTAGGTTGCCTAACCAACTTGGAACAGTTTTGGACTTGTTGAACAACGTTAGTGATCAAATCAACAAGTCTCAGCTGACTGAAAGCAACTTGATTCGTGTAGAAGAAATTACTAAACGTGCTCAAGCTCAAAAGAGATTCCTCAATAGAGAAGTGGTCAACCTCAAGACACGATTCAAGAACCAAGACCGCACCTAATCTCCAATCATGTTTATTCTTAAATAAATTCTCAATCTTTTTTAGTCTTCAAAAAAAAGCTTATCTTATGCCAAATTTGTCTAGTGATTCTCGACTCTTCTCTTTCTTTCTTTCAGCGACCAATAACTTCATGAACCTAATATCAGCCTCAACTTGAAAGTTTAAACGTGCTAGAGCCACTAAGAGTGCTTGGTGTTTCTTGGAGCAGAGTTATTTGTTACACATCATTGTAACAGAAAATTGGGATACAACTTCATCTTGTTCATACAAAAAAAAAAAAGAGAGCTGAACACAGATATCATTTTTAATGGGAAAAATGACGTCTAAAATTTTTGCCTTGTTTTATCACAAAAAGTATTTGTTTCCTAAAAAAAAGAAACTTAAACTCGTAATGCAGCTGCTTTAGTAAAAGACGGAAGCATGAACGGACGTTAAACTGTATCATTAAATCTAAACTCTTCCCAGACCAATCATAGGCAAAATTTCTTCTGCTGCATTAACGGGTCATGAACATGAGTCATTACAACTACTACAGATGGGAATAAATCCAATATTGTACTGCTTGTGGACATAAAAAATAGTCATTCTGTCATCCTATTTGTTTTACGACCTAAAGAACGCGTAAATATAAATTGCAATTGTTACAAAAAGGGTATTGTTTCTTTAATAAAGAATAATATTCACAGAAGGAGAAAGAAAGAGAGAGAGTATTATAAAAACAAGCTGCAGATAATGTACGTAATGGAAGCATAATACATAAAAAAAGAAGCATATTAATGACATAAGTAAAAAATGAATGTGTGTACGTGTGTGTGGGATTAGAATTATTCAAGATGCGATATTATGTGTCGTACGTGTGATGTGATAGGGAGGACAAAGAGTACTGACTTTATCTTCGCATGAACAAGGCGTTAAAAAGATAGACATGTCTGACATGGAAGATGAAAATGAAGAAGATGTTGTGGATGTCGACTGAACTAGATAGTAATTAGGTGGTGGTCGAGCAATCGAGAAATCAGCTGAATCTTTCCTTTGCGATATTGTAGAAGAACTCAACGAGTACGTGAGGGAAGGACTGCGATGATAAGATATTGGATAAGCTTCGTATTGCATTGTATTGCTTGACTTGAATGCATCAAATGATCCAGTCATGGACTTGGACGCTTCTTTCGACTGGCATGGAATTGAACAGAATGCCATGTTCTATAGAAGATGTTTAGTTATTTTAAACATAGATATTTTATTATTTACATCGTCTGCAAGTCGCTTTTCACAATACAAGCAAAGGTTTAGATCCATACGTTGACAGTTAAAGTTAACAAAGAAAAAAAAAGAGAGAGAAAGAAGAGAGAAAGAGAAATGCAAAATAGTAAAAAAGGGAATTTAAATATAATTATGCAATTGGGGGGTGAGAATTCTATCACAATCAGTGCCTGAATATTTTCTTTATCATTGCGCTGTTTAGCATTTCGGCGTGGGAAGATAAATGACCAGTAACGAAAACAGAATTGCTTCTCCTTTACAAGTCTTTCTTATGATATAAGTTTATTTTTTATGAATATATACTCTAGTTATCGTGCTACAAAAGAGTCCAAAGAAACCAAATAGTCAACACGATAGCGGAATTCACATACTTTCTCGTAGAGGCACCTTCTAATCTTTCAAAACCCTGCATGACAAATTCAAAGCATGTAGCACACTCAGAGGCTTTTGGTATGAAGATTAATACATAATTTTGAATCAATATAAAACTTACGCGCATATTTTTCGCCTACATGATTACCTTCTGTTTTGTACAACGCAACTTTCATCTTGTCATTCGCGATTAGCCAACCAGGCTTTGGTGGGCTTGCTGGACCACGTTGATCATGCACGTTTAATGTATAGAAGCCTTCAATCAACGGACTATAGCTGGGAGTGGATCGTAGGTCCCATGTGGCCGTTGTCAGTGTTCCATCAATCACCGAAATAGTCCATGTTGCCTTATTGGGTCCAACTGCCTCAATGGTCAATTTGTCTGGTCTGACTTTAAGCTGTGTATAAGACCACTCCATCTGTACCTGTGCCCCCGAGTCATCTGAATCTACTGGTAAGCGATAAACAGGTCCTAGAATGACAGGATCTTTTTCCCCTCGATTGGGATCTTGCCAGACAAGCTTGGGTGTCTTCCATAACAAGAGACCTGGTCGATGTGTGTGATCGAACGTTGCATTTGTTGGAAGTGAAAGTAGACTTTTTGAGGGATCAGGTAATAACAGCTTGTCTAATACACCTGTAGGTTTTGACTTTTTTCTAAAATTATTAGAATTCGTCTGTTGACTCATAGTGGCCACAAAATCTGTAAGTGGCTTGCCTAAAAGATATGTATATAAATAATTCGTTTTAAAGTATGTATTTGGTGTACCTTCTTTATCTATTGTCTGAGACAAACACATGACAGATAGGCTAAGAAATACAAAACCTTTCAGCAGATAGTACAATAAGTTCATATTAGATATATAAGAGACAAAAAGAGAGGAAAGAAGCCATTAGATGAATATCATTTATTTAGAAATGTTCACCATAAATCTTACGGTTATAGTTATTATGATTCTGCCTACATATACTATTTACCTGTTATCAGCTTGTATGTTTCCCCCCTCCACATTGTTTCATCAGGTGCTATGGCCCAAATAAGCTATTTTTCTTTTCTTTGGTGAAATAATAAGCTAATTTATACAGAATTAACTTGAAACTTCGTATGTATGAAAGAACCTGACCGCAGCAGCAGGGCAACGGAGATTGAATAGCAGATAAAGCTTCACTTGTCCGTATAAATTGATAGCTTTCTTATCCTTTCTGTTAATACGTACATATGACTGATCACTCAAAGAAGCCTGCGAATATTGAAGAACTAAGAAGACTAAAAATGGCCAAGAAAGAAGCCAAAAAGCTTCAAAGTATGGCACAAAACCAAAAACAAGTAATACCTCCAAAGCTTTTGGAACGTGAATTTGTAGCTGTACCCAACCAGGAACCACTCAAGTGTATCTTAGGTAGTATCCGTATCATGACATTTAATGTAACTATCAATGTTGATAGACGCGTATCATGCTAATTTATGATAGATCCTAGCGCAATTGTTGATAAAACGCGAATTATTTCCTGATTCAGGCGACTATCTGAAGTGGGTAAGATGTCGTATTATTTTGTAAAGTGATGACTCAGCGTTAAATAGAAAATAAGAAGAAAGATGATTGTGGATGAGATCAAGCTTTATGATGCAGATATCTTGACCATTCAAGGTAAACTGAATAGTTGCAACACGGCTTTAACTTTCTTTTTTTCTTTAGAATTGGATAATTTTGATGAATTTTACAAGCAGATCTTTACTGAACTAGGATATCAAGTTGAGTATTACTGCCATCCTTCAAAGCGTCATGGTTGTGGCATTGTGTACAAAAAAAACAAATACACAAAAGTGGATTATGATACCATTAACTATGATCTGGATACACTCTGTTCGCCTTCTGTTTTGACAGGCAACATCGGACAACTCATTGCGCTTAGATTGAGTGACCAACCAAACACTGGATTTGTAATTGGTAATACGCATCTGTATTGGAGGCCATCTTCCAATTATGAAAGGTGTAGACAGACAATTATTTATGCCAATCGACTGTTGGAATTTAGATCACAGCTTGCAAAAGACATATCATGGATCTCTTTCTTAAACGGTGACTTTAACACTACTCCTGATGACCCAGTTTATGCCTTGTTAACAACAAATGAATTCACACAGGATATCGTAGAGAATTTGGCAGAATCACGTCTGATCACTCTCCAAAAGAAAGATGGGTTAGAAGAAGAAGAAGAAGAAAAGGTTGAAAGTGATAGAATTATTATAACTGAAGATGTAGATACAGCAGAAAAATTACTGGCTAAATACAACAAGACAAAATGGACAAGTATTTATAGTCATTTTGGCAAAATTGGTCCTCCCGAACTTGTTGGTTTGTTTGGTGAACCTAAGTTCACAGATTATGCTTCACAATTTAAAGGAACACTAGACTATATGTTTGTTGACGCACCAGTAATCATCAAACAATTACTAACACCACCAAAAGAAGAGTACCTGAAGCCATCCTTACCCAATAAGCATTTTGGCAGTGATCATTTATGCTTAATTGCAGATATAGAGTTTCAATAAAATTTTTTTTCTTTTCTCTTTTATCCTTTTTTTGTTTTGTTTTATATGCAAGTTCAGCTACTTATACCAAGCCAGTTTCAAAAGAACCAGATAGTAGAGACCAACCGAAGTGAAACTATCTCTGCTTTCCGTAAGCAGGTAGCTAAACTTATTGGTATGTCTGAAGACTCTTTTCTGTTGATCGCGTTTGGAAAAATTGTAAGCTTATATAGATAACAAAGGGCTTCACTCTAAAGATATACTAGATGCTCGATATTTCTCTAGATGAGAAACCAGCTACTTTATACCATACTTATCGTGTTAGAGACAGAACCTGTGTATTTGTTCACTTGAAGCCACCTACACCAAACAAGAAAAAGATGCCTATTCACGTCAAAAAAGAATTAACTGACACTAGACCAACTGATATCATTCATGATATGAACACAGTATCTACTCCTTTTGGTGATCCTTTTTGTCCTTCCTGCAAAAACGACAAAAAGAAAAAGAAATGTAGTGAATGTGGTTGTGTCAAATGTTTATTGAAAACAGGAGATCCTCTTGTATGTACCCTTTTTTTTTCTTTTTTTTTTTTTTTTTTTTTTTTAAAAAAAAGCGTTGCTTACACTTTTTTTTATCAGATTTGTGATCAGTGTGATAGTTATTGGCATTATCAATGCGCTGACTTATCAAAGCCTCCTACGGATCAATACTGGTAAGCATAAAGAACAATGTCTTTGCAGTTGACATTAGATAGGTATTGTCCAGATTGTTATAATCATGATCGCGAGTTGGTTATTGGAAAGGGAACAGCCATCAAGAGTGATGCTTTTAAAGCACCAGACAAAGTAAGAGAAGCAGAATGTGTACTAGGCAAGTTTGCTTATTTATCTTAATCCATTCTAACAATCAACAGTACCTACTTATCATATTGGAAAAATACCCGGTATATATTGCAGTCAAAGCTGGAGCAATCGTTTACTTGTTGAAGAATGGGGAATTCATAGAGCAATAAACAATGTCGTTTGCGGCTCTGTCTCAGCAGGCGCTGTTTCTTTAATTTTAAACTATGGCTTTAAAGAAGACAAAGATAAAGGATATGAATTTGTTTGTTCTGGTGGTGGTGGCAAGCTGAAAAAAGATAAATGCAACTCATTTGCGCAGATCAAGGGAGATCAGGAATTGATCAAACACAACCTGGCGCTAGCAAAGACGTGTGATGCACCTGTGAATCCGATTTATGGTGCTCAAGCCATTCATTGGAGAAAGAGTCAGCCTATTCGTGTCTGTCGTACTAGTAATTTTCGTCGCTCGCATCCTGATTTTGCTCCTAAAAAAGGTATTCGCTATGATGGTCTATATAAGCTTGTCAAATATTGGCCTTATCGAGGCAAGTATAGGTATATGCCTGATTACATAGATTCACTGTTACTGTTTTATAGAACCAACGACAGGTTTTATTATCTGGAAATTTTTATTTAGAAGAGATGATCAAGAATATCCAGCTTGGATGTCTGCAGGAAAAGCAGTGATGAGAAGAAAAGGTTTACGCACAATTCGAGAATCACCACAATTGACTGCGAATTTAGTCAGATACAGAATACCCAAACGCATTCAGAAACTAATAACAAAGGATAAGAGAAATGAACGCATGTGGAGCCAAATTCGTAAAATGGAATTTTGGTCTGAATATGAGTTTCTTCATTACTTGTTCGATACTGCTTTAGCATGTTCTAGCTATGCCTGCTCAAAGCCAATTAAGGTATAGTCATTACTCTAGGGATTGTGGGCTAAAAACGACAACAGAATCCTGTTACTGCACCTTGCGGTCATATTTGTTGTTTAGGCTGCTTGAACAAGACGAAGTCAAATGTATGCTTTACTTGTCGCGCACCAATACCACAAAAAGCCATTGAAGTCAACTATGATCTAGTTAATATCATGCAGGCTCTCAATTGGGCATATGATGGTGCTACTACGACAAGTACTACTGCTAGTGATATTGGATCACATACAAAAGAATCAACGAAAAAAGACTCATACTATCCAACGATAAAAAGAGAGCAAATATGCTATTCGTTATCTGAATATGAGTCCAGACCAAAAGCAAAGAAACCAAGGGTTGTTATTGAGTATATGGGCATGCAATAAAATCAAATATGTAAATATCATTAAAGTGTATGTGTATGTATTATGTTTGTAGTTTTTCTCGTTCTAAATCAAGTGATCCTTGAACCTTAACTACTTCTTTTTTAGCTTTTAATGGCGTTAACCAACCAAATAAACAACCAAACAAGGAGGGTGGAGGTGGTGCATGAACACTCTTTTTAGGAGTAGATTTGACTGAGATTTGGCTGGGTAATGTATTTTTATCTTCATCATCTTCTATGAGACGTTGTTCAGGTACAAAGGTCTCTCTGAGCCTTTGTCCATCAGTTAGATATTTTGTTACAGCATACAAACTTACCTTTTTTTCTCTTCCTTCTCAGCCAACATGGCAATAAGTGCGCCACCAATACTACCTCCATCTGTTGCTAATTCAACCTTGATTCTCTGGCTGACTTGGGATCCGAACCATTCAGCAAGGGATTGATAAATACGATGATGCATTGTAGGGTATTTTTCATAAGTAGAACCATTTACACCAATCACAATAGGTCCTGTTCCTTCAAGTAGGTCTTGTTGTTGTTCAATCAACGAAGCCATAGCAGCACCAGCCAAACGGGCTGCTCGATTAGAAACAATGGTACACAATTCGGTTACCAAATCAAGATCCTGTTCAGTCACCTTATAATCGTCTTGAAAGTGAAATAAGCTTTCAAAATGTTCTAGACGTACTTCTTTAGCATCATTGAGACGACTAGATCCAATGTTAGATTAGTGTTCATGTTGTACTACATGCTGTGCTCTGATTTATTTATACCTTTCAATATCGCTTGTGATAGCTGTGCCAAATTCCATGGCTTTTTCAAATTCAAGAGGTTGATGTCCATCAAACAAACTGCCTTCTTTGATCAAATCCAATGCTGCCAGCCGAACCAGTTCACCAATACAAGCACCGGACATCATTTTTTCATATAGTTGAAAATCGGGTTGAGAATGGTTGGCATCTAGTTCTTTGTCATACCTATTCCGAGGAAGGTAGGCATCGCTTCCAAAAATGTCAATTTCTGTATTGACAAGCATTTTTGTATCTTCAGCGTAATTTTGATGTTGTCCTTGTAGTTTTATCATGCGAGATACTTTTTCTGGGTATGCTGCATTGACACCAGTGCCATAAATAAATCCCACGCGAGCATCAGGGTTGGTATAAGCATGGGCAACCAAAGTACCCACTGTATCATTCAATAAAGCCATGACTTTTACATTGACACCCTACACAAAAAGACTGATCAGATAAAATAGATAAATAAAGAGGGCTTACCTTGCGTCTAAATGACTGTTCAAATAAACTGGCTAGATCATATCCTTCAACACCGTCTATTGTAAAGCCTTTACCCATCCGAAGAATTTTTCCACCTGAGATGCTTGTCTGACTGAAGATTAAGGTTAGATAACATATAAACTATAAATAGACCTTTTACTCTACTGGGAAACTCCAACATACACCCATTGAGACAGGGCCCTCAGAATGGACAGTATCGTAGCCAATTTTTTTCAATAATTCAGCAACTGCATCCACAATCCAATCAAAGAAAGCTGTGGCTCCACTTGTACGGAGCGGATCGTTAGGTGCAATCTGACGACGAATCTCGGTAACTTTTGTCTTACAGTCGCCCAAGAGCTCAACTGCACAGACTCGAAGTGTACTACCACCCAGATCCAAGGCAAGATAAGTGCCTGTTTCTTTACCTGAAGGTAAATTGGTAACATAAGACGGAATCATTGTAGCAAGGCCTGATGCTGATGCTGTCTTGAGACCACTTTCATATTCTGCTTTAAAACCATTGACAATTGACTTGAAAGTATCATTTGTCAATTCAAAAATAGACTTGATCTCTTCAAGTGAACTAGACATAATAAAAAAAAAATAAAAAAATAAAAAAGAGAGAAAAAAAAAGAAAAAAAAAAGTCAGCTCGTTTTATAAAGTGCATGTGTCAGGTGGTACGTTATGTGTTTTACAAGCAAGTTGCATGCTAAGCTTTTCATTTTCTTTCCCTGATGAGACCCTGAAGTTGATTATATGCAAGTTATCCCTTGTTTATTTTATTTTGCCTTTAGTGCATGTGAATAAAAAGAAGGACTGTTTTCACTTTATTTACCTTGATTTGAGTTTAAAATCTTTTTTGCTATGCTTACAAATGCAAGTGTGCAACATTGTCAATATAAATGTCTTTACGTTTTCAATAATGAGCCGTGATAAAATTAGTCATCACTTACTTTTGGTCAAAACTAAATTATTATACTAGAAAAGAAGGAGATAAATTTACTTAAATTAGACAATCAAAGACAAAAAAATGGATATAATTCTTTATCAACTCTTGTAACTTTTAAGTATGAAACTGCATTTGATCAGAGCATTTGATGCTCACTTGGTCAACTCAGGTTTGGTAGCACAAAATGCTTATTTAGCTACTAGCTGGTTCTCTTGACAATGATGAGAAAGAAAATGTGTATATTTATTCAAGATGACTATAGTGTATATGTATAATATATATATATATTGTTTGAATATAAAGAGAGATAAGGAATATAGTATGTAACAAAGAAAAAATGGCAATTATTCATCATAGGGACCATTTAAGGGAGTTTGCGATCTAGAACTATGAGTCAATTTCTTGAGTTGCTTCACACCGCCTTGAAGAGACAAGTTTTCAGGACCAATCAAGCTTTGATGGACGTGCTCAATAGATTTAAAGTACTTGACAGTCTGGTTATGGGTAAGTATTGACCAGTTTATATCTATAAATGAACTTACCTTAACGTGTAACTCAAGGGTTGCATCTTCATCACACACAATTAAACCCTTAGGGTGCATTTGAATGGCCGAAACAGTCCACATGTGGTTCACACCACCTTCAATACAGTTTGCCAAGGCAATAGCCTAACAATAGAAAAAAATTTTCTTGTGTAAGTCATGACAAGTTTACATAATAAATCTTACCTTGTGTGCGCCAGTGATAATAACAACAACCTCACGAGCATCCATTACAGTTCTATTACAAGTCAGCGAATAGCATACACAAACATAACAACTTACGCAACACCAACAGTCAAAGCAAGTTTAGGAACCTTAGAGACATCACCATCAAAGAAACGGGCATTAGCAATAATAGTTTCATAAGCTAATGTCTTGACACGCGTACGAGAAGTCAAGGAAGAACCAGGCTCGTTAAAGGCAATGTGACCATCGGGACCAATACCACCCAAGAAGAGTTCGATACCACCAACACGGGCAATCTCGGCTTCAAATTTCTTACATTCTTCATCTAAATCAGGGGCATTACCATCCAAAATGTGAACATTTTCAGGCTTGATGTTGACATGCATAAAGAGGTGCTTCCACATAAAAGAGTGGTAGGATTCAGGATGATCACGAGGTAAACCAACGTATTCATCCATGTTGAAGGTAACGACATGCTCAAAGTTGATTTCACCAGCCTTGTACATCTCAACAAGAAGCTTATAGACATTTACTGGAGAAGAACCAGTGGGAAGACCAAGGACAAAAGGATGGTCAGCAGTAGGCTTGAATTGCTTGATACGTTCTTTGATATAGTTGGCTGATAACTATCAGTACCAAACACATATTTTACCTGAAACAAACAAAACTTACCAACATAAGTAGTAACTTCATCATAATCGTCGCGAATAACCAATCTCATTTCTGTGTTTATGTATTTGCTGAAGAAAAAAGAAGAAAAAACGAAAAGTAATCAAGACGAAACAGTTAATTTATACGTTTTTTTTTTTTTTTTTTTTTTTTTTTTTGATTACCCGAGCACACAACAAGCGAACAGGGTCTTGCTGATGACCAATCATACTATGAGCAAATGTTTCTGGGGCAACACGGGGGAGCGGTTCTTCATTTTATAGGTCTTTAGAGCCTCATTCAGGGTCTAAACGGTTCCCTTCATCGAAAAAAGGAAAACGCAATTTTAATTTTTTTTAAAGTCAATTTTCCCTCTCTTTCTCTCTTTTTAAATTCTATCCAAAATGTACAAGCTTTTATCCATATATCAAACAAAATTTTAGAAGAAAAAAAGTAAAAAATAAAATAAAACAAAGATGAGCTGTACAAATAGGTTGAAAGCTCAAGAAAGAAGGAGGATAGGAGAGGAAACAGCTGATTTCATAATCAATGAAATCATTGGTTCATCCGATTACATAACTAGCAGACCCTGTGCTCACTTTTTCTGAGTAAGAACCCTTGAATTTTTTTGAACTCTTCTCCTTGTTACAACAGCAACCTTTTTAGTTGTGTTTCCGATTACTCCGAACCCTGTTCAAAAGACCCTCTATTTTATGTTTAAGAAAAGGGTTTTGTCATGTAATCTCTTTTTGTTCCTTCCTTTTTTTCTTTTGTATTTTCAAATGAAAAAGCAACACGCATGGTTCATAAAGTCTTTGTAGCACTGCGAGTATGTTTATTTCTTATGTGGCTTATTAGTAAAAAAAAAAAAAAAAAACGATGGGGTTCAAACCTGTGAGACGATAACACAAATGGACATTAGAGCGACATTTAATTCGGACCGGGCTATATCTAGGAGCAACTACATGTCCTGGAAGTATCTCCATATTGTCCTGAATAATAGATGAGAGACATTTCGTCCACTTCAATGGCTACTCAAAAACGCGATAAATTTTATGTAAACAATTGTTTCCATTTACAAAAATGCACAAGTCTTTCATTCAGTTAAATCAATGGCTCTTTATTTAACAGTTGTGATTCTAATTCTTTTTCAATGTTCTTTGCTTTTCAGCATGTTCAACCAGTTTCTTTTCGACAAACATTCCCTATGAAAAAATGTGAGTTTTTCATTAGTAAAATGGTTTTTATGTTTACCTTTCTTTTTCGGACAGTGTCCATATATTTTCTAGCCAAGTTCTCCTTATCAGCCTTCTCACCTAAATCCTCCAACTCTTCTTCAGTAGTAGGAACCCAGAATGGATCTTCATCTAGTAAATCGAATCCACTAAACACCAACTGTGGGCTAGCAGCACCAGATGTTCTCTTTCGAATTTCATCAGAGAAACCAAAACTTTCAATCACAGGCAATAAAGCTTTGATTTGCCAGAATGATGTACCGTCCTTCAAGTCTTCAGAGACAATCTTACCCTTTCGCTTAGAAATAACACCATAGACACGACCAAGTACTTCTGCATTAGCTTGAATATCACATGTATACATAGCTAAAAGCAGACGAGGAGACCAATCCAAGAAACCTTGACGATAAGCTTCTTTGGCAGCAGCAATAACTTGGCCTTGAACAGTATGGAGACGAGAGCGAACTAACAATACGTAAATATACTTGCGAAAAAAACAAATATTTACACTTACCATCGACTTGTTCTCCGTTTGAAGAAACTAATTCTTCAGGATGAAATTCAACACCTTGGACAATATAACAAACACCAGTCATTGGTTCTGCACAAAGAGGGCCAGTCAATGTAGTCAATTGGAAACCAGTGTGGATATGGAAGTCCACATCTAGAATAGAGAGTGCATCATTATCATCATCTACTTTGATTACTTCATCAGCATGATCGACAGCGACTTCAGTACTCTTCTTTGAATCTACTTGGAAAAAGGGTTTTCTGACATAGCCAGGAATACGGTTGATCAACAAGTTGGAACCAATACGACGAGGACCAAAAGCCCAGATATGATCAACAATGTCATCCCATAAGGAGGTAAAAGGACCTCCTTCTTTCTTTGCTTCAGCAAACTCATGTCGAAGTTGTTGTTCAAGCTCTTCTGTATTCAGTAAGTTGTTGGCATTCAATGGCGACGCGTCCCCTGTTTCTTCATCGTCATCATCTTCACGTTTATGGTTCTTTTTGGCGATCTTCTCATCAACAACTGCCTTAATAGATGCAGAATGTTTTGTCAAAAACTCAGTGACTCGAGTAGGCAAAGGCACTGTTTGAACTTTTAGAGTCATAAGCTTAGAATTAATCTTGATCTCTACACGACCTCGAGGAACCATTACACCTTCTTTCTCTTTGTTGACAGCTAAATCAGCACGCACAATACTTTCTCTAAAGGGAACAATAGGCTCTGAAGCATGAATTTCAATCTTGGCAAATCGCTCCTTCAAGTCACGCAAACAACGCTCTAAATGCAGTTCACCAGCTGTCAAAATAACATGTTCGCCCGTTTCTTGTACTAGTACTTCAACACAAGGATCGGCTTGATTCAGCAAGCGCAGGCCTTCAACAAGTTTGTCCATTTCAGTAGGGTCTTCAGGTTCTAAAGCAACGCGTACGATAGGAGAAGTCTCCATTTTAACGCCAGCCATATTACGAGCATCTTCTAAAGTACTAGCCAAAGTACCGTTTTTAAGAATATGACCTTCTAAACCACCAATACCAAAGACATTACCAGCACACACTTCATCTAGAGACTCCAGATCACGACCCATAATTAAATACAAGCTTTGTACAACAATTTCAGAAACGTGCTTTTTAGGGTATTTAGGATCGTATTTGGGTCCCATAACATACAGTCTTTGGCCTACACGAATAGAGCCACTATAAAGGCGAGCAAAACCAACTAGTTTTTCACCTTTGGGTTCTTCAGACAGTTCACTTTCTTGTTCTTGCTCTTCTTCTTCTACAACGTTGTTGATAGGAATGCCTTCACCAGATTGATCCAGCAGAGCTTGTTGGTTGCGAAGCTCACGTTGTTGGCGACCGCGTTCTCTCATTTCTTCGGCTGTCATTTGCTTTCGACGATTTTCTGGCAACAATTCAACAGGGACAGCAAACATTTTACTGATATAGGCAACTACAGGAGCTTCATCAGAAACATCGCAGCTGTACAATGCTTTTTCGATATTATTTGTAGGTTCGAGAGGCTCTTTATCTTTGTGATGCACATTGGGATACAACATTTTAGGAATACGGATGCGCTGAGCTTCTTTAGGAGGCGGTAACTGACCAATAATGGCCAAAAGAACACAAGTAGAGAGTGGAAGCCATTGAGAGAAAATAGCAGAAAGTAAAATTTGAGGATCGCGAGAACGCAAATCTCTAGGCAGAACCTTAATTTTCAATGCACCTACAATCTTTTCCACCTTTTCACGATCACTAAGGCAATTATCAAATCAATATCAGGCTTGCTTGTATATACTACTTACGGCTCGATAACGACATTGGTATAAACTGCCCAGATGTTTTCAAGTACAAATTGAACAAACATAGGCTTCAAGTTTCTACCCTTGAGATGTTTTGGTAAAATAACACGTTTGGCCTTTGGATCAAAGTAATATTCACCCCATAAGCATTTCTGTAAAACTTCTTCTTTAAAGCCAAGTTTGTTTGCATAAAGAGAAGCAAACTGTTGAACTCTGAGTATCGTTAATAACTTGTCTGTATTCATACGGATTACCTAAAGGCCCAGCCATCGACAGCACTGGCAAAAATAACATTTCCCTTTGCAGGATCAAAGTAAATATCAGAATCATCGCGTTCTTCTACACTCCAATCATAAACTTTGTTGGGATCAAACTCTTCTTCTTCCTTTTGTGTCTCTGCCATCTTTCTTGCTTCATCTTCCATCAAATCTCCTGTGAAGAATGTTGCCATGATAGCATTGACTTGTTCTAGAATCTTATTCATGTGGATATAGGCTTCATGAGGTGTCATTTGCAATTCAACAATCAATCGATCCATTTTATTAAACACCAAAATTGGCTTTACTTTATCAATCCATGCTTGACGCAAAACAGAAATTGTCTATATATTTTAAATGAGTGCTATTTCAAATAGTATATATATCTTTACCTGTGTACAAACACCTTCTACCACGTCGATTAAGACAAGACCACCATCACATAATCGAGAAGCAGTAGATACTTCAGAAGAGAAATCAACATGACCCGGGGAATCAATCAAATTGATGAGGTATTCACTTTCTACTGTCTTTAACTGCGCCTCTATTGATGTCATATATGTCAGAGCTCGACCAAAACTGCGGCTTTTTTTGTTTTACCTTCTGAAGTAACAGATCTGACAAGCTTAAAATATAAACTAATGGCACTAGATTCCATTGTAATGCCTCTTTCTTGCTCGTCTTCGCGAGAATCCAGATATCTTACTTTGCCTGCCATTTTCGAGGAAATAATGCCGTTGGTTGCCAATAGCGAGTCAGACAGTGTTGTTTTGCCGTGGTCAACGTGAGCAAGAATACAAATATTCCTGATATTTTTTGTATTATGCTGGAGCACTGAAAGCTGTGCTGGTGTTATGGCTGGCATTTCTTCTTTATGTTTTTACGATCGAGATCTATCAGAAAAAAAAAGAAGTATTACAAAAAGCGAGAATGAAAAAAATTGATGGCGGGGTTCTTATGCCTGCTGCGGTTATAGACGTGTTCCACAAAGAACTAGCATATTACAATGGAACTTTATCGCCACTATTAACTAAATATTTGCTGCCATTATTAGCTGTCGATAGCATTTCTAGGAGTCCTTAATGATGCAAAAGGAGGAAGGGAGAAAAACTCTAATGTGAATATGCTCCTTGTACAATCATATCAGCCTGATCATTATAGGTAACGTTTTGATTATTCCTTTTATGCTCAATATTGTTGATTGGAAGAAGATACTATTTGAGAATGCTTTCTGAGAGCACACATATGGTAAAAATAAAAAGAAAGAAACCAAGCAAAATGCTTGTATGTCATATATGTTTTGCTTTTAGAATATATTTTGTTTAAACAAAAAATTTCACTAAAACCAAAGTTTACGCAAAATCCTTTTATCTATTATGTTATTCAATTGTTCTGGTTGGTTCAACAACAGCCGCAAAGTGATTGACATCAATGAAGTTGACAACAGTTTCTCTATGTTCTTCGGTCAAAATGCACTAACGGCTTAGTCTGTTACAACTATCCAAGATGTTTCCAAGACACATACTATATTACCTAGTCCATTTCTGCGTCGTTAGAATGTGCATACTCAACTGCTTCACTGCAGCTGATACACCCATACATTTTTCAATCTTCAAATCGAAAAACTAAACTCTATCCTAGACGGTATAGCGTACATAACCACGTTCTACGTTCGTCTCTTCCATATGAGTGTATTCATTTTTGAATTTTCTATTTACATTAGACAAGCTAAAGAAAATTCGCTGAAAGCTGCACTTTTTAAGTGAATGGCAGTTGTTTCAATAACAAATACATTCTAATCAGAAACTTACTCCATAAGCTCAAACTGCCACTCTTATTGACAACATTTACATGTCCATCTTCAAGCAAAAGCAACATGGTTCCCAAAAATACGACATTTGTTGACTGATCGACGACGTCACGCCTGATTGGTGGCGACATTGCTTGTTGGAAGCACTATGCGTCTTTTTCAAGGAAATTATCTATTGTAGAATTCGAAGAAACTCAAAATTTAAAGAAAGCAAACCTGAATTATTTGTTAAACAGAAGGACTTTTTGCTTAGAAGCTATGCATTTTATATCACTGAAGAAAAAAAAAGAGAGAGAGACGTATTTGTGTTTTGTTTTGTTTTATAATGAAAACATCCTGCTCATCTTTTTTTCTTAAAAAATTGATATCCTGCTCAACTTGAAACTGTTTGTGTACAATAAATTTTAGTGTTGTGTTACTCCATTTCTTGCAATTACCCGGAAATCAACAAACACAAACAATTTGGTTTTATCAGTCGCAGTATTACATATGAGAAAGCAAGACAAGTCTACTTGCATACCGAACTCAAAGAGAAAGAGGGAAGTAACAAGCTCATCGAGAACTGAGTCTTAAATCCGAAAAATCAACAATTCTTCTTTTGTCATTTGAAGCAATGCTCGTAAACTCGACCCAGGATCAACATCAACAAATTATGCAAAGACTAACTAGACATGTAGATATAGTCTCATTTGTTTTTGGGATGAAACGCTCTACTGCTCAATGGAAACAAAACTAAATCAGAAAAAAATTATATAATTATATAACCATATTCTCGACAAACTTTAACAAAAGAAACAATGGAAAGGTAGGAAGCATGTACCTTGATGGTTAAAGTGACTTTGTTCCAGAAATTTTTGTATCCTATTGGCTCAAACTGTCAAAGCAGTATCTTGAAGAGTATCTTAACAGTCGTACTTGTCAACACTATAAAATAGACAGAACTTTTTCTATCTCTCGCCTTTGATTCATCATTTCTTTAGCAAACACAATGGCATCCAAATCTTTCGCTATCAAATATTTTGTGTTGCTGTTGGTTGTAGCCCTGTTTTTCACAACTACAATTCATGCTCAAGATCACATCCATGAAGGTAAGAAAAAATATATACAAAAATTTCCTCGGATCATATTCGCTAAACAGATTTCAATAGATGGCACTGTGCATAACTCGACAGAAGTTTATGATCATGACCATGACCATAATCATACAAGTAAGGGACTCAATGACTTTGTTTATAACATACTAACAAAATTTGTAATAGATACTACTGTTGGAGCCACAACTGAAGCTCATAAGCACGACCACGACCATGATCATGATCATGATCATAGCCATGAAGTCTCTTCAGGTAAGAAAATCAATTTGAAGATCTGTTTGGACTAAGGCATCTCTCTTTAGCTACTAACACTACACTTGTTAATCAAGAATCAGAATCAGCAACTGCTGAACATGAACACGAACACGAACACGGACATGCTCACGGTATTTCTTGTGATATGGAAGCTGAGTCTGCCTACAACATGCCTATGAGAATCGGTTCTATCTTCATCATCTTAGTTACTTCTGCTGTTGGTATCTTTGCCCCCATTGCTCTTTACCGTATCAGCCCTCCTAAAGAAGGTGGCATCCGCGACTGGATCCTTGCTGCAGGCAAATTTTTTGGCACAGGTGTCATTATTTCTACTGCATTCATCCATATGTTACCTGAAGCCCTTGAACGTTTTGAATCCGAATGCATTGGAGAAGGCTGGCACTCTTATCATGCTTTCGGTGGTCTCTTTTGCATGTTGGCATCTTTCTTTCTTCAATTGATTGAATTAGCTGCTATCTCCAACCTGGATAAGATGGCAGCGAACAACATCCCCGTAATTAATGATAAAGATGGTCATGTAGTCAATGAGAAAATGGACAAACTTGGTCACTATGAAACGGGACATGTTCATTCTGCTGGATTCTTAGAAAACGAACAATCTATTCGCAACATTGGCACATTCATCTTGGAATTGGGTATTGTTATGCACTCTATTATCATTGGTATTACTCTTGGTACTATTAGTGAAGGCTCATTCCAAACTTTGTTGATTGCTTTGGTATTTCATCAGTTCTTTGAAGGTATCGCTCTTGGTACTCGCATAAACGAGCTTCAATGCAATACATGGCTTAAACCTACTGTAATGGGCCTTTTGTTTATCTGTATGACTCCCATTGGTGTTGCTATCGGCATTGGTATTCGTTCTTCTATTAATCCTCCTGCTGCTATTTTAGCCCAAGGTATCTTGGATTCTCTTTCAGCTGGTATCTTGCTCTACAATGCTTACGTTTCTCTCATGAGCATGGAAATCAACCACAATACCTCTTTTAGAAGATCTCCTTTATCACGCAAAATCTATTGCTTTATTTGTATGTATATTGGTGCCGCTCTCATGTCTGTTCTGGGTACATGGGCATAAAAAATTATTTACTCATTATTTTTCATCTAATGGTTTCCTTTTAATTGCATGGCTCTCATTTGTACTTCGTTAATATATGGAATAAACAATCCCTTTTTTTTTTTTGGCATACAATACCGCAATGCTTTATTTATATTCTATGAGGAAGAAGATGCTTGAATTTCGCTGCTATTATTGCTATTATTGTTGTTAGTATTCTTTTCAATGTCATTTTCTATTGAGCTTTGTGATTGAGTGGTTGATCGTCTGTTGGATGCAGGACTTGCATTTGTTGGTATAGAAGTGAGTGTTGCAATCATATTTGGATTAATAGCAATACTCTTTGTACAATGGTTTGTTTTGTAAATGCCAACCAGTCGATCAGCTAACTCAAACATGTTGTTTCTTAAACTGATAATCACAAATTGTGCATTCTTCGTTCGTTCTGCAATATAGTTTGCTACAATAGAAACGTTACGAAAATCAAGGGCAGCATCAATTTCGTCCATCACATACAAAGGTGTGGGCTTAAAGTGATGAAGTGCAAAGACGAGTGCTAATGAACTAAGTGTCTATTGAATAAAGTAATGAGTTCATGTCTATCTTTTTCTCGATTACCTTTTCACCACCAGATAAATTAGAAATATTTTTCCAACTTTTTTGGGAGGCATCACACTAAACACAATGCCTTCTGAAAAGGGGTCTAAGCTGTCTACTAACTCAAGTTCTGCGTTGCCACCCATAGTAATCATCTAATTCAATGTAATTCAAGACTATACATAATGCTTTCATATTTACCTGATACATTTCTTTTAATTTTTGAGAAATAATATTGAACCCACTCATAAATTCATCTAATCGTTTCTTTCGAAGAGTTTCTACTTCATTCTTTACTGTGTCTCTTTTTGCAGTAACAGAATCAAGATCTCCTTTTCGTTGATTGTACTCGGTACGACGACGGCGATATTCTTCAAGCACAGATAAGTTTGGCTTTGCATTTTGAACAAAAGCTATGAAGAAGTAAGTAAAAAGAAGGAACTTTTGTGAATAGACTTACTTTCAATTTCTGCAATTTCCATCTTGATGGCTTGTTTTGTTTGCATTAACTGCTTAAGTTCATCACCTTGAAATATAGGCAAAACCAATGCTTCTTCAGGTTCTTCATCAATACGTTGTAATACCAGTTTTGATCTCTGTTCATCCCAATGGTTAGCTTTCTTTTGATTGTCTATCAAAGTGCGTTTATAGTCTTCCAGTTTATGTTTGATATCAACTTCAGATTCACGAAGCTTATTAATAGATTCTGACTTTTCATCAAGTTCTTTCTTGACCTTTTCCATCTCTGCTTTCTTTTCTTCCATACGCTAAGAATAAAAGCGTTAATTTTAAACATAAGAATAACTTGATTTACCTTTTTAGCTTCTTCGACTTTGGCTATGATGTCAGCCATATCATTGTCGTATTGCTTAACCTCTTCATTTAGTTCGTCAAGATCATGCTCATACTTTTCGCTTTCTTTTTCAAATTTGATAATAGAAGCCTCGAACTTATTGACATCTTTTTCAGCCTTTGTTTTAGCAACCATATTCTTTGTGATACGAGTATTCAAGTTATCCATGCGTTTACGGATATCATTGACACAGATCTTTTGCAATCTCAAGTCCATACCACCTGCTTCCAAAATTTCTTCATGCAATGAACTAATCGTCTCTTCAATTTCAACTGTCTTTTCTTTGAGTTTTGCCATTTCTGTTTCCAGTTTCTTTATCTCTGATTCTATTTGCTTTTGTCGTTTTACATCAGCAGGACTTGGCTTTGTTTGTGCTCTAATAGCCTATGAGACAGGGCATATATTTATACTTGGTCACTTACTGGAGCCCCTCTAATCGCTCTCTTTCATCTTCGATTTGACTCTCTAAGCTGTTGATGTCCATTTGGAGCTTTTCAAGCGTCATTTCAATCTTGGGCAACTGCTCTTTCTTTTTTCTTAAAGCAGCATCTGTTGCTCGCTTTTCATCCACAGCATTTCTATATTCTTTTTCAAGACGATCTCTTTCTCGTTCTAGCTCTGCTACAGTTTCTGCACTGACGCCATCGTTCTTAAATGTTGAGCTCATAGCCCCACGCAATGGACGATTACCACCACCTGTCATTGCACCTGATTTTTCAATCAATTTACCATCCATGGTCACTACTCTCCAACGCTTTTTGCCATAAGCAATTCGATTGGCTTGACGCATATCTTGAGCAACCAATGTATCTTGAAGCACACTATAGAAAGCAGGTCTAAACTTTTCATCCTTGGGCTCAATCAAATCAAACAAGCGAGGCACACCTTCTGGTGTCTCAATCTCGTCTAGATCTTGCTCACGTAGCTTGTTCAAGACAGTAAAGACAGCTCGACCCAAATTGTTCTTACGGAGATATTCAATACATGCCTGACCTGCCTCTACTGTCTCAACGACAATATTGTCAAGTGCACTGCATGCTGTTGAAATAGCCACATCATAACGATCATCAATTACACCAAGACTACCCAGTCTATCATAAATACCCTTGATGCGACCAGAATCACGCATTCTCAAGATGCTATCGAGTACTTTGCCACGGCTTTGAGATTGTTGCATAGATGCTCTTGCTTCGTCTGCTTTTTGACGAGCATCGTTCATAGCTCTACGTTTTTCTGTTTCTTTATCATGGAGTGTTTCTAGAAAACTTTCAAGTTCTTTGATTTCAACGATGAGCTCCTTGATCTTCTTGGGCAAGTCTTTGGTCTCTTTCTTTTTTTGGGCTATGGTTTCTTCTAGCTTCTTGACTTGTTCCTCAGCTTCTCCTACTGCTTTCTCACCAGAAACAATGCGCTCAGCCAAAATTTCACTTTCTGATTTTTTCACGTCAATTGCTTTTTGCTTTTCGTTAATCTTTTCTGTCCAAGGTGCCAGTTTCTTTTGATGCTCTTCAATTTGAGCTAGAAATCCATCTGTTTTTCCCTTGAGTTCACGATTGATCTCTTCAAGTTTTTCTTCCTCTTCCTTGAGTTGCTTTTCAAGTTCAACAAGTTCTCCTCTCCGCTGTTTTAATTCCTCTGTGTTTTTCTTGATGGATTCCTGAGCAGCATTTCTTGCAGCGCGATCAGATTCTAGTGTAGCTTTACCTTTTTCTTGCTTTTTAATGAGATGCTCTCGCTTTTCCTTTGTCTGTACTTGGTCTTTTTCCACTTTTGTTTGATGTTTTATTAATTTATTGGTGTCTGATTCAATAACTGTGTACTCTTTGACAATATCCCGATGAGCATTGTTCATTTTTAATATTTCTTGTTCAACTGCTTTGAACTTGTGCGCCTCTTCTTCCAGTTTAGCACTTAATTCTTCAATAGCTTGATTTGCAACAGTTGTGTTTTCTTTAGCTTCACTTGTATAAACTTGGTATAATTCATTCTTTTTTCGTGTCAATTCGTTCTCGTTTTCCAAATAGTTTTCTGCTTCTGCTTTTTTCTCTTCCATACCATCCATTTCTCGACTGACATATTTGACTCTGCTTAATTTCTCTGCACGCTCTTCATTCAATACTTCTAATCTTCCACTTGCTTCTTCGATACGATCCTTGTATTTCGATGTACCGATAATATCTTCTAAATACTCCAACAACCCGTCATCATTGCCATCTTTTGCTTTTGCCTTCATCAATGCAATTGATTCAACTTCACCTTGTAAGATCAAAAATCGCTTATGATCTAAATCAATTCCCCTGTCTCGTAAAAGCGTAGTCACTTCTGTAAAGTTGCTTGCTTTATCATTGATAAAATACTTGCTAGAATTGTTATGACTGGCTTGACGGGAAATAACAAGCTGTGAATTAGGCTGAATAGTATATTCATTCATTCCATCTCCATCTATAATTTCTTGAAAATGAATCTCGACTGAACAGGTTGTACAGTCAGGGTGTTTGGCTGAATTATGGATCAGTTCTGATAGTTTTCCTTGACGCATCTTGTTGGCTCTGTAACCAAACACAAACAATAAAGCATCAATCACATTTGATTTTCCAGACCCATTGGGACCAACAACTATATAGAAAGTTAATTGATTATGTCGATAGTATAAAAAAAAACACTTTACTGGCACTAAAGGACTATGCAAAAGGGCTTAGTTGGAACATACGAAGGAAAGGCTGCGCTTACCTTATGAAAAGGGCCAATGACTTGTCTTCCAGCGTAAGACTTAAAGTTGTTCAAGATCATTTTTTTCATCACAAGTCGAGGCTTTTTTTGGTTAATAGCGTCTTCAGGTGGTAAAAAGGTACTTTCAGTCGTTGTAGGTGCAAAAGAAACTTTTCTGTCAGGTTTTTCTGGTATGTCAGGCAGATCCAAGAAAGAGCTTTCTTCTTTTTCTACTTCGTTCTCAGGTTGAGCAAATCTTTGCTTTTTTGGTGGGGGTTGTCCGTCCATATTGACAAATACAGAGAAAGAAAATAAAGGCACGTAAAGAAAAAAAAGAACGCGTTTACCAACTCAAAACTCAAAAGGCGCGTCACAGACCAGCTAGGCTTTTGGCAGGTTCCATAAAAGGCATTTCGTTGTTGTTAAAACATGCAAATGTAGATTATTTGTTAAAAACAATCTTTTTCCTTTTTTTCCCTTTTTTCCCTTTCTCTTGCAAAAAAAAATGACCGAAATAGCGTTTTCCAATCACTTTTGGGTAAGGAGATCTTTATTTAAGTGAATTTAATCCAACAGTATTCATTTTAGGGCTTAAAAGATGATGGCTTTTATGTTCTTACAGCTAAAATGAATAGTACGAAAAAAACATTTGATGAAATTAAGTCATTTTATAGTGTCAGGTACGGAATAATAGTAATAACGCTGTTTTCTTATCAATTTGTAGAGCTTCCCTTCATGAAGAATTCGGTAAAAAATTAATGAAACATGCTAAAGCAGGGATGGGTCGCGAAGAAACAGGGTAGACTCAAAATACAACATATAGATTCATGTACTCATCGATAATTAGAACTCTTCATGCACTATTATCTTCAGCTCATAAGGAAATGGAATGGACTGCACAGGCACATCTCAATTTGGCACAAAAGTTAAAGACCCGACTAGAAATTGACCTTGATAACTTTATACTTGAACAAAAAGACAAAAGAAAGCTAACGCATACCAATGTGGAAAAAGCGCACAGATACAAACAATCAAGTGAGACTTATTTAGCCAAGGTGAAAGAGAAATATGAAGTAGACTGTGCTAAATTAAGGACGCTCGAGTCTCAACTCGAAAATGCTACTTCGACTCGAGACGCTGAAAAAATCAGACAGCGCATGGAAAGAACAGAACATGAAATCGAAATTCAAGGTACATTATTCGTTGTAGTAGAGAGAAAAAGTGCCTAAACTTGCCTTCTATCTATTCTAGAACAAGAGTATAAAAATGCATGTGTCAAGGTTGCAGAAGCGACCGATAATTGGAACAAAGCATGGAAGCTTAGCTGTGATGTAAGCGCGATTAAAACGAGAGTATTGACTGACAACTTTATAGACATATCAAGGCATGGAAAAAAAGAGACTGGAATTTCTTCATCATAGTTTTTCCATGTATATCAATGTTCTTTCAACGGCTACGAGTCAAGATCAAGAGGTAACAGAAATTGCTTAATGAAATATGCTTATTTTTTTCATATGTAGTCATATGAACGTTTTTGGAAGACTTTAGATCAATATGATCCAGTAAAGGACATTCAGACATTTATTAGTGAAAAGGGAACTGGCCCATTGATTCCTGAACCTGAGATTTTTGTGCCTTATTCTGACGATCCTCAAAAGACTTTTCAAAAACATAAAGTTGCTAATTTTTCTGCTCCTTTGGAGTTGGCTACCGTATCAGACTCTCTTGTTGATCAAGTGAAACCCGAATTAACAGTACGAAACCCAACTGAACTGCAGTCTACAAAAGATAACATTGTATCAAATTTCTTGAACCGAGGTAAATCAATAGTTACACCCAAAGAATTGCCTGCAGAAGCTCCAGAACCAAGTAGAAGCCAAAAAGAAAGAAGGAAATCAATTATTCGTAATGTCATCAAACCATTGCCTTCTATCTCTACGTCTGCTTCAAAAAGCAAAAGAAACTCGATCAAAAACCAAGAAACCCATTCTATCCCTGTAGCTCCTCCAGTAATTGTTGTTCCTGATATGTCATCTGCTTCAGACACATCTGATAGTGATGAAAATGAAATTAAAAAAGCTGAAGAAGAGGAAAATGTTACTATTGATCCACGCGCTAAAGTTGTGTTTGCTATCGGTAATAACATGTTCGACTTGGGCCACTTAAATCTAGAAGACGATCAGACAAATACGGACACATCAACGCATACACGACACTTTAAAAGTAGATCAGGTATCTCGGGCAGTCATTTCACTTCAAGAAGACGACAGAGATCTGCTGATTTAGAAGCAGTTAGTAATATTTCATATCAAAGCTTGCTGGAAGAATTGGGATTGTTTGGAGAGCAGAACAAAAGCAACAACGAGCCTAAAAACAAAGAGAATTCCTCAAGAGAGAGCATGTCAGACGATAAAAATAATCTTACCAGTAGTAGAACATCACATCGCCGGTCTTCAATAACAGCACCTTCATCGCAAAAGCATTCATACAAACCAATTATGCTCACTGATACGGGTGACAATTATCACTCTCATGAAGATAGCGCACATTTGCAAGACATGTATATAATGACAGGGCATGAAGCCTACACATTGTCTCAACAGCCACATTACTCATCGTATTCACAACAGCAACATTATGCTAATATACCTTCCGCAGCTCATCCTGCTAATTATACCTACCAAGTCGTGGAAAATAACATGTATCAACCACCAGCAGACATACCTCAAGGTACTCAGCCCACCTTATTTTGGGGTAAGCGAAAAACCAATAAACAAGCGATAATTAACATGAAACCTTTAGCAATGGCACTTGGTGATTGGTATAGCGGAAAGCCGGAAGAACTTCAATATTCAAGAGGTACATGGTTAGCAGTAACAGAAGTAAGAAATGATGGCTGGTATTACGCAATTAAGTTTGATTCAAGAATGAACTGCCTGACAAATGAAAAAGGATACGTGGCCCAAAATTATGTACAAGTCTATACATAAACATACAAACATGCCTTTCTTTTTTTTATTTGAATACGTTAAAGTAAATCACTGTAATAAAATGAGATTTTCTCCCAAACAAAGGTAATTCTTTACAATTGCTGAGTATTTTTGATACAAACAGGTGCTTTTTTACCGTATTAATACGTGTGTATGCAAGTCTCAAGCGACTTTGGTTCTCTGAATAATTATCTTGAGCGAAAAATCGCACGTAAAAAGAAGAGGGTATTAAATCGGAAGTCTTATATGATATTGTGTCATTCGGTATTTGCGAATCTAGTTGAGTTGACATTAATAATGACAGAGGGTTATTGTGCATGAAAAAAATACAACAGCCTACCCTGTGTGCAACTGTAAGCGTGTAGCATGAAAAAGTGTAGCCAATCAAGTGATATTTAAGCATTCAAGGGACTGCTTTTGGCAGAAAAAAATGCAAAACAAAGAAAAAAAGACTTTTTCTTTTTACGATATGGGCAAATTTACTCCAAGAAAACCACAAAAACCAAAGGCACCTGCAAAGAAAAAGAAGGAGCCCGAAACTTTTGACGAGTTTATGGAAGGTAAAATTCTATAAAAAATCAAACTTATAAAGAAGAAACTTAAACCTATTCAAAAGAGGCTCTTCAGTTTGAAGAACAAGGTGAAAGATACCATAGTGGTGACCGCTCTCAACGTAATTATGAAAGAGCTGCTGATATGTATGGAAAAGCTTTTGAAGTGAATAACCAAGATGCGGATTGTGTATACAATTGGTAAGAGAGAGAGAGAGCAATTGTCTATTTGGAGAATATGCTTTGACATAATTTAGGGGTCGTGTTTTATTCTTGCTTGTCAATTTTTTGCCTTCTCATGCTACACCCGAAGAAAAGCTCGAGAAACTAGATCAATCAATCGAAAAATTCAGAAAAGCATTAGATTTAGAAGCCAATAAGACAGATGCACAATTCAACTTGGCACAAGCACTTCATCAGCGTTCCGAGATTCTTCAAGATACAACTGAAGTTGACAACTCTTATGCTGCTTCTGCCATGGCATTGCAAGAAGCTATTTCATTGTTTGATAGCGTTTATGATTTGCAAGAAAAAGAATATTTGGATCTAAATGAACCTGATTCACAACAAGATATGTCGGCACCACAACAAGATATGTCGGCACCGCAACAAGAAGAAGCAGAGGAAGAAGAGAGTAAACCAGATAACGATAAACAAGAATTTACTACGGTAACCAAAGTGGAAGCAACAACTCCCTATTCATTGATAGAGACATTGTTGTCTACAGCAGAAACAATGACAACCATGGCTTCTATGCTCGCTTCATTCCCTGCATCCATGGACTTGTTCAGTAAAGCCAAAGCTAAGCTTGGTCTAGCTGAAAAATGGCTAGCCAAAATTACTTCCACAGATGATGAAGAAAAAAAATTAGCGCGCATTCAAATCAACCTGAAAGAAGCAGCCACTTATGCAGCTATGGCAGATCGTTCATTTGTTGCTTCGAGTACAGTCGACAGCAGTTTATTTGAAAAGGCTATTGAACGACTCGATGAAATCGTTGAACAATATGATTCTCGTCATGTAGAAGCCATGTGTGATCGTGGTGATGTGTTGACATCGTATGGACAAGCTATTGAAGAAGTAGCCAACAAAAAGAATTTACCACTTGTGCCTGAAAAAGACGGAAAAGAAGTATGGCAATTATATGCCTCTGCTACTAAGTCGTTCCAAAGTGCATTGACATTAGAGCCCAAGAACTTGAGAATTCTCAACAAAATGGGTGATTTAAGTTTGATTCGTGCACGCTTAGAGCTGCCTGTTGCTGAAAGAAATAGACACCAACTACTCAAGAATGCTGTATTTTATTTCAAGCATGCAGTTGAAGTAGATAAAGAAGTCTTGACAAGCGGGTATCTTGGTTGGGCCATGAGTGAATGGGCACTAGAGGAATGGGTAGAAGTTGCTGGTAAGAAAGAGGACGCACTCAAGATTATTCGTGTCTGGATAAAGCGTGGTGGTCATGGCTCTTTGTTTAGAAGTTTAGCCGAAGATAATGAGACTTGGGATCAGGAGTTTGTTGAATTTATTATAGAGAACTTTTTTGATGACGAATCAGAATAAACACAAAATTTAGGTTAAAAGTTTAATCAAGGTTTCTCATACCAGATGAAAACCTGGGGTAAAGTAGATGCTACTTTTTTTTTGAAATCAAAAATAAGTCTATCTTCACATTAAAATGGTTAGTTGGAATTGATTGAAAAACATTGAAGAAAGAGAATACGCAATAAAAGGGGTAGTACGAGAGTAATAAACAAAAAATCATCTTGTATAGACTTTGATCTAAGCCTGATAGGTTGTTTAGATTATGATCGTTTTTATTCTAGCGATTCACAGTCTACTTTTATTTTGATGTACCGCAGATTCTTCGTGCAATGTTCTTTTTTTTTTCTTGAAAACCCGATATTTTAGATTCTCTTTTTTTTGGTAATATCATTTGGTACATGATGTTTTAATAGCTAAAAAATAAAAAGGAAATGCTTCCGCCCCGCATTTTTTTGAAGCTGTCAAACTATAATCAATTTTTTTTTATACAATTTATCTTTTTTTGATTCTATTTACTACGCCAATTCCCACGCAAGGTAAAAAATTTTCCCTTTTTTTTTTCTAAACATACAAATTTATATTAAAAAAAAAAGAGGTTTATAGTGATTAAGAAATAATTTTAAAAAAAAAAACTAGGGAATACAGACATTTACAAAAGTTATTAGTTGAGACGACCGGTAGGTAAAAGGAAATAAGAAGAATCTTTTGTCAAAAGACCAGAAAGAGCGTTGTACCAAGCAATTAAAGCAGTGATCACACCGAAAGCACCGCCTGCAACTTGAGTTGTGAGGCTGTCATTGAATTTAGCAGCAGCCAAGAGAGTAAATGTGATAAACAAGAAGAAAAACAAACTCATTAGTCCAACACTAGAACGATGAGAAGCAATCAGTAAAAGACCAGTGAATAATGCCCAAGACATCAAATAAATGCCCAATGATTTTTCCAAGACGGCGGAATCAGTATAAGCGGCAGTAATGTTAAATCCAGGAATAAGAATACAAGCAAAAGATAACCAAAAACCACCATAACTAGAGAAAGCAGTGGCACCAAATGTATTACCAGTTCTGAACTCCCACATACCAGCCAAGATCTTTAAAGAAAAATAATGAGCAACATTAAATATAAAGAGAGGAATTGTCAAATTACCTGAACAACACCACCATAAAACAAAGCAAGACCAACTACAACTTCATTTGGACCACTAGCAGGAACACCAGCACCTGCATTGTGAAGGGATAGAACAAAGGTGGTTAAGGCAAAAGAACTAAGACCCAAAGGACCAGGATTAGCAATGGTTGGAGCAGCATAAATGGGTACTGGAGGATAAGCGGGGGCATGATATTTAGCCTCAATATCCTGGTTAGGAGTAGAAGTATGTTGTGTTGTTGGTTCAGCTGCTGACATAGTTGTAGAATAAGACAAGAAAGAGAAAGAGATGAAAAATCAGAAAACTTTTTATAACTGAAAAAAAAAGTTTACTAATCATTTTCCGCATTTGAGGGTACACTAGTATTTGACAAAATAGAAAAACAGCATATTTACCTTTATTTAGATCATTTTGTTTTTACCCTTACACGAAGATAAGCACACACTATTTATGTACAATACTAGTATTTTTTTTCTTTTGTCTTTCTCTTTTTCGGCTTTTACTTTATGTCTAATTTTGTTATGAATGTGATTGATGTTTTTTGGATACTGAAAAAACAAAACAAAACATCACTGCCATAATGAACACCGGAGTCCCAAACAGTCGAAGATTGCTGAATAAATTGATTGACACGGTGCCATTGCCTTAATTAGATTATCTCCCGGACATTTCAATTTTACCGAGAAATAGCAAACAGTGAACGATAGACAGCACATCTTTTTTAGTGGCTTCGTGGGAATCGAGTGACTGGAGTCATTAATTGTTTGCCCACGAATTTGTGCGCAGTAAGAGAGTTAATCACATATGGATCGGATCAAAATGATCGGTTCGGGAAGATTGTCTCCCTTTCTTACATATCAAAAATCACTTGTCAAACACATACGCAATATATATCATTCTGACAGAAACAGTGCAAGTCAAATCCTTCAAATAAAGCACTTATTGAATTCATGAACTAATCCAAAGCTCTTTCTTGTTCTCATCTTGATTTCCAGACAGCAGATCAAAAGCACCAAAAGCCAGCTGTTTTTTCTCTTATCAGATCATCAATGATTTACGATAAAAAGACGGGATCAAATCAGCAAATTTGTTAGCATAAGCATCCTTGGAATTTAAGGCATTCCAACCGTTCTTTTCAAACATTCATGTCATAGGGAGCCCTTTGAGCTGATTTATGAACATACTTTTCTTTCTCGTGTAAAATGTAATCCATACTGAAGGGATTTGGTAATGATAAAAGATTGTCTAATTTCTTCTCTCACTAATTGTAGTATTCACGATGAGATGCACAGGTATCGCTACTATAGACTAATTGTTTATTAGAAGTGACTACAATAGTCAATATTGACTAAATATCAAGTTATAAAGTATCATATTCCACACATTGAGTTGCAGTTTCAAGAGAAAATAGAATGGAACTCACCCTATTTCTATTGCAAAGCTATCACTCTCCTCTAAAACAAGAACAAAAAAGGTATCTATTTCGATTTTGGTCAAATAGAGCAAAGCGATGGATCAGAAAAAGCAGCTTTCATGATTGTCGAGTTATATACAGTTGGAACATGTTCATTTTGTTCTGTTGGTACCAACTTGTCTTTTGAGATCATAGGCACACAACCACCTGGCATATGTTGGCATTGACAGGTGCCTCCTAAGAAGTCAGGCAAGTTTTCTGGTTCAATGTATTTCAATAGTATGGACTGATAATTGTTACCAAGAACGTGGATCTTTTCTAAAGTCTACAATATCATATCTTAATTTTTTTATGCTGTATACATTTGACTTACCCTTGCATTAAGCCATGGCTTGATCACTTTAAACATGACTACAAAAGCTGAAGGTGCATTCACAATAAACAGCCGATGTAATGTCTCTGGATAATAATTCTGAACAATTTCTGCAATTGCTTTCAAATGTGTAAATGCACTCATATGAAATTCTATGATAAAGAAAAATGATATGAACAAAAGGCTATTCTCTAATGACTAAAATACATTACGCCATAAGCTCATATTGGTACAGTCAAAAATAATAGTCTCACTATGAATAGGCTTTCCTGCACGTTCAGACCCTTCAGGCATAATCACTCGGTTTAAAAATTCATTAGCTGAAATCTGAAAATTTGTCATTTCCAAAGTTGTGATATTGTTTCCCATTTCCTTTGTGTTATGATAGCCCTATAAAGAAAAATGAGACTTGGAATAGTCAATAGGTTTACTTACAGTACGGTCAATCAAAATAGGATGCCCCTCCTTGTCAAACTTGTGAAAACATTCTCCGCCTACGCAATTGGCAATACGAATTGCACTATCTGATAGCCCAGGTTGAACACTGACATTATTATCTTGAATGTATTTATAGCCTCTACAAGCAATAAGAAGAGGCAATTTATTTTGTTTCGTAGCAGTGGGTATCTTGTCTATCGCGTTCTTTTTACGCCATTCGATTGTTCCTATCAACTGCTTTTTGGCGTCTTCCTATATTTTTGAAAAGAATAAAAAACTATTTATACAATTAAAGCGTTACTTTATTCCAAACATTGGCTTGCAAATATTGGACAAGCATCTATAGGTCATGATGAATAAAAAAGAAAAAGAAAAGAAACTACGCAGTCTACTTTACATTGTCATCAATCATGTCTAGATCAGTAATTAAAGGGTAAATGATTGCCTTGAATTCTTCAAGTATTTGTTTATGTTGCTCAGTCAGTGTGTTGCTTGGTATTCCCATGATGTCAAAGTTTCAAAAAAAAAACAGAAAGAAAAAGGAAAAATTGCACAAACATGTATAGCTGTGCACATTTTTCACATATTTTTTGAGCATGTTCGGATAAAATTATCACTTTTCTCAAAAAAAAAAAAAAAAAAAAAAATATTCCACATAATTAGAAATCGACGTAAAAAAAAAAGAAATGACAATTTCAAGCAAAAGTTGGCTACATTAATGGTTTTCTTTTGGTCAAAGATGACAGGGCTCCAAGAGATGACTTTCTTTTTCTCTTCAAGGTTTTTCTATCTGACTGCCTATGCACAGAAGGTATGAGATAAAACTTGTATTGGTCATATTTTTCTTCACATTTCATGGAGAAAAGTGATTATCTCATCCAAATAAGCTATCAGTGTGACAATGTCTCGTTTTGTAGCTGGGATAGTAGTTGAGCCCACCTCAGTAAAGTTCAAGATTATAGTTCCATTGAGTCAGGTAGTAGTAGTGATGCTAGTGCCTACAGACGGAAAAGACATGAGAATTAATTATTTAAATAAACCTTTTTTTTATCTATTACAAACTCTTTAATATTTACCGACATTTTGGAACAATACGACCCTATTCAATGATGCTTTTCTAATGCCTTTTTTTCCAAACAATACAAGTCAGAAAAGGTCCATTCTCTTCCAAGGTCTGGGTCGTACTCCATTAAACACTATTGAATTCGTATTGATGATAAAAATTGGTGATGTATTCCGATCGTTTGTCAAACTCAACATTTTCGTCGTAGACCAAACAGTTAGCGCAATGTGGCACTGTCATATCATCATACCAGATTTATTTGCTCACCTTTTCTCAGATTTGACTGTTTGGTAAATGGGTTTGATTGAAGCGAGTAAATGTGTAACCAAATTGGACTTCTGAATATTGAGTATTGTATCATTTTTTTATGCCTTAAAGGCTATATCTTATATGCTATTTGTCTCAAAGTAGAATTTATTATAGAAAACAGAAAGCAAAAGTAAATAAATAAAGAAAAAACCTGTTTTTATCAATGATAAGGATAGGTGCATTCTATGGTGAATTCTCATATGTAAATTATTTTATTATAATTCTGTTAGCAGCAACAAGTACCATGAGTTGAACTAAAGCTTTCTCCAGGTATTCTGCTTCCTATAACTTACCATATATAGAAAGCCTCTTCATCAATCCCTCAAACGTCTTCTATAACCTTCAACCAACATAAAATTTTATAAAGCAACGTCAAACCAACTGAGTATGCCTAACACTGGGCCAGACAACAATACTGGGCCAGTATCGGCTCTCAGTGTATATGAAACTGATGCTGTTGAACGCGAGTACGATCTCGGTCGAAAGCGTTCAATCTGTCCCCACTGCAACACGAAAGGTTGATTTCGTAGACGAGGTAATTCAGACGCTCATCCTAAACCACATGTCTTTTATTGTATGGAGTGTGAAAACGAGTTTGAGCTTCACCAAATGCAAGCTCTACTAACTACCGCAGCAAGAGCATATCAGCTAAGTGGTTCCCAGCGGATGGATACTAGTCATGACGACGTACCTCTGACGCAAACCAGCGCACAGATCGTGTCTGAGAACTTGATATCAATAACAGTAGAATACTTGACATACATTACCCAGACAAACATGTTCTCGCAGTACTGATCCATAACGACTATGCAGAGGAATTGCGCCTTCACCTCGCAAAGTTCAAGATCAACCTTAAGAATGACTTTAATCCATGCAGCCCAAACATTCACCGCGATCCAAAGTATGCCAACGATACTCCTACACAACGTGCAGCTATGGCTCACAATTACCACTGCGAGAGAATGGTTCGAGCTCTGGATTTCATTCGTGAGCCTGTCAAGTTTGCTGTTGCCCGATACCTCCATCGACAAGGATGGATTGACAGTACCCTTTTGGAAGAGACCCTTCGCTCTTCTCGTAGCACATCCAAGCACGCCGCTGATCTTTTCGGCAGAGATGATGATATGCTTACGGATGGTCCATCACTGGCGCACTCCTCTTTCTCGGATGACCAATAATGACGAGTATCCGAATGTCATTATTTAACGCTACAGGACTCCCAAGACAAGCAATTACTCTTTTACTAGAAATTAATCACTCATCCACTCTTTTATTAGTTACAGAAACATGGCTACTCCCCCCTTTAAAATACCCAACAATATGGAAATAATATCACACTTATGGCACCCAACGACTCGCTCCTTCTTATACAGGCCAGCAAGGCATCAGCCTTTTAGTGCCCCCTTCCTGTCTTTATACAATACATCACATACAATATGAACCATCATCCACTTCTCAATACAAACTATCTTTTGTGATTGCAGATATTTTAGTCCATTGTCTGTACATACCTCCACATGAATCAAGAGAAAAGGTGCAGGCAATACTTGATTCATTATCTCTTTCATGGAGAAATACAACACAGACAATAATTTGTGGAGATTTCAACGCACGAATGGGATCATTTACAGGCGACAAAATCAATAAACCTCATAGACTGATCGTTAAGGAATGGATCCAAGGCAACAACCTTATCGTGTGGAACAGCTGGTTACAACTGGGAAACCCAACCTGTCTTCGACAAAGCGGTAGCAGTATCGTTGACTATTTCCTTAGTACTAATGAACTACTCAACCCAAAGCTTACTATTTGTGAAGATATGTCTCTAGACTCAGACCACAAATTGATGCATCTCGATTTTCTAACTAATTCGGCACCGCCACCACCTTCAGAAAATCCTAGAATCATATAGCGACTGGGAAAACTGGTAGACGAAAAAGTACGAAATAGGTATATAGATCAATTCCAAAGCAACTCAACGATTCTCTCACAAATAATGAATGCAACTATACAACCTCAGCAGAGAACAGACGCAGCAAACTTCATTGAAGATTTTTCCAGTACATTATGCACTGCTATATATGGCGCATTGGACTCTTCATGTGGACGTAAAGAACACTGGAACGATTATAAGCACATTTTTTGGACAAAGGAAATGCAGACAGCATTAGAGTACAGAAAACAGTGCTACAAAAAATGGCGTAGAGCAGATGGTCTTAACAAACTTTCCTTTTGGATAGAGCACCAACAGGCAAAAGCAGCAATGCGACGACTCATCAAACAACGGCGACGTTTTGTTTGGAGGCAATATTGCCAAAAACTAGCATCTGATGACTATAGCAACACCATTCGACATATCAGCAGCATCAAAAGGAATAGAAAGATTGCTCCTACGTTCACCTCACCATAAGGCGCCCAAGTGGCTTCGAATACCATGGCATCACATTTGGAGACTATATTTAATGGCTCTTTATTACCAGCTGAATCGAGTCCCTTCGTTGTTACTATTTCACCAGCGCCACATGATGAGATGCTTCCTTTAGACTTGGATGATGTTACTTCAGCAATACAGAAGCTACTTTCGAGAAAAGCACCAGGTGTGGATCATATTCGGGTGGAAACACTGTAACCAATTCGGACAGCCCTTGCTCCTTTGCTTTTATACATTTTTGGTTTATGTTGGCGATGGTCATACACACCACATTGTTGGCGAGTGGCACAAGTGTTTCCAATTCAAAAGAAAGGCGATATGACTGGTCCAGCTAACTACCGCCCTATCAGTCTTACCTCCGTCTTTAGAAAAATATTTAAGACATGCCTCAAAGAACCACTTCAAGACCAAGCGCCTCGCTTAGACATTGCTCAAGGTAGATTTAGAGAATTCAGAAGTGCACTAGATCAAGCTCTTTGTCTCGTTGAAATCTGTAACACAGGATCACGCCAGCACTTGCCTTCTTGGATATAAAATCAGCCTATGATACAGTAGATCACAATGTCATTTGGTGCCGATTACAGCCTACAGTGTCTCCTGCACTATTAGCTTTGTTACAGAACATGTTCAATGATATCTCAATTGAAGTTCTTCTTTCCAACACTAAGTCGTATAGCTTCACACCACGCACTGGGGTACTACAAGGTTCTATCCTTTCACCGTGCCTGTACTCGCACTATATCGATAGCCTTCCTTGATTGTTACGTACTATACCTCTCAATGAAGATATGTTCGCCAACGAGCTCATTACATCTATCAATTGCTTGCTCTACGCAGATGATGTTGTACTGATTGCCACCAAGGAAACTCTTCAACCTCTTCTCGACCAATGTGTTGAACATAGCCTGACACTAGGGCATCGATGGAATCCTACGAAATGTGCAATTCTTGCACCTGAGAAGGACACCACTGACTGTGCTCTTTCTGGTACTGTAATTCCACGACAGGCTATCTTCTCTTACCTCGGAGTTCCTTTCAAGGCAAAAAGCCTCTTTAGCTCTAAAGGCTTGGTGAAAGCAGGTGCTGCTAAAGTTCGTGCCACAATGGCTATGCTTGCTTCAATTGGTGCTAACAACCGTGGCTTCTTTAATCAGCTCTCCTGTCGGCTCTATCGGCAAACGGTTCGCCCACAAATGGAATATGAACTGGCAATTATGCTTTTGACAAACACCCAGACTACAGTATTGGAGCAAGCCCGAGATTACTGCCTGAGGACCATTTTCGGCGGATCTAAAACTGCATCAACAAAGGTAATGAAGCATCTATTGAATCTGCCCACAATGCGTGAACAAAGTGAAATCCTTCAAGTAAAATTTGTACTGCGTGTTCTCTCTCTGCAATAAGACACTCTTCTTACTCAATTACTGCCTCGACTGCAAGACCTTACCGCTTCGCACTGGCACAAACCCTCGTCCACTCCTTTCTGCAAATCTCTCCCTTAACCCCTCACACCAATGCCTCGAAAAGATTTCCAAAAGTATCAACATCAGTACTTGGAAGCAAATTTCACCAAAATGCTTACCTTATCAAAAACAAAAATACTCTCCCTCTGTCGCCCATTCCTTTCCCTTGATCCTATCCTATGGTTGCCCATAACCAACATTGAACTGAGTCGTCTTATACGATGGCGTCTTGGGTGGCTACCTGGAGGCTCTCCTAAGCCGTGTTCTTGTGGTCAACATCTTTCACATTCCCATGCTATCAAAAGCCTCAGTATGCATGTAATGCTAAACCAACCTACAACTGTTCCCGATCCTTTTTCTCACCTTTTAAACCGCTTGCCTACAGCACCTTCTAAGAACGACCGCTCAATACTTTACTGGAGTGTCAAATAGACCTCGATCCACGCACTTCTATCACAAGTTGACACTATGCAGCATGCCAACACTGACCTGCTGGTCCTTACTTCAACCAATCAATTGTCGTCCTTCCTCCTATGGTTACAAATCCATGCCCACAAAAAACATTATCTCAACACTCTCCTTCCAAAAGCCTTTTTTGCCCTTGCACCTCTAAAGGTTTTTTTTAGTTTAATTAGTCCTTCTTATGAAATGACCGAGCCCGAGCGATTAAAGGCCAAATTAGGTCGTGCGCTCAAAAGGACTATTTATAAATATTATCAATAAAAACAATTTAAATATGAGTTGAACTAGTTTTTACCCTAATTACTTCTATGCTTTTGAAAGATAGCTCATGAGTTTTAGATTGATTCAGAAAATGATTTGTTAGGAAGAAAAATTCGACACTTAGTGCTTCTGTCTCATTTCAAAAGCCTTTTCTACTTGCTTCTCCAAGACTGTGCTTCATTTTTGTGTTCCTTCTGTCATTTGATTTTTGCTAGCATACAGAAAATAAAAGTCTTGTACTTGTTCAATAAAAGATTTCAATAAAAATGACTTTAATACAGCTCAAGTATTAAAAAAGATTGTAAGGTTTTAGCCAGAGATATAATTGTTCGTTTCATTATGGTTTGTGTACCTAGTTTCTATAGTGTAAATAAAAAGAGGAGAAATAGTCAAACACAAAATTAAAAGGGATCATCAGGGTATTCTTTTTCCCCTTTGGCTGTGCTACTTTTCTGTTGGTTTCTGGAATTTTTCATGCTTTAATAGTTTAAGCGCAAACAGAGCCTATCCCCATTATACCGGCTTCGGTGTCTTAACTTTTTAGAACATGGAGATATGCTTTGACACGTATACATCATAGTCATCGGTGTTTGAAGACATTGATATGGACCATGGTAATCACAAAGAAACCTATCCATAAACCATACCAGTAACGTGATTTATTTGAACCTGACAATAACCTAAAATTGATTGGTAGCTTTTTACTGTCTTGTTCGTACGCCGCACACAGCTTTTTTTTCTTTATAAGCCAATGTATCTGATTCTTTTCTTTTCTTTTTTTTCTTTTTTTCACTCTTTCTTTCTTCTTCATTCAAATGACAGAAGGTGCAACAGAAGAAGAGGACATGCATCAATTTGTTTGTCCTCAATGTACAAAAAGTAAGTGAGCTGTCAAAATAGTCTTGCATTGTTTTTTATTGACCCTGATTCTTTTTTAGCATTTGCCACTCGGTCTAATTTGTATGTATCAAATTCAATGAAATCATAACTAAATTATTTTTCCCTTTTAGAAAACGACATATGGAAAACCCAAATATACACAATATCCCTTATGAAAGGAGCCGAGACCAAAAAAGATGGAAAGGACATGCAAGAAAGATTTCATCTAGAACAGAAACCACAGAAAGGCAAGTGATGTGTCTATCAACAGAGGACTGATAAAAAGAATTTTTTTCTTTTAATAGAATGCGAAAATGGCGAGCAGAAAATAAAGAAAAGAACAAACGAAATGACCTTCGTTGCCGAGTCTATCGCATTGCACGTCAAAAATTCGGTACCAAAGATTCTGAAGAAAAGCAAAAATTTATTGAACAAGAAATCAAGAAGCGACTGGAGCGCACATCACCTTCTGTGGAAAAAACACCTAATGCTCAACTAAACGAATTACCTTTTTACTGTGCACCATTGGATAAAATTGAGTTACCATCTATACCAAATACACAACAAGTATTCAAGATGGAATTAATTGATTTACCACCTATGCAGTCAAAAGAAGAATAGCAACGATTTATCAGTCGATATTTGACATCTAGCAAACTTTGTAAATATGTGTAAAAAAAAATCAACAAAATCATGCGTTATTGTACAACTCTCCTTGTCTTTGTAATTTTGAGACTCACCTGACGCGTGGAACACGGCCAATGTACTGCCTATATAAATATAATTTTTTCTTCTTTTCTCCTCTTTCTCTTTCTCTTTCTCTTTCTCTTTCTCTTTCTCTTTTATTCTTTTTTATTTTAAACAATCATGACTGAATTTGTTGTTTATGAAGATTCTCCTCTAGCAGAATATTTAGAATGTAAGCCTTGTGTTTTTTTCCTCTATATACTTATACTCTCCTCTCTTCCTTTCTTAAGCTATTGACAAGGCGGAAGCGACTGTCAAAATAGCAACACCTTCTCTTTCACTTCATAATACAAACTCTTTAAAATCTACATCAAAGCGGTTGGATATTTCTAGGATTTGGAGAAATTCTATGTTTCACGTAAACAAAGCTGCACATAGACTTCTTGAGCTTAATATATATATTTATGTTTTTCTAGGACACTTTTTCCATCTCATTATCAAGAGCAGAAGAATCTGCATTCGAAGAGAAATTTAAATATCTAATTGTTACTTCACCTCTTTTGAGCGAAGTCCTGTCTGTTCATAAACAAAAGAAACATATGAATGAATTACCATTTCAGTCAACTCGGACAACAAAGTTGGGTGTCACTAACCTGGTTGCCACGCTCGCTGTTCTCTTCGGAGCCGAAAAATACCTGATACAGTCTAAATTGCCTGCCATCTCGTTATTCTTCTCTACTTCAGCATCTTTGTTTTTCTTTGTCAGGCATAAGGTATATATATATATATATATATATATATAGGACTTTATATACGGATCATGCTAACAAGGATATATAGAGAAGAACGAGTATTCGTCAATTATATCAAATTGCCCTATCCAAACTTCAGGCATTTACAGACCACAGTGATACGTTTGACACAAAGATCCATCGTGTCTTGATCACGATTCAAGAAATTGAACTCGTCTCTCGAGGTTTTCGTCTTTCAACACCTTTACCGCCTATTTCACGTATTGAGCAACACAGCAAGCAACGCAAATGCACTCAGTTGCGTCACATGTTGGCCTCCTTGCTTCGAAGAGCCTTTATTGTGTACGAAGAAGGGATTGTGGACTTGGTAGGCGTCGTGAATAAAAAGAACCTGGCAACCTTGTACGATATGTACAATGTGCATTCAATTGCATCTCTTTCTGCTGTAGAGGAGGACGATCTTAGTCTGGACCAGCTCAAGAAGTTGGCTCAGATTATGCATGCGAAACGTAGGGAGTGTATGGTCCAGTTATTAGCTTTAGATGTCATGACAGAAGATCATGATTCGATACGGTATGACTACAGACAGGCATGGAAGAATATCAATGATGTCCTGAGCAAATTAGTGGATGAGACAGAGAAATTTGGCAAGGATCTTACAGAAGCATTAGATGCTGAATTCTGTAAGTACATGTATTTTTATGTGTGTGTGTGTGTGTGGTACTCATGTCGTATTAGATAAACCTTTGAATAATTTTGACAAGGGCAGTCTATCGAGTAAAATAGAAGATAGTAGACTCAAGAAATTTGTACATCGACTCTCTTCTCTTGAGCAACAATTACGAACAATGGAAGCTAAAATCTATTTATGCAGTGAAGATGTACGGCAACTAAATTCAGGTATGTTACTTTTTTCATGTGTTTTCATGTAACACTCTATTAGCATCTGAAGAGGAGTTAAAACAAAAACTGGTGAATGAATACACTTCGGTTCAAAAAGGATTTGAAGACATGGCTTTGGAATGGCAACATGGTAAAGATATGTTAGAAGCTTATCTAAATCCACCGATGTTGCAACAACAACAACAACAACAACAAGAAGAAGAGCCAGAAGAACCAGAAACACCTATTGAAGAAAGTGAAGGAAAAGGCGTTTTATTGGATTCTGAAGATGTGGCTGACATTTTGAATTTGCCTGCAGCTTCCAAGGCGTCTGTTTTTGAAGCCATTGCTGGTGTAGAAAAGAACAACAAAGAACGATCTACAAAGACAAGACAACAGCGTATTGAGGAAATGAAGCAAAAACGAATCAAAGAAGTAAGTAGATAAACATAACCCTTAGATCACTTACACATTGAATTAGAATGAAGAAAAAGCAGCTCGATTGGATTCTCAAACAATTGTTCATGAACTAAAAAGTGTGCTTGATAAAAGAGCAGTAGAATTAGACTTAAAAGACATCCTATAGATTTTATTTGATATTTGCATTATACCCTTCCCTTTTTTATGAATAAACATGCTTTATATTCTCTTGACTTTCATGGGTCGAACAGGAGGTCTTCTTAATAGTCTCCAGAGCATGACAGTAGTTGCCAATGAAAGGGAATACCATGTAATTAAATAGTTCAAATGATGATTGCGTACTTCTACAGTAGGTGATCTACCAACAGGAATACCTTTTTCAATCAATGTGTATTCTTTTGAAGGAGACATGTCTGATACTTTCTCAATCATGATAGGTTGAGCATTAGTCAATCGAGCAATGGTATCAACATCTGCCCAATACCATTGATTGTTTTCGATATCATTCTCGGGTGTAAATGTATTTGTCTGTTTAAATTATCAGTCATGCTGTGATCCACAACAAACAACTTGCCTGTTCATTGACACGGATAAGGCCAATGACAACCACTTCATCTGTCACCAAACTATCAGGTCTTGTACGCTTGTCTTTTTTCTCGGGTGAAATCCATCCTCGTTTGACTAAAATAGTGGTACCATTATCTCTTTCAAAAGGCGTAATGACAAAATAGCCTACATTGCCATCTCCTCTTGTTCTAGGACCGAGCAAAATTTCTTGATCATGTCGATAGTGTCCCTTAACATAGACTTTGCGATATTCGTACTCTTCCAACATGTCAGGGCTAACGATATGAGTTTAATGAAGAATACATAGCCATACTTACTTTATGCGCTTAGGTAAAGGAATAGGTTCACGGTAAAGGCGGTCTTCTAATGTACGAATATAATTGACTTTCCATCGAAGTCTTTGGACTTGCCAAGTGCCTAGTCCAAAAGTAACAAAGGGAATCGTGCATAACAAAGCAGTGCCAAACCCAAATTTACGTTTTTTGGGCGTGTAGATTTCTTTTACAGTTGATTCTGTCGACATAAATCGAGCCATTGTCTTTTGTTGTCTACATGCCGGTCTAGCAACAGACACTCCAAGTTGTCCTAATCGTTTCCACATGGTTACAGCAAAAACAAAATGTTGGCTGGGGGTGAAATTTATGCTGTCCATCCATTGCGTGACTTGCTTTTTGTCCAAAAGATCAAAAAAAAAGTGCGAAACTTTTTTTTTCTCTTTATCCTATGGCTGAAAAGAAACTGACCAAGAAAGAACAAAAGGCTTTAGCCTTTAAGAAAAGAGCCAAGAAGGCTCAATTCACTGATGATATGGCTGTACCAGCTACTGATGAACCAACTCCCACTGAATCTCAACCTGAACCTGAAAGCAAGAAGCGTAAATCAGGTGAAGCCATTGAAGTGCCTGTTGAAGGATCTACAGGTCCCAAGAAGAAGAGAGCCAAGAAAGGCAATGCTAATGGCGATGCCAATAAATACATTCTGTTTGTGGGTAACTTACCTTTCACAACAACAAAAGAAGATCTCGAGAAACACTTTGAATCAGCAGGAACAATTAAATCCGTTCGTCTTTTGACAGATAAAGCCACAGGCAAGCCTAAAGGGTTTGCATTCATGGAATTTGAAAATTCAAAGGACTTAAATGTATAGTGCCAGTTTATGTGTTCTCTGTTTTACTCATATAGTTTCTAGAAAGCATTAGCTTTTCACCATACTTTTTTCAAAAAAAGACAGATCAATGTTGAATTAACTGCTGGTGGTGGTGGTAACAAGAGTGATGTTAGAAAAGAGAAATTAAAGGTCAAGAACGAACGATTGCAAGAAGAAAGAGTAAGTGTCATCTAGTGTGAATAGGTGCTGACTTTGATAGAGCAAAAAACATGAAGACATCAAGGCCAAGAATACACAAGCATCTTCCTACAAACTAGAATAAAAATTGTAAATAATCTTTTACCCGCTTTATAGGCGGGGAAATTTCCTCTCTATTTTTTTTTTTATTTATTTCTTCTTCCCTTGTCAACATGATGAAGTTTCGATTAGATCCTTTTCCTAAGCTAACTCAGTTCTTGTTGAACTCGTTATTAAATGCTCGTTTTCTTGTGTTTTCTGTTGTGATGGCCAAGATTACGATTGACCGTCTCTACAAGTATTCTGTGGTAAGTGGATGACCTACTCTTGTTTGACAACTCATACTCTTCTGGAGATCATCAATCCTTTTGCTTATGATGCTCAAGGTGAAGCCAACCTTGATATTCTTGAATATCAAAATCCTCATACTGCTAATGACGTGTTTTATGCTTTAAACAGCTATGGTGCTAAAGGTAGACAAGCCTATCTGTCTTATTTGTTCAATGATGTGCTGTTTGTCACTGCACGTACAGTTCCTGTCATTGTGATCTGTAGTTGGGCTTATCAAAAGGCACCTGAATCTATTCGTCCTGGTATATGGTTACCTCTGTTGAATTGGGCAGCAGATCTTCTTGAGTCTGGCTTATTGTATACTTTGATCAAGATGTTTCCTCAGCGTATTGAATGGCTTGAATGGCTCACTGCTTATGTGATTCGATTCAAATGGATCACATTTCAAGGTACAATAGGTTTGTTGTTTGTAAGCATGTTGGTTGGTGTTTATTATGCTTTCCATACTTTATTGGCTGACAGTGTGATGATGGAAAAAGATCGTCAAAAGAAAGTACAAGCAAGAGATTCAATTCAACAGGTATTGCAAGGAGCAGCTGCTCGTCGTGAAGCATCTAGCAATAAGAAAAATGCTTAAATCTATGTGTAAATAAAATATTTTTTTTTCTTATGAATTTTTTTCTTTTTCTTCTCTTTACCATGACAAGAAAGAAGATGGTAAGATCTTGTCTTGTTTGTCTTGTTGTTGAATAAATCATATAGTCCAAAGTAATCAAGAAGAGAAAACAAGATCAGTCTGTGATTGAGATTCTATCTGACAGTGAAGAAGACACAAACACAAAGAGGTAAAAAGAAACAAAAACGTATATATTTTATCTATTTATTAACTTGAGTAAGTATGTTTGTTATTCCTGGATCCAGTATATCCATAAGCATAAGTGACATGAAGTACTTGAAGCCACGTCGATGGCTGAATGATATAGTGATTGATTTTGTATTACACATGTACCTGGATAAATATGACATGGATACTGAAGTCTATATTTCAAACAGTTTCTTTTATAGTCGACTAAAACAAGTAGAAGAGTAATGTTGAATTCGTATTGTTCTATTTGCTTATATAACTAAACAGAGCAGGAGAAGATTGTTATCATGCTATCAAGACATGGATCCAATACAAAGATGTATTCACAAAGAAATTATGGCTGATTCCAATATGTGAAAAGTAAGTTCATTACTGTACTATTCAAATCAATAACAAACATATAGTCATCATTGGTATCTTATGGCAGTGGTCAATCCAGGCAAAAAAAAGTAAGTTAATTAGACATAGTGATGACTGACAGAAATAGACAATACATTACCATCATGGATTCACTCAACAAATGTACTGCTTCACATACAGCACCTTCTTTAATCAAGGATTTTTTGAGGAAGAAATACTTTGAAGAGACACATACCAGAATTCCACCTATTAAAGTACTCATTCGACCTATTCCTGTTCAAGAAAACACATTTGATTGTGGTTTACATCTCTTAAGATCTGCCTTGTTATTTTTGCTCTGTAAGACAAAGACATTAGATATGCTCAAGGTAAGTAAATACATAGAGAGATGCTAAACAATTAATTCTTATGAATATAGGGACATTTGACAGATCCATCTAAACTACAAGAATTCTGGAATAAGACACCTGTGCCAACGAGAAAGCATCTAAAACGAGATATCATTCACTACATCACTAGTTTTAAACAATAGCACTCTTTATTATTTTCCAAATAGCTTGGCCAAAGTGCTCTTTTGACTATCCTTGCTTGCTTCCAGGGATGACATCAATTTCGAATAATAATTAGGATTGCTTGCTGGTGTCAATATTTTATCTGAAATAGGATACTATATAGAACATAGTATAAGCATCTATGTATATAAACATGAACTTACCTTCTCTTTAAATGTATTGTCTAATAAACTTTCGAGTGCTTTTAATTCTTGATGGGCTTTTTCGAGATTCATAAATTCAACAGAAGGAGCTCTGAATGCTTCTTCCACTCTTTTTTCCAAGACTTGTTTCATACCCCTTGTAGGTCTAACTTTATCTACTGGCCATTCATTGACAATGCGCATATAGGATCTATATAAAGAGACGATTTCTTGTTTTGCAGGCGTTGACATTAGGTGACAAGAAAGAAAAAAATAAATAAATAAAAATTCAATAGCGATAAAATTACTGCTTGAAAAAAAAACAAAAAACAGCAGTCAATTGAGTGAGTAGGATGAACTGTGTAACAGTGAAGATGCATAATTTCAAAAGCAAAGTAAGCAATGTCTGTATAAAAAGACTTACTTTTGATTACTCGTATTTCTATTTTCATATTGGATCCATTTAGATCAAAACTTGTTGTTCTGTAAAGGCTATAGATATTGAACAAAGTAAAGTCTTTTTAAAAGCACACCAAGATATTATCAGTCTGAATTCATTATTCAAGTGATGAAATGTATTTCACAAACTACTATGTGTATTATGGAATGAAATAAAATCACTTTTTTGAAGTAGTGGGAGGTGAAATAGAGTTATTTGTCCTATGATATATGTTAGCTCTAGCATTATGTTCTGCGTAAAAGTATACTGAATGGTAGTCTCAAACAACTGTATTATCTGGTACAATCGAGAAACAGGCCATTAAATCACTCATATTGAATGAGAGCGTTCTTCTTTCTTTCTTTAATTTATCAAAAGCCAAAGAAGACTGGGCTCCTGTATGTTTCCGATTTAGGAACACTGTTAATCATGTATTTAACATCAACAAAATTTGCTTTTCATGCTGAACAGTCAGTCTCTTCCCACTCAATAAAAATTCCAATGGCTTAAGTGGCATAGGATGCCTTCCATCATTTTGACAAGGAGAACAGCATATTGAACTTTCAAAAACATATAGCAATCTCGGTTTCTCTTTTTATTAATCCCAGTTTATTCTCTAGCTTTAACAACAGGCTTCCAGGCATCTAACTTGGGAGTGGTGGTGTTGTAAGTCTTGAAGCTCTTGAGAGTACCAGAATAGTTGGGAGTAGGTTCACCCCACCACTTTTGAGGCTGAATGTTCATTTCAGTAGGAGGTTCTTGAACAATACGAGCTAACCACATGTGCCTTTTATAATATCTCTCGTTTCAGTCTATGCCATTGTACATTGCTATACTTACCATTCAGGAGTAATATCAGCACCGTCATTTTGCTTACTAGCAAATTCAACCCAACGTTCACGACCTAGTGTGTGGTGAGCTCATTTTGTGGTGGTCATGGAATGGCCTTACCGGAAATTTCATCTTTGTTTTCGAAATACTTGTTGCCATTAACATCAGTACCAACAAGACGACCCCATTTAGTATCACCAATGGTGTCCATTTGCTTAATGTAATTTGAAGGTCCAATCTTCATAAAGTTCTTGAGTGTACGTCCAAGTGTTGACATGATTCAAAAGAGTAGGGAGTGAAAAAAAAATAGGTAGTACACACACTCTTCAAGATTTTTTTTTTCTTTTTGTGTAGATGATTCCCCAGCAAAGGATGACGTCGATATCAATCCTTTGAAAGATGTGTCCGAGACTAAATGAGGAAGTTTACTCAGGTACCTCTCAACATCGTTTCCAATCTTTGTCTTTTAGCCATAGACGCGTTTCTTTCTTTCTCTCTTTTACTATGTAGCTTATAATAAAGTCCGTAGAGTGACAAAATATAACTCTAGAAAGCGATGTTTCTTGAAATCAGTTGATTCTATCAGATTAAGCATCATCATTCCGAATCTCAACATGAAGTCTAAAACAAACAAAAAAACAGAAAAAGAAAGATAAAAAGGTAGTAGAAAATGGTCTTTTGTCTTGAATATAATTCATATAAGATAAACATGTATACATGAGCAATAACAAATTGATCCCAAATCCTGTAGCGGATATTTAAACTTTTTTTTTTTTTTTTTTTTTTTTCACTGCAAAAAAGTTTTTGAGTTTCTTTTCACTCCATGAATAAGACCAAAGTAGACACGGTAGTTTCTCTCGTATCCTCTATTACAGAATCTGAAGAACAACTAAGAAACTACAAGATATTTGCCAAGCCAGAAGACAATAAAGTAAAACTGACATTGCTAGGTATGTTATATGTTCATCTCTCAAGATCTAATGTGTATTCTTTTAGTGGGCGATAAAGAGTAAGCACATCATATAGACAACATTGACACTTATTTAGACTATAGAGAAGAATGGAAAGTGGATAAATGTATTGAACTAGATAAGCAATCAACAAAAGAGCGTGAAAACTTGATTGATTATGCTTTAGCAGGTATGTTATATATATATATTGGTTTTATTGTCCATATTGATCTACTGTATAGGCTATTCTGCTTCTGCTATTATGATGAGTCAAGGGTAAGTAAGCAAACCTATGTCTATACAAATTGATAAATACTGTCTATCTAGAGATGCAGAGAGTCTATATGAACAACGTAAACACGACCTTCAATTGACACTTGAACTATTACGACAAAAACTAGATCAATCAGAACATCAATTCAAGATTGAATATGCCTGTATTGGTATGAGAGATGTCTATTGCTTTGATCTAAGGAGAAATAAAGTTGTGGCGAGTAAGTAAAGACGAGTCAAGTTGATAGAGATTGATATGCTTTTGTAGATGAAGTGATATTAAGTCAAGGTAGTGGACTAGACCATTATATGAGAAAAGTAGAAGATGTCGATGCTATATGGAAAATAGTCAAAGATGGATCAAAAATACCATTTGTATTAAGCATTCGACTGACAGATTCAAAGCAAATGACACAAGGCTATCTACAATTGTTTGATTTATTAAGACCAAGAACAATAGACTATGATAAAAGCAATGCTTATTTACTGCATGATTCATTCACTCATTTTGGTGCGTAAGATAGATATTGTCCTTTCATTAACATGCTCCTATAGTCAATATGACACACACTATCATGAATCCCAACAATTCACATTTAGATACCAAAAACTATGTATTGACCTATTTGTTGGCAAAGACATTAGCAGGACAAGAAAAATTGACTCTATTTACCTATCTCAATGTGCGTATCTATGTCTATCGTATAAAGTGTTATTCATACAGTCTCTCCTAGGATTCTGTGCCTAAAAAGATCATGCAAGATGTTGTCTTCCTACTGAATCTCACTCAACAACTAAGTCAAGTCCCCTTATGCATCTTGAGAAATGAAAAGCCTATTCGAGCAAGGGACAATAAGAAACTAACAGAGGCTAAAGAAAAGGTACTTGATAGATCAATGTCATGGATCTAATAACAATAGAACACACGCTTAAAAGAGTTACTCTTGATTGAACAAGCGCATGTCACGTATTTACAAGTAGCCATGGATGAACTCAAGCATCGTCCTTCCATCATAGAACATGAACTCAAGGTCAAATTGACGAACGAAAGAGCCCAAGTGGCTCTTTTACGAAACCAGATGGAACAATTAGAACATGACTTACAGTTTGTACAACGGGATAGAATCCTCCTTCAACAGAATCATGATGAACAGCTTGCCAGTCTACAGTCTGAATTAGCAGCCAAGACAGCACAGTTAGAACAGGCACAGACACAGGGTGTGGACAGACAAGTGTTTGAACAAGAAAGACAGCAACTTGAAAATGCATACCATGAAGCCATTGATATGGGCAATACTAAAATCAAGGAAATCAAAACAAAATACAAGGAAAAAGCCATGTTGATGCAACAAGAATGGGAGCAAATGCAGAAAGAATGGGAACAGATGCAAAAAGAAGCTGAAGCTGAGATTGAAAAACATGTCTTGAGCGAACAAGAATACAAACAAAAATATGAAGAGACCAAACTTGAATTGGAACAGCAAAAGCAGAACAATCAAGAATACAACAAGACCTTGATTGAACTGAAGGAAGACATAAGAGAAGAAATCGAACAAGATTTGGTCGAGAAGTTTGAACAAGAATTCGCAGCTGTGATAGAACAAAGTAAGCAAAAGGTCAATCAGGTCAAATCAAAGTATAAGCAAATGATGGAACAAGCTGGTATGCCTCATGAAGATGAAATACATGCATTAAATGTAAATAATTCCTATCTATACCACTCACTAATGATGTGTTAGATGGCCATTAAGCAACTCAAGGCACAATTAAAGCAAGAGAAGGAATTGAATGCTGAATTCAAAAAGTCCAAGCCAAGAAAGAAGCGAGTCATGCAAGAAAGTGATCAAGAAGAGTTTGACATAGAACCCACCAAAGATCAACACAAAAGAAAGAAAACAGAGGGTGTAAGAAGAAAAAGAGCAAAAGTAGACAACCCTAAACGACGCCCAGGACGACCCAAGAAACAGGATTTGAGTGAGCCAGATGAAACAACAGATGCAATCAAAGTGATCGATAAATACCCAATACCACAACAATCTTCTTCATCGCCAACTGTAGAAGATTCAATGACTGAACAACCCATATCAGAACCCTCTGTGAGTAGACAACAGCAGGAGATGTCAGAACCCTCTATGAGTCGACAACAAGAGGAGACATCAGAACCTTCTATGAGCGAACAGCAAGTAGATATTTTTAAACTGCCTATGGATAAATCGCCATCTAAACAAGTACAAAAACCAGCTAAAGAAGTACAGAAATCAGCTAAAGAAGTACAGAAACCAGCTAAACAGCAAGTACAGAAACCAGCTAAAGAAGTACAGAAACCAGCTAAATCCAAAATGCAAAAACCACCTGAACCCAAAGTACAAATTCAACTGGAATCAAGAAAGAAAAACAATTACCCCATAGAAATTCATAGTGAAGAGGATGTGTTGGAAACACAAACACCTTTACAGCCTACGCAAATCAGTCTTGATGATGATTTCGAACCACCACGCGTCAATGCTACCCGACAACGAAACCCACCAAAAAAGAAAAAGAAGATACAGCCAATAAAGAATGCTGAAGATTCATCATCTGAAGGTGCCGTATAATTTGGGTGCGTCCGGTGTTTAACGATTAGTTAAAAAACCACCGAGGTATACAATACATTTGCACTGTTCTTTCGCATCTTTCAACTTGTAACATGTCAGCCCATATTAATAAAAATACAATAAGCTACTTTAAAAAAGAATTCCCTGACGGAAACCATTGCGACACTTATGTTATTGAGTCATATGATCAAAAATTGACTGATTTTTACTAAATGTAATCTGGATATCGGTTGGGTATTGAGAAAGGGAAAGACAAGAGCTATATCAGAATTTCAGGAGTAATTTTAGTGCATTTCTTACATCGAAAGGCAACTTTTGTCACTGCACTAAGGCTACATAATTGCGTCTTTATGCGGCAAGAAGATTTGGATTTGCTTCGATTTTCAATATCCGAAGACAGACCATTTTGTATGTGTGCATGCTATTCATAACACAGAAATTCAAAATTACGAATAAGTGTACTTTTGGAAACTACACAAATAAGCAACTAAGCTGTAGAGTACAGAAATATCAATGACTTCAATATACAAAAGGATCAAGAGCTTCAGAAGAGCTGTGTCATCTCAATGACACACCATTTCCTTATCAATCGAAATTAACTTTTTTTCATAATAGTATCTTTTGGCTTGCTATAACTAATTCACTCTATTCAAGGTAAGATAGGTTTTCGACATATATTTTGCTTGATTCTCTTGCTGTTTTCTCTTCCCCCCCCCCCTCTATCTCTCTCTCTTTTAAAAATTGACTTATCCATATTTTCATCTATGATACAATGATGTCTTTCTCTATCCAAATGTCTATTCTCTCATCCTTAATAACGAAGGAAATACACTTTTTGAATTTTGGATCAGGAACTTTAAGTCACATAGGGGTACTGCTTTTTTTTTCAAGAATTTAAAAAAAAATTGAATCTAGTTTTTTTTTATATCTATTTTCAATCATGATCTCGGCTATTCAGTGGATTCGCAAAGGTGCTGCTGCTCAACACCCTAAAAAGTACGATCTCAATGACGAGGAGTATGCCAGAATCAGCAAGTTGGCTGCTGAACAACTTGAAGACGCTAAGGAAGAATTAAAGGCTGCTGAAGCTATGACTGTCGAGTAAGGACTGTTTTCTTTATTTATTTTATTTTATTTTATTTTATTTTATTTTTTTTTTTTTGTTGGGCTAAACAAGGTGTTTATAGTTCTACTCAAAAGAGCACCGAGGAAAAGAAAGAAGAAGATGAAATGGCTCAATACAACTTGGATAATTATGATAATGAAGTCGAAGCTTCCAACAAGAGTAAGTTGCATACATCAAAAGAAAAGGCATCTAAATGGGATTATATTAGAGGTTGGCATCTTTTCAAACATCAAGGATTTGGCCTTTTATGAAGACGACGAACAAGATCCTTATGTTACCTTGAAACACAATGTAGACGAAGAAGAAGAAAAGAAAGAACTTGAAGTTCTTCCTACCGATAATATGCTGTTGGCAGCAAAGACTGAAGATGACATCTCTCAATTGGAAGTACATGTTTATGAAGAGGATCAAGAAAACATTTATGTTCACCATGATATCATGCTTCCTTCTTTCCCTCTTTGTCTTGAATGGTTAGATTTCCACTCAGCCACTGGCAAGGTGGATGCCAACACATCTGGCAATTATGTTGCTATCGGTACATTTGAACCTGATATCGAAATCTGGGATCTTGACACAGTCGATGTTATGTTCCCCGAGACCATCCTTGGCCACACAGACAAGTCCAAAAAGAGATCCAAAAAGGTCAATGATCAATACCATGTAGATGCTATTATGTGCTTGTCTTGGAATAAGAATCATAGAAACTTTTTATTGTCTTCTTCAGCAGATGGTACTGTCAAATTATGGGATTTGACAACTTCCAAGTGTGTTCAATCTTATAGCCATCACAAAGACAAGGTTCAGTCTGTCGCATGGCATCCTACTGAAGCCACTGTGTTCTTGACAGGTTCTTATGACAAGTCTGTCTGTGTTCTTGATGCTCGCTCTCCTGCTCAAGTCACTCGTTGGGATCTTGGTAGTGATGTTGAATCCATTCGCTGGGATCCTCATAATCCCTCCAACTTCTTTGTTGCTCTGGAAAACGGTATGATTCAATACTACGATGTCCGTCAAGCAGAAAACGGTAAGGGTGGTAAGGCCCTCTTTACAATTCAAGCACACGATGAAGCTGTTAGTGCTTTTGATATCAACCCTCTTATTCCCGGATGCATTGCTACTGGTAGTACAGACAAGATCATCAAAATCTGGAGTACTGTAGATAACAAGCCTAGTATGGTCACTAGCCGTAATTTCGAACTTGGTAGAATCTTTTCTACTCAATTCTGTCCTGATTCCCCTTTCCAACTTGCTATTGCTGGTTCAAATGGTAAAATGCATGTTTGGGACATGTCTTCTAATGCTGGTGTGCGTCAATCTTTCCGTCATCAATCGCTTGCTGGTTTAACTCCTTCAGAAGAAAAGAAGCCTGTGACTACAATTGATGATCATGAAGAAGATGATGATATGGACGATGATGAGCCATTACAAGGAGAAGATGTTGGTGAAGATGAAGAAGATATGGACGAAGAAAGTGATTAAAACAATTGTACAAAATAAAACATTAGAACCTTTTTAATAAATAAAGAATGGATTTTTGCCTATCTTTATTGTTTATCTTTTTAAGAAACTTGTGATAGAATTCAGGGCATTATCACAGTCAAATCCTGAAATATTTGATTGTTTTTGTTTCTTTGTCAATATTCTTCTGTTTATTCTAGGTAGGTTATTCTTGGGCACAGTAGTACCCAGCACAGGTGATCGAGTCAGTCCATCATCTTCTGGCTCGTATAATCCTGTATAGGCTGGTGTTCGACCGAATGTCTGTTTGATATTCTTTAAAGCAATGTCTTCTTCAGATGATGAAAGCGGATAATTTAGACAAGTTGGTTTAGACGCGTCCGGAGTTAAAAATATGATGAAGTAAAAGCTACCACAGACCTTTAGCGACTGCATTTTTCTACGGTTTTCTTATACACTACCCTCTACTAGACATGTTCAAACCGAAATTCGCAGAGTATTAAATAGAGAAGGGATGGTTAGAGAACTCCCCCACCCTCTCCCATCTACTCCAAAAAGCAACCACTTTTGTATGAGTATGCAATTCTTTAAAGGAGAGCAAGAAAGTGTAGTCATTTTGTGAAGAATACTTTCTCAAAATCAACAGATCATTTTATAACACAAAGAAAGCTGTAATTTATCAAATGCTTTTAAAGAAAAATGATTTATTTGCGTAAAAAAAGAACTTCGCGTAATAGAATGAGAAGAATAGAGATACTAAAAGAACTAACAGCAGCTATAATGTCAAAATCTATACATTTATGCTTCTTTTTGGAATGGACAAAGTGTTCGCCATTAAAGAAATAAAGTAGCTAGTGACGGAGTTTGAAAATGGAAGCAACTCCCAATTTGTCATCCAGCCGCATCAAAAATCAAGGTTTGCCATTTAAAAAAAAATCAAGGCTTTGCTTAGAGCTGCATAAAAACGCAGTTTTATGGCTTTGATGCATCAATAAAAGCTGTTGAACTTTTCTTTCTGAATTTTTTGATGTAGAGAGAATAACAAATATGCTGCAAGAATCTTGAGGGAATACACTAAAATGTCCATAAGGTTTTTCGTTTATAGTATAGTTAGTAAACAAACACTTTGATCAAAAACTACAGCTTCTGGCGCACATCTTGAGTATTTAAGCTTGTCAATAGCTTTATTTTTCGTCTTGTAACATCAAAAAGAACATCAAGAGTTGTCAAAATGATGATTTTCATGAGTAGTACCCTTCAATCTAGAGGTCATTTTGGCCATTTTTTCCAAGTCTCTTTTTTTTTTTTGGCACAAGTCGACTCGAAAGGTGCCATGGATGTTAGTAAACATGGTTTATAGGTATTTAGAGTGCTTTTGTATGTACCAAAAGGCTTTATGCTTTCATTGGTTACGCGCTTTTTGATAGAAAAGGTACGTTCATTTCAAGAGGCATAATATCCTTTGCACTATTTAATAAAATCGATGACAGCTTATAGCTGAAAAGAACTAGTTCATTGCATTCTTTCTCCCTTTATGAAACATTTACAGCTACAGCTTTGTTCATACGAGATAGTCACTATTTGGTTTGGTAATGGTAGTGGAAGGAATACTGTCCAAAAAGGCAGTGTGAGTGGCTATCTAGTCGTTTTACAGCTTTCAAAATATGGCTTTGATATTTCGATACCCAAAAGCGCTATGGTTTTTCCTGTTAGATAAAACCGTGTTTCCTCTTTTTTAAATCCAATGGTTCTCATATAAAACACTCTTGTATGGTTGCAAGTATTATTTTAGTCTGATACAGAAGCCTTTCATGCTATTGAAAAAAAAAAGAAAGGAATACTGTATCACAAAAGAATTGAGTCTCTTTTTTTTTTTTTTTGGCTGTTTCAGAATTCACACATTTCTTCCTTGTAAATATATATACATATATGGTACCTAATGATGCTGATAGCGAAGCAGGCTGTAAGCTGCTTGACTCCTTTGCTATATTTGTTCAACTTATGTTGGCTGGCCTGGCCTTTTCTACACTTTATATTAAACGACAAAGGGAATCACCACAACGGCCACTCTTGATTTGGTAAAAGCAAGAAAGAAAAGCTTCTCGGTATTCACAATAATTACATAGGTCCTTCGATGTCAGCAAACAGCTAATAGGCGGTGGCGTTGTGCACACACTGAATGTATTAGCTTCACATATCTTTGGCAAGAGTCTAGAAGGCGAGCCTCAATCCAATCCTTGTGTATGGTAAGCCAAGAAACACAAGACATTTAATTTTCTGATCTTGGCTTGTTTTTTTTGAGGTATTTTCTCAATATTTTTATAGACACAACATTTGGTGTATTGATTATTTGGAGTGTCTTGTCCAGCGTTAAGTTTATAACAGAGTTTTATCGACTTCCTGGATTTCAAAGCGGTGTTTATGGAGAACCGCCCCTTGTGAATCAATTACAAGTATGGGCAAAGCAGCTGGGTGTCTATGTGCTAGCATTAGTGACGATGAAAGTAGTCGTTTTGATCTTGTTTGCAATCTGTCCCTGGCTAGAAAATTTCGGTAAATGGGTACTCTCTTGGACCATGGGCAATTATCGACTCCAAGTCCTGTTTGTCATGCTAATGTATGTATAGCGTTTGACTATGTGTTATGACTCATACATTCTATAGTTTCCCTCTTTTAATGAACATCATTCAATTCTGGATTGTAGACACTATTGTCAAGAACAAACCAACAAGAGCAATTCAATTAGACCAAGAACAAGACGATCTATTAATTTCTGACGGGGAATATGTTCCACAAGATACTTTGTATTCAAGCGAGGAGGATGCAACTTCTATCTCTTCTTTCCATATTCAACATACAAGTGCCGCGAAAGCTAATCTTCATCGAACTGAATCTAATCTGAGCACTGTTTCTGCTGACAGTCTATATGAACTAAGAACAAGCAAATACCCTCAAGAATAAAATTCGTTATCCGGGGGAGTTTCCGGATAAAATAAACTCGTCTTTTTTTTTTCTTTCTTTCTCATCATGTCCTTTCATCTAACTCGACTTGGTCGATCAAGAGCTTTATTACGATGCCCATCACTCAGAAGAACTGCATTCAGTGACTCATCACGACCTTTTCCACCTCCTCAGCCCACAAGGCCAATTGATATGCTTGACGAGGCCAAAAACAAAAGTACGATGAATACAAGTAGTATATCACCTACTTTGGACGCAGTGGCAGAAGATACCATGTCGAGAGACAAAAATCCAAACAGTTTTAGAAGAAGCCATCATTTTGATACCTATAAATTACTTACTTATCTCGAAAGTCAAGGATTTACTCGACCACAAGCAGAGGTGATCATGAAGGGAATCAAATTTCGCTTAAGAGAATGTACTGCTTCTGTTCGACAACAATTGTTACTCACTTCTGATCTCGAAAATGAATCGTATCTGTTTAAGGCAGCATTATCAGAATTAAGAACAGAGATACAAGTGATGCGAAAAAACGATATGCAAATGCTTCAAACCGAATTATCTGTACTTACAAGGGAAGTGGATGCATTAGAACAAAGTCTGAATGAAGGTGTAGCTGACATGAAAAATGAAATTCAAATGGACATGAACAACCGAAAGAATGAGACTCGAGAAGGACAAAAGGAAATGGAACTCAAGATTCAAGAAATCAATAATAAGTTCACCATTCGACTTGGTGATATTCGAACAGAAATTGAAGCTGTTCGATGGGAAACCATTTGGAAGGGTCTAAGTAAGTCTATGTATGTATCATCTTATACTGATCGTTATTATAGCGGGTGTTGCTTTAGCAGGCCTTACTATTGCAAGTTTAGGCTATTTATTAACAAGGTATTCAGTAAGAAAGGCAGAAATGTTGAGATTAGAAGAAGATAGAAAAAAGAAGAAAATACAAGAAGATGCTAATCAAGCTGGCACTGTTGATATGGAAGTTATTTATTAATAAACAAGTTGAAAATGAATGAAATGTTTAATGATGGTCTAGATGATGGTTTTTTTCTTTTTATACATTTTTCTACATGCCTAATAATCCACTAAATTGACTGGCATACTGCATTGGCTTCACAGTTGGATGAGGCTATCAAAGGAGTGAGTAACTGAATCGCATTCTAAATTTATACACTTACAACTGCATCAAAAGTAATGTATTCTTTCTTTAAATCGGGTGTAAAATTAATAAGGGCACCCTTATTACCAACAGTATCACAGTAATTAGGTGCAGAGAACACAGTAACACATTTACCGTCGTGTTCAATCACATAACCTTGTGCTTTCACTTCATGACTACGAATAACCATATCCAAATCATTGGTCTCCAAAAAGTTCTTTGTCACATCAGGACCAAATTGAATACCCACACCACGCTTACTGGGTGATCTACCATTCTCTGGCTGAGGATCAGACCATAACAATTCACACATTAAACCTTCACTACCAGGTTGCCCTTGTCCAATACGATCAATCTTTCTGATTTCATCCAAAGTGACATTATCACGGGAGAACAAACCACCGTGCGTAACAAAGATCTTGTTTTGAACAACATGAGCCAAAGGCAAAGCATTGAATGTCTCTGAGAACAAGTTGAACATCATTTCACTAAACTTGGCCTTTACTTCTCCTTCAAAACCATAAACCTTGTTCATGTTGTCTGTTTCATGGTTACCACGGGCCAAAAACAGACGATCAGGATAAAGCCATTTGTATGCAAACAAGGTCAAAATGACTTCCACAGAGAAAGAACCACGGTCAACAAAATCGCCATTGAATAAATAGGCATGGTTTTCTGAAGGATAACCATTGGTGTTGAAAATGTTGATAAAGTCATAGAATTGACCATGCACATCACCACAAACAGTTAATTTACCGTTCTCAGGGATTTTGACATCAATCAATGAAGGTGCTTCATACATATATTTGCGGACTGCCAGTACAATCTAATAACACCGAGTAAGTGATACGTGTTATTATTCATCAGTGTATTCCATACCATAAAAGCGTATTTTTTATGAATCTTTTTCTGTTGCTTAAAGTGTTCAATCATCGCTTCCACAAATGCAAGATCAATCATCTTTGTTTCTTCGTTTATCCGAGGTCCGTCATACTTTTCATCAACAACTATGGAATCAAGGTCTAGATTCTCAGCTACACTACGCTTTTGATCATTATGCTACCATGGATCATATTAATCACCAAATGGTATATGTCTCTCTGCCTATTACCTCAATAGCTCTTTCAAATTCAATTCTTCTGACAATTTTGGCACATTCATCAAATTTGGCTTTAGCATCTTTATCAGCAGGAGCTCGTTTCGTGACAATTCGAAAATCTTTTAATGCTTCTTTAAAGTTACCAAGTGCCATATTAGCAGAAGCACGTCGATAATTGGCCTGTAAGCTATTAATTACCTGCCTTTTCTATTTCCTTGTTACCTTTGTAAAAGTGGAGTCCACTTCAAGTGCCTTGTTAGCATCACTAATAAAATGTTACATTGTTGTGTACTAGAAAAAAAAAGTATCTTTTTTTTTTTTTACTTACGCAATAGCATAACCATAATTTTCTAATTTGAGGTGACAGAAAGCACGGTTGGTATAATAAGAAGCTACGTGAGGGTTTATTTCGATAGCTTCTGTATATTTTTCAATAGCGGCGGGAAAGCGTTTTTCTGTCAAGTGTCAGGAACACGCTTCTTATTTATATAGAATAATACCTTTGAAAAAAGTGTTTGCTTCGTTCTTTATCTCTTCTGCCTTTGCCTTTAATTCTTCAGTGATACTAGACATAATGTATAGAAAACAAGAGAAAAGAAGAGAAAATCTGATTTGCACAAGGCAAGAAAATTTTTTTTTCCTTTTTCATACAGATATGTTCTTAAGCCAATGAGTTTGTATCGGGACATGAACACACACAGACACATATATATATATATATACATAGAGAAAGCCGTCTAGACATTTACAGTTTATAAGAAATGTAAACAGAAGCGTAATGATCCATATTAATAAAAATCTAGGAATGTTATTAAAAACCTGTCTCTCTCTCTCTCTCTCTCTATTTCTTTTTTTTTTGACATATGAAAAAGAAGAAAGAACGATAAAGAAGCTCCTGCATTACATAAAAAAGAGCCAGTAATCCATAACAAGCAATATTATTTATCTCTTGTGCTAGATCACCCCCCTTTCTTCTCCTTCTCCTTCGCACCCCTCTTTTATTTTTTTTTTATTTCTTTTTCTCTCTATCTCTTTCTTTTTCTTCTTTTTTTTTTCGTGTGTACCTTGCGAGGTGAAAGATCATTGCTGAATCATTAAACATACTAACCATTTTATAGTAATGATGACTGTTTCTGATAATTTAGAACCGCAGCAAGAACAACAACAACAACAACAAGATGCTACGAAAAAAGACATGACTAAAAAAAAGGCAATCAAGCCTACTAACAAGTACAAAAGAGAGACTAATCAACGCTTTCCTAATTATCATCATTCAATGAGATACTATCATGAATCTTATCCAACGTCATATATCTATTATCCTCCTCTTAATCATTATTACAGAACACCTTTTGAAAGCAATACAAACACACGTGATGATGAAGACTTGGAGATTATAATGCATGATGAAAGTAGTAGCAGTTTAAATAATACAAGCTCCGTGGAAACATCCCTCAGAAGCTCCGATCAAAGTAAGGATCAATTTGAAGTTCTCTTTTTTTTTTGAAATGATTAAGGTCAAATTCTTTAGATAAAACAGTCGATTTGAAAAGACAATTGGAATATTATTTTTCTAGGTAATTTTGAAAGTAAATCATATATTGTGATTCATGTTCTCTATGTAGGCAAAATCTTGTCAATGATACTTGGTTGGTGTCTCAAATGGATTCAGAACTATATGTGCCTATTTCACTCATAGCCAATTTCAAACGTGTGCGTGAATGGACAACGGATATCGAATTAATTGTGAAAACATTACGAGAATCTTCAGAAGTCACAGTGGACGAGACAGGCACTAGAGTCAAACCCAACATTTCAGTGCAACGAAAGACAGTGATATTAAGAGACATGCCTGACTGCACAGAAGAGGCAAGTTGAATCTGCCATTTATTTTTTCTTTTTCTAATGATACTTTTACGATAGGAGATAAATCAACTGCTAAAAGACTTGAATTCTCCACCTGTTCAGTCGATAAAGAAAGATATTGGTAATATGTGGTACTTTACATTTGAAAGTGAGGATGATGCTTTGACATTACTTTCAAGTGTAAGAGGAAAGTCATTTAAGGATCAAGCAATTGCTGCTCGAATGAAATCTGAGCCTACATTACGAGTGTAAGTAACATTGAACATTGAGTTCATTCATTTGCTTATTAGGTCTAGTCAAGCACGAACACAAGACACTGTAAAGCCATCCAGTTTAATACCCGAGGTATATCCTCCTTACAGTGGATACTATTATCCTTCCTTTATGAGTCCTTATTCAAACAGCCCAAGACATAATCATTCATATCGGCCTTCGGTCAAGAAGCCATTTTACAACAATATACGCCAACAAAACAATTATTATCATCAACAAAATAGACCCAATGCACAAAAAGAAGATATCCATGTACGCAATGGCAAACAACAAGATAATCTATTACCTTCTGATTCTTCAAAGCAACAACGCCCAGCCTATCGAAACAACAATAATGTACAAAAATCTTATCACAACAATAACAAACAACACAATCATAATTTCAGACAATCACAGGCTAACAATGCCAAGCTTAATACGAAAGATAAGCCCATAATAACAGCAAAAGAACAAGAAAAAAGCGAATCACTCAAGAACGAAATTCCTTTGAAAAAGAAACCGTATACCAAGAATCAAAAATACAACAAAAAAAACAAGAAAGAAGAACAAGGTAAGGCGCAGTCAAACAAATTGGTTGATTCAAACCATATAGCCAAAGAACTCAAACCAGTACATTTCCCTCCCTTGTCCAATCAATCGTTTGAAGTTGATCTAAAAATGGCTTTGCCAACTACTGATGATGAAGACATATTAAAAGCTAAAGACAGAACTATAGTAAGCTATGCTGACATGTTAAAAAAATAAGATAATGAACAATAAAATATGTGTTTTTTTTCAACTAAGAATGGTTTATTCCAAATGTATTTTACATTTAATGAGTTTGTATTATTAAATTTAAAGCTTATCGTAGTACTTGTCAAGACCGGGAATGTCGGGAGTAAGACCCTTTCTGGTACGGACGGCACGGATGATATCGTAGACCTTGTTACCAGCTTCGAGAGGGTTACCAGACATGATAGCCCAGTGATCGAAGACAGCTTGAGGGAAAGCTTGACCAGAGGTGGCGGCACGGAGATCACCAGTGAAACCAAAAGATTCGTTAACGGGCAAGTGAGCCTTGACGGTCATCATAGGAGTACCAATCTTTTGTTCTTCAGAGAAGACGGTACCACGACGTCTGTTAAGACAAGAGTAGATACCACCAATAGCAGATTCAGGACATTGGATTTCGACAAGGTAGATAGGTTCTTGGATACCAGGAGAAGCAGTAAGAACGGAAGCGTAGACAACACGACGACAAGTGGGGATAATTTGTCCACCACCACGGTGAATAGCATCAGCGTGAAGAGTGACATCGAGAATGTTGAAACGACAACCACGGAGGTTTTCTTCGGCAACGGGACCTTCCTTGGTAGCCCATTGGAAGGCAGCAACACAAGAATCCTTGATTTCACCGAGGTATTGAACTTGCTTGGTAACATCAACCATGACGTTGGGACCAGTACCATCAGGACCGAAACACCAGATCTTACGGGCTTCAGTAACATCCCATTCGTACTTGTCAGCGAGGACACGAGCACGAGTCTTGAAATCGTCCTTGGCAGAAATCTTACCATCTTCGATTTCGTTGGAGAGTTCATCATCCAAAGGAGTAGCACGCATGTAGATACGGTTGTGCTTGTTGGGAGACTTGGAAAGACAGTCAATGCTGGATTCAGCAGTGACAGTTTCACGGTATTGGACGACGGGGTCACCAGTCTTAAGAGGAACTTGAGCGTGGTCTTCTTCCAAATCCTTCAAACAGATTTCCAAGTGAAGTTCACCAGCACCAGCAACAATGTGTTCACCAGAGTCAGAGGTGAAAGTCAAGACACAAGGATCAGACTTGGCGAGACGCTTAAGACCTTCAACAAGCTTGGGAAGATCGTTGGCGTTCTTGACATCAACGGCAACTTGCACAACAGGAGAGACAGAGAACTTCATGACCTTCATGTTGTGAGCAACTTCGGAGGTAGTGATGGTACCAGACTTGACCAAGAATTGATCAACACCAACAAGACCAATAATGTTACCGGCGGGACAGTCTTCAATGGCTTCAACGTTACGACCCATCATGAGAACAGTACGTTGGATAGACTTGATAGCCAAATCGTTCTTTTGACCGGGAACGTAGTTAGGACCTTGGATACGGACCTTCATACCAGCACGGACGGTACCGGAGAAGACACGACCGAAAGCGTAGAAACGACCCTTATCAGAGGTGGGAACCATCTTGGAGACGTAAAGCATAAGAGGACCGTTAGGGTCACAAGCACGAATACCGACAGCACATTCATCATCAGTAGGACCTTCGTACAATTGAGCGCAACGGTAAGCTTGAGAGGTGACGGGAGAGGGCAAGTGGATACAGATCATTTCCAAAAGAGCATCACCAGCGGGCAAGAACTTACGCATGACAACCTTGAGGAGGGCCTTACCTTCCAAATCTTTTTCGTCATTGGCAAGAGCGACTTCCAACTTTTCCAAAAGAGTGGCGGTTTGTTCCTTCTTGAAGTTCATGATGGAGTCGAAGAGACGGTAGATGGGGTCCAAGACAAACATGTTGAAAGCACGTTCAAGAGGCTTACCTTCAGCATCAGTAGACTTGGTGGTCCACTTCTTGGTCTTAGGGTTGAAGTAGTTTTCACCCCAGAGCTTGGACATCATCTTGTTCTTGTCAACACCGAACTTCTTGGCGTAACGGTTAGCAAATTGACGAAGAGTGAAACCCCAACCGTGAAGACCGGAAGCGAAGGCAACAGTACCCTTTTCAGGGTAGACTTGACAGTCACCGAGGGCTTCATCAACATAGGTGGAAATGATGACGTTGACGGATTCAACGGTACGAGCGAAAGACTATAAATGGATTAGTCATCCCAATATTATGATAGAAAACTTACGTTGTAGAGTTCTTCCTTGTCCAATTGAAGTTCGAGAAGAGCACGATCAACCTTGTTAAGACAGATAACGGGCTTGATACGTTCGTTCAAAGCTTGACGCAAGACAGTTTCGGTTTGGACACAGACACCATCAATACAGTCAACAACGACAAGGGCACCATCAGTAACACGAAGAGCAGCAGTAACTTCAGAAGAGAAATCAACGTGACCAGGAGAATCGATCAAGTTAATCAAGAAAGCTCTACCATCGGTCTTTTGACCCTTGATTTCCTTAAGGTCTTCTTCGTTTTCCATTTGGAAATACATGGAAATGGCAGTGGACTTGATGGTAATACCACGTTCTTGTTCATCCTTACGGGTATCCATGAAACGGGCTTCACCAGCACGACCAGAAGAAATAATACCGGCCTTGGAGACCAAGGAATCAGTCAAGGTAGACTTACCGTGATCGACGTGAGCGATAACGGACATGTTACGGACGTTGGTAACCTTGTCCATCAAACCACGGATTTCTTCAATAGTGAAATTCTATAGAGATTATGAGTATACATGATAAGCATAAGATAAAACTACTTACAACTATAGTTCATGAGGAAAAAAAGTATATCAAGAGATAAGAAGGAAACAATGAAGAGTTTGTTAGTAAACATGTTCATCCATTGTGTGCATATATCCATCCTTCCTTTAGACAGATGGATGGATTATGGATTGATAGACTTTACCCATTTTCGATTGTTAGAGTGAAGGGAAAGATTCACAAAAGAGGTGAGCTGCTCGCCTACTTGTAATTGAATCTGCGGTCTTTGAAATAATTTTCAAAGTATCCATGCCCGGAACAGTGACCTCTCTTTTTGCATTTTAAACCGGGAACTCTCTGTTTGCCGCAGTAGCATGAAAGAGGATTTCAAATGACGACTTGAATTTTTGTCATGTCTCTTTCCTGCAATCGATAGGAGAATCACCTTTTTTTTTTGGCATAGAAAAGGTGTCTTTGGGCATATCACCCTTTAATAGCAATATCATTTATATAAAGATATAATGAACTGTGGCGAATGAAATTTCCTTTTTTTTTTTTTTTTTTTTTTTTTTTTTTTTTTTTTTTTTTTTTTTATCTTGTTAGAGTCCTAAATTTAAGCATTTGCTCTAACAAGCTATCAATTTACTTTGCCATGTACCTTGTAATTTTTACAAGCTTATTTTGACAAAAATAACCATTCTTAGATATTTCAAAACACAATTTACTATTAAAACTAAACATTGCTTTAGGTGCACTTTGTTAGACTTTAAAATGTTAAAGTTCTTCAACAATAGACCCATTATGAGTAGTACAAAATACCTAATTTGTTCCCTTTGTTTAATGCTTCTTTTTTTTTTATTAAGATCAGTAAAGAAGACAAACCGCAAAATGTTTTTACGAGTTCATTTAGCCTCCAATAAATTCTTCTAAGACTACTTGGATGGATGCCTTATCAAAATGCTTCCATGATATTGGTTCAACTGTGCATGACCAATTTGGCCAATTTGTACCACAGTATGGAATAAATTTTTCTATATAAAGTGTTATTTTCCATAAAGTACAGTCGCTACAATGACAATGGCTGTGCCTGTTAAAAACAGATACGAAGGCTGAAAATCCAACAGAAAAAAACTTATCAGACCGGACAAAACAATGGAGATGCTTGTTGCAAAACCCTTTAGGATATTGTCAGCATACTTGACTACCAAGGACACAACTAATCCACCTAGAGCCTGATTGGTTACAACAAGCCAAGTGAGAGCATTGTATCCATAGAATAAGCCATGCGTTCTTATGAATCGGAAGTCAGACAAAAGCATACCCAAGAGTGAAAAAGTAACGCCACATATTCCCAATTGAATATTGCGAATCCACATGGATGTTGTAGATGTCTTGAGAATCTTTTCGAAATAACAGCCTGCAAATCCTGAAGAAACACAGCTGGCCAAGACAGATAACAGCCCTATTAAAGGTTGTTGATCGTCAAGGCAAACTGATCCCGTCATGCTCTCTGATTGTACTAATGTGACGCCAATCATTAATAGCACGAGAGCAATCCATTGGTTTTGGTTTAATGTTCGATTTAATAGCCATATGGAGAATGCGGCAGTAGAGAGCACCTTAAGTTGATATGTGACTTGAAATGTGGCTGCTTCTAAATTACTGAGAGCAATGTATAGCAAGTTGTTTTGTAAAGCATAAAGACCACTGGGTATCAGCATTTTAGCTACTTCTTGTGGCTTCCTAATGATCTGCAAATAGAGCATATCAAGACAATTATTTTTTGCTGGTAATAAAGTGTGCCCAAACACACCACAATTTTGACTACTTCAGCCATAAAGACAGCAGTGGATGCAATATAAATAGGCTCATCGCTTGATTTGGTTCTCGAATAACGCATTAACAAGACCAACATACTGTTTTGAATCACAAGAGTGATGAGCGATAATTGTTTAGGATTCAATATTTCTATGTAAACAATATATCAACGGATCAAGCTTATCTTGGCTGACAAATGCTTACGGTGGCTGGTGTGTACTGAATGAGTTTTATTGGAAATGGGCAATTCATGCTTTTTTCGGAATGTCCTCTTTAGGGGATGCATTAAACAATAAAGAAAAAAAAATGAAAATGAAAGAGAGGGAAAAAAATAAAGGCTTGGGGAAGTTAAAGTTTTTTTTTTGGTTTTTTTTTTTTTTTTTTTTTTTTTTTTTTTTGAAAAAGAAAAAAAGGATTGGCCTATGAATAAATTATACATGTAGAACATTCAACTTCCATTTTTGGTGTGATTAATGCACAATTAAATAAAAAAAAACAAGAATATGAGGCATAAACTGGCTGCAGAAAATGTACAGCAAGCGAAAGAACACCTTTGACTCTGTTCCTGAAAATACAAGAGTAGCCATTATTAACAAGAAAATGAAAGCGATGCGATGTTTAATCAAACAATTGATCTATAAAAACTTTGCAACAAGCATTTGCATTTTATTTATGGCCAGTTGTTTTCTTTCCAGATAATATCCATGTCTCTTTCTAATGTATTTCGATTATATGCGGTACGGTGACCCTCTTGTATTGCTTTCTCGAGGTCTTGAATGGCTTGATTGAATGAAGTTACTCCAGTTTCATCAAAAGCTGTTAACAGTCTTATTAAAGTATCATTGTATTTGTTTGAGTAAAGAAAGACAAAAGTCCCCTCTTAGGAAAACGAGCAAGCCCATTCACTAGATATTGCCCCATCCCGCTTGTGATTACTTGAAGATTACCTCTGATTTGATTTCGTCCATTGGAAGTCATAAAGTCTTGCTCCTTGATTTTTTTTAGTGATGAGTGAAATGTATAAAGTGGTATAAATGCATGAGGTGCACACGTCTTCTTGAGTTCAAATTAATTTAGAGGCGATTAGTTAATAAGAGTGTAAGGCATACTGATTTGATTATTGTAGAACTAAGAAAAAGAAACAGTTTATATAGATTTGATGACAAAGGGTCCAAATAATTTATAAAGAAAACTATGACGGTAGTGAGACAAAGAATATACTTTATTGAATAATGAACAAAGGCAACAACAAGTCAATATCTCATCAATATAGCACTATATTACTCCTGATCGGATGACAGAAGGCTAACATGAACTTTGCGAGACAAGAATTGTATTTATAATGTTTGAAAAGAAAGCATTGGGCGCACTTTAGTTTGTGACAGAGATTCACTTACTTCATCTACTGCTAGTGCATTTCATTTTATTTAGATATATATGTTTTATTAGAATGCTGTTTCGATACCACTTCTTATGCTACTGCCTGAACTTCCTCTATTACTTTCTATTGCGATTGATAATGGATTAGTAGCATAAGGTGATTGATTGGGTTGAATAAAACGGCTCTGTTGCTCTACAAAAAAAGTAGCCGTTTTCGATTTTGGTTTGACAAGGATTTGTTGTGCGCTATTCGTATAGACAGTTGATGCAAATATCTCTGGCGAAACAGCCGATACGCGCACAGAAGGCAATAACAAGTTACCTGTCTTTAAAGGTACAAGACTGATACGGAATTCCATGACTTCGTCAGGCTTTGAAACAAAGCGTAATCGTCTTTTGCCAGACAAAAGCCAGTTATCATAGTCCACATCAATATCATAATAGAACTCGTCATTTGACTTCATATTGTCAGGGCTCCAATAAGTAAGTTGCTTGATACGCAAGATACATGGACATGGTTCTGATACAAGTAAGTCTTTTTCAACAGACAAGCTTAGCTCTGCCGTATGTGTTATCTAATGCATGTTAAGTGAATAGTCAGACTGTCGTGTTTCCTTACCTTGGTAGTAGGAACTTCAAGAGGGAATGCTATAGAATGAATACGAGGATGAGGGCATTTTTGTTTAATTTGTCTAACAGTAATGGCTTCGTTTTGCTAGAAAAAAATCAATGAGATACTAACATCTGTTGAATAGCTTACCTCAAAGAACTCTTCAATCAAATCCAATAATTGAACCTTTGTCTTTAGGTCTCTATGCAGCAAGAAAGATTCACATAATTCTGCATCAAAGTCGTCCAAATGAACAACATCAGTTAGTCCATAGCTCGAGTAGTCTACAGAACCCAAAAATGCTTCCTTGACCTTTTGGAATACATAATGCAAGTGTTGGTCCAACCTTAATTCTTTTAGTTTTTCTTGCATCATAATTTGTAGGCTGGTTTCCACTTCTATAAAAGAGAAAAGATAGGTTAATGTTTTTTTTTTGAATATAACTATAGACACTTGCCATCTTTAAGAGATCGGTATCGAACATTAAAGTGTATTTTTGAGTTTACATTTATATCTGCTTTGTCTATTTCGCCTTCTCTTTTTACCAGCTTGTAAATAAACGACACATTTTGTCTGGGGAATAAGGTCTATTTATGTTATTAACATGTATATCACAGTCTAGACTTACCACATCGCATTGCTTCATTTCAGACTGACTTTCAACTAAATAGTAGGTAGAGGGTTTGGCGCTTGACCCAAGAATACGTACTGGCAAGTCACCATTACAAGAAAGCTCCACTTTGAGGAACACACTACAACAGACATCAGTCAATTCAAACTAAACATAATATACTGACCATGATTCTCTGAAAATGGTTGATTCAGTCACCAATAAGGGCACTGTCACTTTGACATAATCTGAAGATACAAATTTATGACTTGTTTCATCTATCTTGTAAGTGATGGTTGTCTTTATCTATAAGCAACATATTGAGTTTCTCTTTTCTTTTAGATTATATCTCTTACTCTATAATCAAACTCTGTATAAGGACCTTCATATACAGCAAACAATTCAATTTGTTCATGAGGAGCAAGGTCTGGTAAAGCAATTTCTCCATTTTCTGACATATTCAATTCAATTTGTTCTTCTTGTTGATCGCGTATCACAATAGCTGATACTTGAGGCACTTTAGTGATTTCCATGCCCTCCGTCTGTGATTCCAGCAGTAAAACACCACTTTTTGAATCGTACGATCGACTTTCTACCTTGATAGATAATCTTTGTTTTTCTCCCAAACAAACTAGTATATGTGCGTATGTTCATAATGTTATAAGTAAAATATGACAGAAACATGATATACATACTTTCATCTGGTTGAGAAACAGAGGCATACAATCGCTTTATATCATGATTCAATCTGACAACACGCTTCTTTTGTCCTGGTCTTAAAAAGTTGTGACTAAACACAAGCTTTCCCAACTTCATTTCGCATGTTTCCACAACATAGTTTCCTGATGTTGAAGTCTATTGACATTAGTAGAATTCAATAGTTGATCTCCTTACCAAACTGGTCAATAAAAATGTATTCTTGCCAGGCATCAAGTCCCGGTCATTGATTGTAAACCAAATTTGCTCAGGATCACTTCCGACAAGTTTCAAAGAAATGGAGTCATAATGAATTTGCTAATCAAATGAATAAATACAAACACGAGTGTGTATAAACATACCTTGGGTAAATGATTGTCAACGCAGACTTCAACACTTGTGCTCTCAACCAGAGTACTATCATCAATAACTGAAATCACAGAGACTGAAAAAATGGGTGAAAAAGGTCGTTTGATCTCCTTGTCTAATTTGACTACATTGGTGATCATTTCATTTGTATAGTGCGTAGCATCTTGATCATTTAAATATTTGGCATTCTTGAGCAATGCCAAAAGCGATTCAACATATTGATCATATCTGCCTAATCGTTGTTGTGAATCAGCGCACTTGGTTAACAAGCTGTTTTCAATTGAACACCATTCTTGTTCTCCATATCTCCAAATCATGGATTCATAAATACGAACAGCTTCTTCATATTTTTCTCGAATACTTTTTTTTTTGTAAGAAACTTACGACTGACATCCAATATTACTTACTATTTCAATGCTGCAATATCTCCATGTACATTCAATGCTGCCTTGGATCTAAAACTAGCATCATAACTCTTGATGGCCCGTGTACTTAGACCCATATAGGTCTTGTCAAATGCCTCTACTGACTCAACTGCCTCCAGTAATTTGGTATTTGTCATTGGTTTCTTGTTCTCTTCTGTTTTGGTGGATGTGTGATTAATGTAGATCGAAAAGGGATCCGTCATGGGCAGATGTCCACATTTGACACCAATTTTATCTAACTGGCGTCTTGCTGTCAATAATAAATCAGCCTTTACAGCATTATAAGGAACAACAAGGTCTGTATTGCTGCCAATCAGCTGAGATGATAAAGGTTCGCACTCGTTCACTACATTCATGCAAGCTGAAAAGACCCAAGACTCTACAAAATTTTCGGACAAAAGTTCTTCATTTTCTCGAATGGCTGGTATGAAATTGGTGATAAAAAGCTGTGCTCGAGCTGTCACTTCAATCACACGCTGCAGCTTCAATAACATACGACATTGACGAGCAAATAAGTAGCTTCTAAAATCAAATACTGAGATAATGTTCTTGTTAATCAAATCGCGATAGTTTTTGCGCTTAAAATCGAGAATGTTGCCACTATCATCTCCTAGATCAGTACCACCAAAATGACCAAACCAAGCTAATGCTTTGTCTATCAAACAATGTATTAGGTAAGCAATACTTTGTTGTACTTAAATACCTCTCAATACTTGGAAAAAGGATGCTTCAAGTTCATCGTATTGAATTAATGCATCTTCATACAATGTCATGATCTCAAATGCTTGTGCTAGTCCTTCTTTTAAAATGAAGAATGTACAGTAATTCCATCCAGGCATATGTCTCTGCATGTCCAATCTCCTTGTGTCTTCTTGGATTTGAAGCACTTGCATATCAAAACTTGATAATATACATTCTTTGATCTTTTCAATGAAATTGCTCCATAATTCAGACTGTGGACCTTCTGGATCTTTTTTACGAATATAAGCACATCTAAGTATACCCCCAATTTTTTTAGTCAAACCAAGTACCTCTCATTCCCATGTTCATTTTACCTGTCTTGTTTAGGTGGATTAAAATCAGTCTTAATTTTGTCGTACACAGATGATTTTAAGCCCAAATAAGTCGTACTACGCTTAGATTCTGTACCTGCCACGTAGACTACGAGCCATTCTTGGTTCTTTTTAGTCTGGATAGTCTCTACCCAGTTGCGAATATTCTTGCGTACACGCGTTTTGTAGTCTTCATTATCCTATCAATACATTAGGCCTGTTTGGCACTCTATTTATTTTTTACATACGTCGCACGCGACAAAATAAAGGTTCAAGTAGGTTGTTTGCGTATCTGATAACAAAGGGGGAGTATAGTCTATTGTAAAGCGCTTGAGATCTACTTCGAGAATAGGGATGACACACTCTGCTCTTTGACTGGAAGGTTGCCATTTCAAGTTTCGAAGCGGAAGCTGAGAAGACAAGTCATCCGCAATAAGTGGCCATACATCGTATTCATCGCAGTCTATGAGTAAACGTGTTAGGTCATGAAAAAGTCAGTTTATTAGTTTACATGTCACAGTTAACTTTTGTCCACTCATGGTAACAAAGAAAGTAAACCTGATCTCCTGAGTCAATAGTAGTTCAGTTTTTATAACTCAACTCAGAACAGCGATCATGCGGCTGTTCTAGGCTGATTTTCTCAAGTTATGCAAATGGCTTTATTTTATGGTTACAAGATATACATGGCTTAACTTTGATATATATACACTGTATTATCGTTTGCGTCTCTTGCCAAATAGTCTCTATCAATCAATGACTCAATTCTTATCTTTACGGCGTTTGCCTATATCATCATTTAGTTTTTTTTTACATATAAATTTAACCATACCTCTAAAGGATATTTGAGTTCAGTAAAGAGTTCATTCACAAGTGCATTATGATCCATTGTCTTTTTGGCCTTCATAATACGAACAATGGCTGCTTCTAATTGATGCTGTCTATTGAAATGCACTTTTTGCTCTACATCTTTCGTTTCTTCTGTCGCTTGTTCTGTTACAGCTGGAGGTACTCGCACTTTTACGTTTTCAGACTCAAATTCCGTATTAAAGCTAAACTTGTCTATTGCTGATATGTTTTTGTTGCCAGATTCGTTTATAATAAGTTTATAGTTGCCCGTAGAAAGTGATGAAAGTAATCCCACAGCGTCTTTTTGATCTATAGAGAATGGTTAGCTTTTTTTAAATTTGTTTTGTTTACTTACCCAAGTTAAGGGCATTTTGGATCTCTGTAAATGAGAGACTTACTTTATGTGTGTTGTTAAAAAGCAACAAGATAACTGCCTGAGATAAACTGACTATAAGTTCTTTTGCGCCTTTAGGGTAATGTGCCATGAGAGAACAAGAGGATAATGCATTTTGCCAGATGAGCTTTCGTCCCTTAAATTTGGACCCATAAAACTTTTCATACAACCTTTGAGTTGCCAACATCTGTAGAGAGAATCGCATCAGCAATCTAAAATCAATATTTGTTCGATCAAAATACCTCTGAAGTCAATTGGATATCTGATGTTGGGTAAGTAGGCCAAGTCGCTTGAGCAATGACCTTGACAGAAACTGGCATACGGGGATGATCCTTTTCGAACTCTTTAAAAGAAATGCCTAAATCAGCAGAGACTTGAATATCATTAAACATGTTTTCAAAATTCTTTGTAAAGTCATGACCACATTCATGCTTCAGTTGCTCCAGTACATGATTTTCTAGGTCCTTGGAAGAACTACGGTCCAGCAAAAGACGCTTAGCCAAAAATCGCTTATAATAAGCTTCAAAAGCATCTTTTCCTTGAATGTATCGAAACAAGACAAGCGCATTGTCAAGCGCACTGAGATCAACATCACGCTGCTTTTTAGTAGAGACCTTGAGTCTTGAATCAATAAATTTGGCAAGTAATTCGGCTGGCTTATTGCCTCGTGTGTTAATAAAGAATTCAAATCCTTCTTTAGATGCATTTGCAAATGAGATATCGTCATTAAAACAGCCTCTGAGGACCTTGTCAATTCTCTTTTTAAACTTTAATAGAGAGACAATCATGCTTGAATCCAAAGCAGTATTTTTTATCAATTCAACACCTTGTTCCTGTAGATAATTCAATATGTTTGTTTGTTTTTTCTTTCTCTCTCTCTCTCTCTCTCTCTCTCTCTCTCTCTCTCTCTCTCTCTCTCTCTCTCTCTCTCTCTCTCTCTCTCTCTCTCTCTCTCTCTCTCTCTCTTACCTTGATGTATTCGCCAAATGCATGACGAAGGATACTTATACTTGGGCTTTGTTCCAATAAGCCATAAAACGTCTTAAGTGGTTCGTATCGGTTATTGTCCATCATTTCCTTAAATCCTTTTTTAATGAGTAGGCTTGCCTTGCTATAAACCAATTGATTAGTAACAGCTAAAGTCAAGGCTTGTCTTGTGTGTGCATCAAGGTAGTTGGTGATTCTTGTTTCTGATTCTTCTTTACATCTTTTGGAGACATGCTGAATGTATTCAGGGACAGACAATGTCTGAACAAGCTTATCTGATTCATCTTTGTAGTATTGGTTGGTGTTTTTTAAGAATTTGGGCTCAAAATCGCTTGTATAGAATGATAAGTCTAGTAGCATGTGCAGTATATCTTTTAACAGTTTGATATCGACAGGCTTATTGTCTCTACAAAGAATGGAATGCATAAGCCCCATACATGGAATCGCACATTGTAATTACCTATCATCCTTGATAAGCTTCAATACTTCAGCAACAACAACATTACGAAATTCAGCTACATCTAGAATCGTGTCACTAAAGATACGCTTTCCTAACTGAACAATGGAAGAAAATTTGGTGTTGGGTAAAACATAACATCGATCTAGTTCCATAAACACATTCTTGAGGATGGACAGTTGAGAACAATATGTCTTCCAGCTTAAATTCAACCTGGAGAGTAATGCTTGAGTTAAAGGAACTGAGAGCAACTCTTTCTTCATGGTTTTGACATGGTTTTCAATCTCGGCACTGAGCCCTTGATAAACAGTTTCTGCTTTACCAAATCGACATAAATTTTCGGACATCTACTCGTATGAATACTGGATGAGATCGTATTCAAATTTACCTTTGACACTGTTACATAATTCAAGTGCGTTGCATCATGTTTCGAAAAAATAGCCAGTATGAGTGACTTTTGAACTTCCCAGCTGTTTCTTAGATACTCGGCAGGTAGCTCTTTGGGTCGGGAGGCTATTGAAACATAACATGAGATAAATGACACATGCAGGATTCTTTAGTTTACGGTTCAAGTTATGAATGATAATAGTTGGTAAGAGTGATTGTTGTCTAAATGTGCCTAGTTGTGAATTGATTTGTGAGCCTTGTGATTTGTTTAAAGTTGGTTGTGAATCAAGTTGCATAGGATCGTCTTTAGGTTGACTTGTTTGCGAAGATAAGAAACGATCGAGTCTGTGTTGATTAGGGTCTGGAGTACCCGTTTTTCTCTTTTTAGCATCTATGAAATAAGCGTATCAACAAAAAGAAGTAGAGCAAAGTATATACTTTTTGAGGACGATTTTGAAGACATGGTATGAAGAAGAAAAAACACGTCAAGTTTTGTTCTCGCAATCAAGAATCATCACAAAAAACAGCAGTCATTCAATGAGCATTAAAAGCTGTGTAACAGATAAAAGCATAGCATTTACTATCTCAGTGGATGGTAACAGGCTTAACATTTACTAAGTACTCTCTTTTATGAATCAAGAATGTTTTCAGCAGCTTGAAATTGTCTTTAGTCTACAATAGATCTAGTTGCATAAGGAAATGCTTGAAAGGTGTTACTTCAATATCGCTGCGGAAAGACTCATAGTAAACGGTCACAAGATATCATTATCTTTGTGTATAAATCACATTTAAGCATTCCCGTCAAGCCAAGTTTGTTGGTACAAGCCAGGCATTCGATACTGATAGAAAAAAACTTTTTTTAGGACTTCTCGCATAATTGCATCAATAATTTAATGTCCACAATCTTACAAGAAGTGAAATGTGATTCCCTAGATTTTCTTTTTGGCTTCCTCCATTTCCCCCTTCAGGCCAGAGCAATAAGTTTCCCAAAGAAAACGAGCCACAGCAAACATAAGAATACATATGATTTATCTTGTCATTTTTTTTATTCAAATTCATTGAAAAATTGGTTTAACTAAAACGAGTGATATTAAGCCAAACTGACACCTACTGTAAAAAAAAAAAAAAAAAAAAAAAAAAAAAAAAAAAAAAAAAAAATCGGACCTATGCGAGCTTCGATAAACTTTCTTGGGCCTTCAGCTAAAGTTTGATTCGCTTCGCCTTGATAAACACTCGCGCCTCCAGCGGACTGCCAATCCGCCCCTAATGTTATTATGCTAATATACTATTTGCCAAATTCATTCAAAACAAAAGTAGTTTATTTTGGATGTTTATCCAAGAAAATCCAGGCCATGATTTGAGAATGTATGATAAGCTTGATGCAAGAAAAAGGCATGAATTGAGGATCAAAAGCATCTTAAGTGTGTAATGTGCTAAATGGAATCAAAAGTTATTTAGCTCCAAAAAAGGGTAATGGTCGTTTTTTACATTCTGTTTTTCAAAGGTGAACCTCTTCAATTAAAAGCTGGTATCTGAAAAAGGAAGTAGTATTATGAAGTAATTGGGTACAATGCAATATAAAGAAGGCAGGCACTTTTCATTTTTCTTAACCTTTTGTTCTTTAGTGAAAAATGAAATGAGCCACAACCACAGCAAAAATGTTACCTATATTGATGTACCCACCAGCAACAGCACTCTATTGGCATCTAGTGTTGCTACTCTAATCAATGCTGAAGCTGACGTATATACCCAACTGGTCCCTCTTAGGAGAAAACTGGAGGACATAGACGAACAAATTCAGTATCTGAAAGAGAGTAACAAGCACCTTAAACAATCAAACGAGGTATTGTCCAAATACATTGAATTACTCAAGGCCAGCAGTGAAAGAATGCAAGACCAAATGGATAGCATAAAATAAGAAATGCAACTTTTCTCTCATACCGCTGCTCCCAAGAAATAAATTCTGACAGCCTGCCCAGCTTCACGGGTAACACGATTTCACAGGGTGCGCTTTGGGTATGTTTTGATTTCATTATACCAAAGATTTACTAACGAATACAATAGACACTATTACAAAACGTAGAAGAACGAGTGTTAGAGGAACAAGGTCATGACTGGAACCTATAAGAACGATTTGTGTCCAGCACAACCAACAAGCACTTGTATAAGTCAATAATAAAAAAAGTCAGAGGTAAAGATTTTGACGACTTGGTTCTTGATTCAAAGTGGAACGACGCAGAAAAAGACCAGTATATAAGAAACTATTACAACCGTCATTTGAACAGTGCAAGAGAGGATAAAAAGGCGAACGAGAAGGCTGAGAAAGAGAAGGAAGCTGCTGCTATGAGGCGCAAGCTTTGTCAAAGAAGAGCAAGGCAACTTCTATAAAATATAAAATTAGACTATGTCTAACAATGAATTAATAGCTTGCCAAAAGAAGACGAGAAGCTTTGGAGAAGCACAGAGAAGTGGAGCAAACCTTTGGTGTTTTCAATGAGTGCATGTCTCTTGTAGACACTGCACTCACGTCTGATCAAGAAGACGGCCAAGAGGGAGAACGCAGTTTCTAAAGACAGAGTCCCCAACAGCATTGCCTTTCATCAGGATGAATAAGTAGCAAAAGCACTTGGACATCGGACGCCTTAGCAAGAAGATACCTGGTTGCTAGTGGTGTTAAGGATCTTGGTAAAAGGCAAACTTAAAAAAAAAGGAAGGCTCAGTAGTGATAGAAGGCGAATAAAACCAGTGTTTACCGAAGTTTAAATATAAGAGCAGAATAAAAACCGCTATTAGTCTTTAGAGATAAACTGGATTCAAGCTTCGACCCACAAAGAAAGCAGACGAACACCAACATAATCATCCTTTGGACGAATACAATTCGCTAAGCACACATTGTTATTGCTTTAGCAATTCATATGTGGGTGAAATCAGAACAATTAGTATTGGAGTTGATCAAAATTCTAAAGCACAAGACATGAACAAGCAAGTTTCTCAGGGACCACCGATAGTTATAACTTGGCTGATAACCCCCGATAAAAAACAGTGGTCTACAAGAAAACTTGAAATCAAAGTATTAAATCATATGGTTTATTTTGAGTGCTATTTATAATTTTACCGTATATAGTATTTTGTAAGTAATGGTAGTATAAAAAAAAGTAATTTGATTTTTTAGTCATCAATTGTTATAACTTCGGAAGGAATGCTGTTTTTAAGTTCTCTTTTAGTGAACTGGCCCATTTATTCCAGTATTTCTTAAAAGCATCTTCATTAGCTTGGCTATAGAAATACAATAGATTATTTTTGGAGAGATGACTATTTGAATAGCTGAACCTGAGGGCACACCAATGAGTATCATTGATAAGTTGGAGATGAATTGGTGTAGGCTTCCAAAATTCGCAGAGTAGTGGATAGAGAGGGGTTGGGCAAAGAACAGCCCATCCTCTCCCATCTATTCCAAAAAGCAACCACTTTTGCATGAGTATGCAATTTTTAAGGAAGAGTAAGAAATTGTAGTCATTTTATAACAAAAAACAAAAGAGAAAGGAAAAGAATAATTTTGAGAAATTATTTTTAACAGATTATTTTATAACAATAAGCAGGTTTGTTTATCACACAAAAAACCACTAGTTTATCAAATGTTGTTAAAAATAAATTTGTGTGAAAAAAGAACATGGCATAACAGAATAAAAAGAATAGAGATACTTTAAAACTAATAGCAATTATATTCTCAAAATATTTATTTATGAATTTTATATTCTTTAGGACTGCTCCTTTTCTAGCCACAGTTTTATGAACCATCCTTTCTCTGTTTGGTACTTTGCAAATTTCCGTTTGAGCATGTTGTTCCTAGGAAATCTGCTAGACTATTACCTTTATTTACTTTTTTGTGTAACATTTTCTTGATTTGACACTTGTCAAAAAGGTACAAGAAAGTAGAAAAATTGAAACTAGACAAAGAATCGCTATTTATTAAGAGTTCAACACAACATGTCTATAGATTTCTAATGCTACTAGCAAATAGTTTGTATTTGTGACAAGGATCTTGCATTTTGGTTAAGACTTGAAAACCCCAACTTGGTTAACGTACAAAGATCTGCATTGAATTAGAGATTTGGATGCCAATAGCAGAACTAAGCTATGCATTAATTATTGTTCCACTGTATCATTTGCATTAAGGCATTTAATTTATAAAACATTAATATCATAGATAGTCCTTGTTTCCTTGGTGTTGTTGAGTCATTTTACTAGATGTAGTTATTGCATGGATTCATACGGGCAGTTTATTATGCTGTTGTACAACACATACAACATTTATCTTCTTGCTGAGCACCGCTTTCTATATTTAAATATATATATATATATATTCATCGTCAAATCTACAAGAATTACAAGAGCCTGAACTATAAACACCTTTATTTCCCTTGGTTACATGTTAGCTTACTTGCTTCATTAAGATGCCAAAAAGTACATTTCTATAATCTAGCTGGATGGCTATAAATTCTTTAGTACCGTTTGAATATGGTGCAGTCAGTGAGATTATCGCTGATATCAACAGTAGATACCTAGAACAAAAATATACTCTCTAAAGAGCTGCGCTGCAAAGCTTGTCGGTTCTTTAAAATAAAGGCAAAGAATTCAAATGTCATTCTTTAAAAAGAACCGAAGAAAATATTTATTTAAGGAGAAAAGAGGGGCCATATGAGTGAAAGAAAGAGAATAGGTAAGACACTATGTAATATTTAAGTCAAATCTTGGTCTAAACAACCTTTTCTTCTTCTTTATCTCTTTCTTTTTCATTCCCCCCCCCTCTTTACATTCATTTTTCTTAATTGTATTTCTTATGACTACCATTATCAATGCCAAACCAACTTCCACAGACAAAATCATTCATGACATAAGTTTACTATCGTTAAAAAATGTAAGTTGCTGTTTACAAGATAACCCATTAAAAAAATATTCCTATATAGAAACATTACCATGATTATCAAAAACAACCTCAATATTATTATGCAGACGACGATACAAGTGATTCCACTGTTACTGCAACAGTAAGGGAGTCCCCAAAAAGGCATTCTGATGATCAGAATCAAAATTGGATACATGAAATTGAACATTCCTTTAATATAAATGATGATTTCTATGATTATCATCAACAATCCATGATCCAGTCTTACCTTGAACCTCATTGTGAAGCACCCATCGTTCATTCACAAAAACAACAACAACAACAGCCACAGCCACAGCAGCAAAAATCGAAATTTTCTATAATTAAATCAAGGGTCAAGCGAGTATTTCGGTTCTCTTCTTCCTCTTCAACCCATAACCAACCTTCTTTACCTGTTATATCCCCAACATCGAGGTGGAACCCTTCTATCGAATCTATCTGTTCTTCTACAACCACAGCTGGGTATTCAACTGCAAGTACATTGAGACCACCCGATGTATCCAGTTCAAACACGTCTTCAACTGCTTCATTTTCATCCTCTTATAAATCGTATACTCGCAGAAGCTCCTGCGGGATCATGCTTTCCTCTTCACCTTTTAGACATGAACAGCGATCTGGACGATTCTCTACTGTAGCAAAACTAAAAGACAAACTAGGGCGATCTTCTTCTCTAGGTACATTTCCTATCACTGCGCATCATCCTGTCAAAAGCATCTTGAAAAAGAATACTCGCTATACCAACACCACGCGACCCAAAAGTGCTATTGAAATAGGCTCACCCTCCAATCGACAGCGATGGTCGGCAGCACGATTATCCATGCATCAGTCCAAGAGACAGTATTCTATCCTAAAAAGGTCCAGCAAAGCACTCTTGAATGATGAAACAAAGGGTATCAGGTTCAACAAGATGGTGGATATTTATGAAACGTATTCCAAGGTGGACTATGATCGTAGTTCAGATTCAGAAGCAGTCTGTACACGATTGACAGCCATGATAGCCACTCAGATCAAACAAGAATTGAATGAATATAAATTACATGAAATGGTTGTTCATAATTCAAGTCGAATTCATACACATTTCTTTTTGTAAAAATAAGCTTACTACCCCCTTTTTTTAATTAAACAATCTCAAAAATTCCTGTACTGTGCGTACATTAATTTCATTTCCATGTGGAATGAAACTCCTGTCTTATCTAAGCATAAAGTCCCCTCTTTTTACTGCTGCTGAAACAGTGTATTGACAATAAAGTTTCATTCCCCCCGCTCTTTCTTTTTCTTAAACAATGCACGGACAAACACTTTACACAGCTTCATTGTTCCCGTGTATTTTCACATTCTAGTCATAGGATAAATTTACAAACAAACAAATAACTAATGGTTTCATAAATTTACAATTTGTTTATTCTTAAAGCCATATCAGATTAGCCTTTTTATATATATCGTGTGATGATATAAAAAAAAATATACATAAGTACATATAATCATACAAAAAAGTGTTTTTGATATAAAGGGGGAGAAAAGGGAAAGGAAAGGGAAAGGAAAGGGTATCATTGTATTATGTTAATAAATAATTTTTTTTGGATGTAAGGGGTTGAATGAAAGGTCTCGGGAGGGTAGAATACAGTGTATATACGATAATTGTTTGTTTTGTGCGTGTGAGTGTATATAGGCGCGCGTATATAGAAAATACAAAGATGATACAAAGAATAAAGAAAGGAATAGTACAAAAAGGACAGGGAAGGAAATAAATACATAAAGGACAGTTTAAGCAAGGCTATTTACAGATTGTTTTCTCGTGATTTTCTTGAGATTGTTGACACGTCGAAGTGTTCTATCGATCAATACTAACACATGAATGAGTTTCATGTCAAACAAACTAGGCTTCACTTACTTTTACACTTTCTTTTACAAAAATCAGACTCTGGACAATCTTCAACTCTTAGCCCATGATTGGTCCGTGCGCTGATATCACAATCAGGAATTGACAGGAGAAACTGAAGTGATCCCCATAAACCTAAAGCAGCAGCATAATGAAGACAAGTCCAACCTATACAAAAAAAAAAAGTCAATCAAACAAAAATCTCAAATATAAAAATTGCTTACCATCTTTGTCAGCATGATTGATGTCTACTTTATCAGATAAGTATTCTACTAAATGTTCTTGACCGTGCATCAGAGCCATATGCAACAAGGACCGATTTTGCAAATCGCGTATCTCACTCAAAACAACTTCATTTTCAAGTTCTATCATCTCTTCCAAGTCACCGCGTATGCAAGCATCTACTACAATGATCTGGGGGTCGAAATGAACCTTTTTTGGCTTCTGTGACACATTTTGTTTATTGTCCACAAGATGCTGAGGGAAACAGCCAGGACGTTGGAAGAGAATGTCATCCTTTTCATCTGAAATGGTAATATTAGCCAAATCCGACAAAAGGGGTTCTTGTTTTGTATCCACAGAAGAAGGAATAGGGGATTGAGGTGGGGTCCAGCAATGATAATCAAAAGAAGAAGAGGACGAAGACGAAGAGGAAGAGAACGAAAGTGGAGATAATCGAGACATTAAGTCTTCTTCATCTTGAACAGAAGGAGGAGGAGGCACAAAGATCTGTTCTTGGACAGGTTCAGGTTCTGAAATACCAAGTGAACGCATCATGGTCTTTTCGGCTTTCTTGAGCAAGAGACTTGGTCTTTTGGTGATTATGGTCTGTTGATTCTTTTGTTCCAAAAGAGTGATTGTGTCGGGATGTGTTGCACAATCGATAGGTCTGAGTTGGCGATTGTTTTTAACAAAAGGGTCAGCCTCCATCTCTAACATGAGTCGTACAAGTTTCGACATACCCCAGAATGCGGCCAAATGCAATGCTGTATTTCCTTGCTTACCCCATTGATGGTTTAAGAACTGTTTACATTCCATAGGGGTGGCATGCTGTTTGAGGGTTTGTAAGAGCACGTAGGCAACGTGGTCATGCTTTTGTAAAAGGGCAATTTCAAGTGCGTTGAGATCTGTGGCTGATAACTTGCCAAACTTGTCAGTAAGACGACGGTCTATCGTGATGGTGCTTTTGTAGACAAGAGGGTTGTTGGACAGGCGTGATGTCAAAATCACACGGACGACGTGAGGTTGTTTGACGCTGTCTCCACAAAGTTTACGGAATTCGTCTCGGTTGTCTGTGTTGATCAACAATTGGATTGTTTTCCAGAGGCGAGAAGGGGAACAACAACTTGCAGATGTGCACGGTTTTGATGTTTTTGATGCATGGTGAGATTTAGGTGTTACGCTGGTAGCTACTGCAATAGTAGACATTTTTTTCTTTATAATGATAATTTTTTTTTTATTGTTTTGTTATTGTTTGAATTTTGGAGGTGATTGGGTATGAGTGGGTTATATTAAATTAATAACAAAAAGTGTGTGTGTGTGTGTGTGTGTGAGAGAGAGAGAGAAAGAAAGAAAGAAGAAAGAAGGAGAGAGAAAAAAATTCACTTATGCTTTAATATGGTGTTAAGACCACATGCCCTCTCTTTTTTTTTTGTTCATTCCGGATTCCGTTCAACTTTAACCCTCTTTTGTTATACATATCAGGTCCACAGATTAGAAGCAACAAAATAGGAAATCGAATCATCTTAAACGATTTGATGGTAAACTAAAAAACTCTGTGTAATCTTTTACTAAAAGCACTGTTCCCTTCCATAAACTCAAGAAAAAAATCGAGTAGGACAAGCTAGTCATTCGATATAAGCACGGATACTGATCCGTTTGCATAATGAAAAGCCTACTTTTTTCATAAAAGAGTACTTGATCTATAAACTCTATCGTTTGTAGTAAATGACAAAAGTTCCTAAATATCACTATTTTTTTCAGGTACAGTTACTAAACAACTGGATATCAACATTTGCTTAAAACACACGCGTTACTTGGCGTAGAAATTTTTTTATACTTACAAAATACACTTAGAGTCCATCTTGTCATTCTGAACCATTGTTTAGTACAAACAGCTTTCATATACATATGTGTTACCATGAAGAAAAAAAAAGGTTTGCAACTCTAGTCTCGCTTTTCCCTTATTTAGTATGACTATAAGAGATGAAAGGGAAACAGGAGATCATATCACAAAAGAGTCATGAGGAAATGATATGAAGGATTTTTTTTTTTTTACTGTTTCATGTTACATGCAAAGATAGTATTTTTTTTTACTGCGCTTAAATACAATTACTACAATGACTACCTGTGTGTTGCTTTTGGCTGCATTATTCTTTGTTAAAGTTTAAGACTTACACAGCAGCATAGTAATTGCTGCAGTTTAAAATTTTTCTCCGTTGCGGCTGGTTTTCTTCTCTTTCTCTGTTTTTTTTCTCTTTTTGAAAACAATAGAACTTGACGTCAAACTTTTTTTTCATTTCATTTCATTTTATTTCATTTTATTTTATTTTATTTTATTTTAGTTCACAAGTAATAAAGGAATAGAAAATGATAAAAAATGAAAATAAAAAAAAATGACACGAATAAATTACAAATGTTTAGTGCCTGTAATAATAGCCAATCAAATGAGCTTTTTTACCATGGCAAAAAAAAAAAAAAAGGTTCTACCGAAGCCCTTCTCTTGTTTTTCCCTATCTAACTCTCTTTCTTTCTTTTTTTGCGTGCTTGTCCCTATAGAGTAGTCTTTCTTCTTTTTTATTGTTTTTCTTAGCCCCCTTCTTTTTCTTTTTTTTTTCAGCAACAAGTCGATTTACTTTTTTTTTTCGACGCAATACAAGATGTCTGCGGAAAGTATTGCAGAATCAACCTATGATGGTGAACAACAATCTTCACATAAAATGTTTGAGTCAGCTCGAGAACAAAAATTGGATAGTCGATTTAATGTGAGCAACTCTATATTCACCTTGTTGATATTGACTTTTTTTTTTTTTTTTTTTTTTTTTTTAGTTTTGGTCAAATTCACCTAATTCAGTCTTTCTTGTTGTGTTGTCGATGTTTGAAGCCATCGTTGTGATAGCATTAGAAGCTGTCATTTTTGCTAAGTTCTATCACACAGGGTAAAAAAAAAGAAAAAGAAAGAAAGCTTCTAGACACTTGCATATTAACTCCAATTGGTAGATTCTCAAACGATAATTTAGGTTTGGGTATTCCAGTCTATTTAATGATATTTATCACTTCTCAAGTCTTTCAAGTCGTTTTAGCATGGGACGCTGTAAGAATACAACACCAAAAAATCATAGATAGACTTATAACACCTATTAGGTTCGTGCGCAAAATACCATTCAAGTGATTGCCTTTTTATTGTTCAACATTTGTTGCTTTGCTTATGCAGTCTTTCAATTCAAACAGATAAAAGACGCCATTGACAATTCAAGCTCTTCATTAGAACAATTTGCTTCCTCGTTGATTTTCCTTATTAATCGATTATTGGTCGTCATTGCAGTTGTTACTGGTGTTTGTCAGCTTATTTATTTCTATATAGGTGCAAGACTCTATCAAGAATTTGGGTAATGATGACACTATTTCCACTTTCTGTTTCCCTTCTCATCTTTTTATGTTTCTATAGCTGGAAGATTTATAAAAAAATAGGTGCAGACCCTGAGATTAGAAGTAAGTAACCTACAGAGACACATGAGCTAAGAACTCATCGTTGTGTTAGACATGTATAGATGGTTCCAAATTATTTTAACCATTTTGAAGCTGGATCTCTTTTTCTTTTTGGGTTATTCTATTCAATACCTTGTACTTGTATTACAAATAGACGACTATGAATTCCCATTGACCATTGTAGCCATACCTTTAATTTGCTTATTTTTATTGTTAGCTGTGTATGCTGTAAGTAACAAGATATAACATGCGTTTGACTCATATGAATTAGATTCGACATGAATCAAGATGGCTAATAAGCTTATTCTTTGTTGGTACATGCGCTGCTATAGCCTATTTTATTTTCAAAATTTACCGTATCTATGATCCAACACAAGCATACAAATATACCTATGTCAAAGATTTCTTGACATTCTTTGGTAAGAAACACCATCATTGGATTTGATTCTAATTCTACCTTAGCCAGTGTTTCCTTAGTACTTGTCCTGTTGACAATTATGAATGCAGGCATTTGTTGTTCTAATTTTGGTAAAGGACTAAAACCACATCGTAAGTCAACACCCACTTACCAATGACATCACATACTGATGAGCTATCTAGTTCTCTCTAAACAAACAAGTTCGTCTATGCCTGGAGATCTTGCAGAACGTACACTTTCATTGGATTGAAATAACTAAAAGTCGACTGGATTCGCACAAACTCATCCTTCTTTCTATTATTTGTGTGTATGCATAACTTGTATTTGTAATTTATTATTATTATTATATATATATATATATATATATATATATATATACTTGAAATGTATGTAAATTTATTCTTTACATGACCAAACATTCCAATTGGCTCTCTTTTTCTCTTCTTTTACATGTTGTAACCAGACTGGAAGACAAGTATCATAGTTCTTATCATGATCAATGCTCTTCTCATTTGTTCCTTCAGGGCAATGACATCTACAGCCTAATCCGCTGGCTTTTGTGGGACAATGTCTGTACAAATCATGTTGGTATCCAATATCTTCAAAATAATGCACTTCATCTGTCTTTAAAAACAATCCAGCTGCCAATGAATGCACTATAATATGTCAATCGTGTCTATTCTATATACCTGTTTCTTACCTGGTGCATCTCCCCATCGTTCATAGAAAAAGTTGCCTGTCTTGTCTAAATAATCAAAGAAATCACGGTATTGAGGACTTCGCCATAAGTTTAAGGAGCCAATTTCAAAATTAGACCAAAAGTGACATAGATTGAAATCGCCTGTTTCTTTGTTTCTGAAATAAGGAAACAAACGTTTACTTGTGTTTGAGATATCAATTCTTCTTGATTGAGCATAATCTTCGACTGTCTTCCAGAGCGTAGGAATGGTCTCCTTGAGTTCAGTCAGAGTGACAACAAAACCATACTTTTTATTGTACTTTTGCATGTACAAGAATGGATCATAAGTAATGTCACAGAAGAATTCAACGCCAGGCTCAACACGCCAATACCATTCATACCTGAAATATACATCAACACAATAAAAAAAAAGCAAAAAGTCTGTTACTTACTCATCTAAAAGAGGGTGATCAAAAAAAAAGCCAGATTGGTATCGACACATATGATGATAGCTCTCTAAACCAGCATACATGACACCTTCGCTCTCCATCTTCTTTCTTGACTCAGCTGCCAAGTCTTGATCAATCCAAGAAGGATAACTCCAATGTTCTTCAGGCACAAGACCAAATTGCATCATGGCTGAGGGAGCTGCTGCTCTCATGGCTGATTTGAATTGAGGTGTAAATGGAACTTCGTTTAAAAACACATAGGGATAATCAAAATTTTTGTTGAATTTGTCTTGAAAATTCACAATGGTTTGTGCAATAGCTTCTTGTTCTCTAGACGAATATAAACAACAAGTTTAATGTATCCATGTACTCACTTGTTTCTGACAAGGATAACAATAGCAGCCTTGGCTTTTTTAACAGGCGGGCTTTTATCAAGAAGTTGTTGAGGAAGACAAGCTCGTTCATCATAGTCATTGTAGTAAGCAACAGACTGCATAGTCTTGCTTACTCTAGGATGACTTGCTATGTTATATAAAAAGACAAATACAGTAAAGAATATCGCTAAAAGAACTGGTTTCCTCGAGACTGATAATATAGGAAACGCTGGCATTTTATAAAGCAGAAAAAAGAAAGTATGATTTGATGCAGTCTCCCCCCCCCCTCCCTTTAAGCTTTTCTTGTTAAGTGAACACACAAAAAAAGGAGTCACGAAAACTTATAAAAAAGAAGGGCGAATATGCTTTACTGTTATCTTGGAGAGATATGTTGTTTCATACCATAATAACAATATATAGGATTGTTTACTAGTATTTTGTATGTATTGTGTCAATACCAAATGGGTTTTAAAGATAAAATAAAGAAACTATACCACAACTTGTCGATATTATTTAATTAAATTCTTTATAAACAGCCCAACTCTATAAAGAGTTGACCGGAAAGTGTTACGGCTTTCTGTAAGCAGAGTTGCGGTCTTTGAAGAGATGAATTCATTTGGCGATGGAATCGCGGTATGCTCAGTACTTTGTCGAAGACAGTGTCTTGGAGAGTCTGGTGTCAACATTCGAGTTTGGGCGGAAGTCCGGGCTGGGAGGTTGTTCAATACTGGGGAAACGCCCGAGGGTAGCAATACAGCAGGGAAAACCCAGAGCACTGGTACGGCTGCAAGATGGCACGTTGGAGAAGTATTTGAGTATGCTACCATCACAAATGGGAACTTCCTCTTTTTTATTTTAAAATCAATCTTCATCAAAATATCTATCTTGGATGTCTTGTTCTTGTTGAACAAGATTATCGTAATCTTCGTTATAATCTACTTGATCGTAATCAAAATCCTAAAAGAATTTGAGTATATCAAATATAAAATAAATAAATCTTACTTTATCCTTGCCAGCCAGAAATTTCTCTTCTAATAAACGAATCAATTCTAAGCGCTGTTGTTCTCGAAATTCAATCATGTCTTCAATGTCTTGTTCTTCTTCTTGTTCTTCACTTGTAGTAACCTGTTTTCCTTTATTCTTTGTCATGACAAATGGTGTTGATTTCTCCATAATTTCATCTTCACTATCTTCTTCTTCTTCTTCAAATCGTTCTTCATCAACTATTTTTTGTTGATCCAAATGATCATAAACGTATTTCTGGTCCATATTACTAAAAATTCGATTGACCAATGTCATGTTATTCTCAAATGGCTTTGTTCTTTCTTGTACAGGTATATGTTGACCCACATATTGATCATAAAGCACAGGTTCCCTTAACCGAATCGATTCGTCCGAGAAATAATCGGAATACTTTAATTCGCGCTGCAAGAATTCATATCGTCTATTCTGAGCTAATTGATGCATAGCCGATTTTCGAGAAACAGGCCGTGTCATATCCACATCTTGACTCTCTTGATATAACAAACTATTCAAGTAAAAGTCGACTTCATAATTATTCTCAACCACTTTGAACATCCTCAGTGTAGTTTGAGACAGATGTCGTCCCCATTTACCGAGAAAGAGAGCAGGATCATCCAAGAGTGTAAGTTGCATCTGATGTAGTTTTTCTTCTTGAGTCGGTTCAATTTCACCATAACGGAGAGTCTTGAAGGGAATATTGGCCATGTTTCTTTCTACATGAGCCATGATTTGTTGTCTTGTTGTTTCATCCATGTGAAGAAAAATGAAAGAAAGCAACCTCCAAGTTGCGTCACAAGCTACACTTTTTTTTTATGCAGCGCGCACGCGTTAACTTGATTTCTTTTTTTTTCGAACCATGGAGCATCATTTCAAAGTAATGAACTAATCGAATGACTTGATCTAACTCTTAATAGGCTGATTTGAATGGCTGGCTAGAATACGAATCAAAGCGTCCCACGATGCATACCAAGATCTTTAAGCATCGAAAACTCTCTATTGATGATTATGACAGGTAACGAATAGACATGAATCATCCCTCTTATTTCTGTTTAGTGTCCCAACAGAATTACTCGAGTCATTCGCTTCTACATTGACATATTACGATTATTCCTTAGACGCACGAAAAGCGTTGCATGCAACCGTATTTCATGCCGTCATGAACAACAAGAGTAGATAGGTTTACCCAAACAACAGCTTTATTCATACTTTCGATAGACTACGCGACTGATTTCGATATACCTAGATTTGAAACTGGCGTTGATCATCGCATACTGCATCATGTATCAAGTCGATTTGATCTGCATGCCTACACGATCAGAGCGTTAGGGCGAATGTCTACCCAGGTAAAAAAAAAAAAAAAAAAAAAAAAAAAAGTTGTAGACTCATACTTGGGTTTAGGACGCACTTGAATTTATCGATACCACATTTAAACAGACCATGAAGCCATTAAGATATTTTCATACCACCTTTGTTCGATTGATGCATAGAGAAGCACCTTTGGATCTAGACTATACTCGGTTTAATGGGTGGTTAGCATTTCAATTTCAAATAGACCATGACAGTAAGTGTATGCTATCATCAAAGCCATCCTATTCACAAGTACATAGTACAACATCACCTTGAATCAGTCATAGAAGTGATTTATGAATGTATTTTGAACAATGAGACTAAAGCAAGACAAGATCCAAGCATTCAATTCAAGACAAGCGCTAGCACAAATAGACTCTATGATATGATGGAAAGGCTGATGGATGCCATTTCTTCTAAAGAGTGCTTTTCAGATACAACAGTGAATTATATTGCTCTGATTTCCCAATGGGCTGGAAAACCAAGTCGTTTATGCAGGATAGACTCTACCTGTGTGCCTGTCAAAACATGTCAAGATGTGAGGTATAGCCTACAAATACATACTTGCCTGTATTAAACAACACATCTCCCATCTCAATAGAAAAAGACAAAGTAGTATTCAACATACCTACCACGCTCTATCAAAACACAGAGACACACTCGACTGTCATCAACAAGCATTTCTCGCTATTTGTCATCATCTTCACCAAGCCACTGGATCCATAGTAAATGTGTCAAACCAAACGTCTGATTTTGTACCACTTCAGAAAGTGATACTGGCTGAGATATCCCAAGTGACGCAGCAAGTCTATGGCAGTTATTTAGAATGGAAATTGGTGTGCTGTCAAGCAATAGACAAGCGAACAAGGGGCTGGCTATCTTTTTTAAAACTGATGGTTCAATTTGCAGATCTTTGGCTAGTGTAAGCAGCTAGGACACTTGTATCTGTTTTTAATTAACAAGTCTATAGTGATTTAGAAAGATCAGGTTGTATGCATGTCTTTGTATCTCTTGTTGTTCAATACCATCTCATGCCTGTCTTGGTAGACAAGGTCTCTGCATCCAACAAAGGTATCAAAGTAAGTACAACAGATAAGCAGTGGTATGATACACTAATATCAACATAAGTCATTGTATAGTTTGCTGTATCAGTGCATGGAGTCCAGTCCTATAGAAGCCCTTTTGGATCTTCTTGATTATACTACACAGAAGCAGTGAGTTCTTATTTTGCTTTCTTTTTTTTTTCACTGTACTTATGGTCATGTTAGTGTTACCATAAGACAAGATGTCTCAAGAGAATTACAAAAAATTGGCAACCAAATCACCTATGTAGAAGAAAATGAAGGCCTATCAGACGACATCGTCAAGAAAGTCATGATGGTAAGTACATCTGTTGTGTTTGATAGACTCATCATGACCTAGTTGGCTATTCTATCCCCTCATGAAACAATGAACAAGTTGATAGAATTATGTCTGAAGAACAAACACCAATACAAAGCTATTCTTCCTATGCTTAAACAACTGCAACTTCCTTTCAAATCCATCATATGGGAAACATGCTATGCCATGTTTAGAGCAGGAGAGAATCCATTGAACGAAAACACATTTCAGTTTATAAAAGCATGCTGTGAGCCAGTAAGTGGGGGATATATGCCTTTTGTGTATGCTCAATTCTTTTCTCTTACAAGTCAGATCAACATCTTCCAGCTGTGTTAACGAGTGATGAGACTACTTGGTCATTGATAGATATCAAGGAACTCTTGACGGAAATATGCCTTGGTATTGAATCCCATCTTTATTCTGGTGTAGAGAAAGAGAGTCATATCGAACACAATGTCTTTATGACTCGATTGTACCTCACTTTATTTGATGCATGCTGTCAATCCTTTGAAGCCAAACCGATGGTATGGACAGAACAAGCATTAGAGACAGTATTAAAAGACATACCTGTCGTTCTCCATTGTCCCTTACACACATTTGCTTTGGGGCTTGTTCGATTCTTGAATGAGCGTCATGAAAGCAAAGACAACAACATACAACAATTCAAGCAACAGCTTGTATTGCAAGATTGGGAACTCGCACTCAGTTGCTTTGAGAAAGTATTGGTCTTGATACGCTATGGTATTCAAAAAAATATATATACAAACAATAGCTTGGACGAACCAAAAGGTACGGTCTATTTCATCAACATCATAGAGACTGAATCATGAATAGACTGGCAATCACGTATGCTCTTGTTTCCCTTGATAAAAAAGCCATTCAAAGTACCTTCTAGCCTTATCCACCTCACGGGTGAATTACATGGTACATTTGAAAAACAAGACGACTATGGCCATACCAACGGATTATATTCTTTGTTCCTTGCATGTAAACTATCACCTAGAATGACAGACAGACTATTCCAGGTAAGCAAATTGAGCCATGGCCTTGATTTGAATAATAATAAAAAAAACTAGTATGCTTCTGAATGGACACACAATACCTTGTTTTTATACAAGCATCCCTTTGAAGCCAGTTTTGTTCAGCGATTATTAGAGCATGTACTTCATCCTCAACATTACTCAAGCGTGTCTACAGAATATCCTCATTTGTTGCAGCATTTCCTTGGTCAACTGTATGATTCCTTTGACTGCTATACACTGTTAAGAGACTATGAACACTATGAACCTCAAGCATCTCTCTTGCCTATCATTCAAAAACTCAATCAACAAGGTAAGTGACGCATCTATCGAACGTATATATTGAATGAGTTAGATATGCGACTCTTTTACAGTGTATTGTATACAGTTCAACTCTTAAAAAACCAGAAAAAGGAGTGTCTAGACAAGGAAGACAGATATTATGCAACCAGTCTGATCAAAGTACTTCAGGTAAGTATATATATATATATATATATGTGATACTGAGTCAACAGGGCTTAAAAAACTGGCATCAATTGAGTCATTCAGGTCGATATGTGTCCTATGCTGCCTTAAGAAAGACGGTTAAATCACTTTCTGCTTCTGAACTCTATTACCCACTCTTGATTACACCTGATTCCATCTCAGAGCGAGCATTGTCTGTGTTGACCTTGTTCTATATGTGTCTGGCATGCGACAAGAAGGACCCATTCGTGTATGACAGTCTGAAACGATTCATACTACAGATCATGGAAGGATTGATTGACAATCCCAGTCGTCAACAGTTTGCCAAAATGGTACAGCAACAACCCAAGAGTAGAATCACACATTGGAAAAAGAAATCTAAGTCAGGTGATTATGTAGCGACAATGAAGATAAGACCCTTATTTGTACCTGAAGAACAAGCCTTATTATCGCCCGTATTCATTCAAGACTTATTCCAAACTCAACTGACACAACAGAAAGATACCCTCTATTTTATATAAATCAAGCGTGCACGGGCCAATCAAAATAAAGTCGGAAATGCGAGTGGGATGCCTTCTTTTTATTTTTTCATGCTGACTGAAACACGCCTATTTCTGCTTGATGGGACTGTCTAGAATATGCGGAGATGACAAGATAAAAAAAATAAAAATAAAAGTAAGGGTTCATCACCCTATTGGTGAAATGTGGTAGAAAAAGTGGTTCGATTGTCTTGAGCAGCATTTTTTTTTCCCTCTATTTATAAGGGAATAGATCCAGCCAGTATTGTTTTCTATGATGTGATTTATACGCTTGTAACCACAGCATAAGTTATTTACTAAGCAACGCTGCATAAACATGTAAAACAGAAATAATCAACTGAGAAACTTGGCCAATATGAATCCTTCCATGTTGACAGATAGATACGAAACATCACATTCTTTTTTAAAGAACATATATATAAGTTACTCTCCCTCACTCACTCTCTCTCTTTTTTTTTTTTTCTTCTCAGTATTTACACCATATGTCATTTATGAACATTCCTCAAACAGATCAACTCAATGCTTATCCTCATCGTAACAGCATATCTTCTAGTACATCTTCCAAGTCACCTTCTCCATTAAATCAAGGCTGGGACAGTCAAGAAGAAAGTCCAAAGAACACGACACGGAAAAGTACAAGTACATTTATCAGTAAATTATTCAATATGACCAATGACACCTGTAATCAACACTTGATATCCTGGAATATCAATGGCACTTCATTCCTTGTGTATAATGTGCCTCGGTTCTCTCAAGAAGTATTGCCTGGCTATTTTAAACATTCCAACTTTTCAAGCTTTGTACGACAATTGAACATGTATGGATTTCATAAAGTCAACAAGACACCCCGAGGTCAACGCACCAATAATGAAACCGAAATCTGGGAGTTTTCTCATCCAAAATTTCAATACAATCGACCTGATTTGTTAGAAGACATCAAGAGAAAAGTGATGGATTCAGAACTGTTACGCCGAGAAGCAGGCGATATACATGCTTCATTTGCCATGGTTCAATTATCTCAAGCAGAAACACTGCAACAGTTTCGAATACTTCAAGATAATTTCAATCGTCTTGTTCAAGAATTAGAAGACATGAAAAAAGTTCAATCACAACAACAAGCATTGATAAAAAAACTGATTGCTCAACAAGATTCATGTAAGTTATCTATTTTACTATGGTTTTATTCATTTCTATTAGCTCATATGTATGAACAATTCATGAAACAAGACATGATATCTGCTGGTCTTTATCCTGGTCAAACAAATCCTTTAGCATTGCCTGCAAGAGCCATTCCTCCTAGTCCTGCATCAAGTATTCTTTTATCTTCACCACCTACTTGTCTAGAAGAACTGAATGAACCAAGACTTTTAGATAATCGCATGTCATTCAACAAAGAATGGCGTTCATAATAGTAGTGTTATACCTGTATATTTTTATTAAAATAATCATCCATGCATCATGCTAACGACATGTCCGGTCCGAAATTATGGAAAGGATTTTCCTTTCTTTTTTTCTTTTTTTTTTTTTTTTCTTTTACTCTATATGAAACAAGACGACCTTTCAGTATCCTTTGCTTCAAGCATGGGTATTGAAGACATTGCAAATGAATATTTGGTGGATAGATCTAACCTCTACACAGACCTTGATCAACTTGAACGTTCAGTAGAAGCAGAATTCGAACAGTATTTAAACCAGGCACGCTCTTTTCCTTTTCATAAAGACTTGCGTGATGCCTCTGTTCATTCAGATCGTGATATCCTAGGTTCTGAAATACTAGATCAAATGAAAAGCGACAGTCATGTATCACATCCAAGTGGTGTGGATGAACACTATAATGTTCGACCCTTAAGAAACACAACATCCAAAAGTAGATCTATTTCTCCTGGTGCCTATTTTGGTGCAAGATCATTGCCCCTAAGTTCCATTGATCGTGCTTGGTTAAAACAAAATGATCTTTCAAGCACTCATCTCAAGGTAATAAAAAAAAATAGAGTGTATGCCATTAATGTGTCTTTCGATCTAGACAGAAACAGAGAGCTTATTAACATCTCGCTTTGTAAGTCATTTTTATGTATTTAACTATCATCTCATGCACAGGATACACATATATATAGAAATCACTACCCAAATCTATTCAATCAACAACCTACCATTTACCTAAACAACAACACACATATACCCAAACACATCCTGCTACACAACCATGTCACATCACACCTTCTTCTCTTCAGTTTGAATGTCAAGTGACCAACACGACCATCTATGCCAAAGTCGCTCATCTCACACTTACGAATCCCAATCCAGATCCATGCACCTATTCGCTCTTTTCTGCTCACCATCGATTGACATGTGAAACAGGAGGCACTGTGCCTCCCCACACCACCCTCGAGGTCCCTATCAACATTAACGCCCATGGATTCACATCATATCAACACACTTTATCTGATACACTCTTGGTACTCATCGGCCCAGATCAAGTCCATACATGTCATGTGACGATCGATTTTATTGTACTAGAAGATCTTGTGCCAAAAGGTAGACCTAAATGTCGCTATTGTGCTATAGAACAAGGATATCCACTCCATCATCAATAAACATATCATCTACCAAGAAGATTTCTTGACACCAGGCAATTCGCCGTTCAATGCCTTTAGACGGAATTGAAAACGACATAATTTGAATTCACGTAAAATACCACTGCCATGACCTGTAGCCACACAACGGTTATGAATAAACGTAGGTGAGGATTGTTTGGGCATGGCATTCAATTGAAGTTGAGCTTGATGGCGTACACGAGCAGGTAAGGTTTCATTGCGAGTGATGTATCTGAATGCTTGGCGAGTAATTTCATTGTCTGCAACAGCTTGACGAGCCTTGATATCACGAAGCACACGGCACCTCATATTAAATCGATAAAATAACCAAAAAAAAAAAAAGAAAAAAAAAGAAAAAAAAAAAAAGACAAGGGCTTATGCTACGATGGTCGTAGCAAGTCACACCATCTACCAATAAAGACGTTTTGATTTTTTTTATTTTTTTTTTTTTTTCATTTACGTGTTCATATGGATACAAAGCAAACAACAGGTGGTTTTGGAAAGAATCCTCGACCTCCCAAGGTAAGAATGACTACATAAAAGAAATAGACTGATGAAAGCATAGGTCAAGAATAAGAGCGCTGCTCCTATTCAAATCACAGCAGAACAGATTCTACGTGAAGCCCACGATCGTCGTCTTGAACCTACCCACAATATTCCTCAACAAAAGATTGCCGACTTGGAAGAATTGGAGGAATTCAGACAACGGAAACGTAAGGAATTCGAAGACAACATTCGTAAAAACCGTCTGAACATCAGCAACTGGATCAAATATGCTACTTGGGAAGAAAGTCAGATGGAATTCCAACGTTCGCGTTCTGTCTTTGAGCGTGCTTTGGATGTCGAGTGGCGTAACAATGCCATCTGGCTTCGTTATGTCGATATGGAACTCAAGAATCGTAACGTCAATCATGCACGTAACTTGCTTGACCGTGCCACCACTTTATTGCCCCGTGTCGATCAGTTTTGGTACAAATATACCTATATGGAAGAAACCTTGGGTGATGTGCCTAAAGCAAGAAACGTATTTGAGCGTTGGATGAAATGGGAACCTACTGAAAATGCCTGGATGGCGTATATCAAGATGGAATTAAGATACAACGAGAAACAACGTGCGCGTGCCATCTATGAACGCTTTGTCAGTATTCATCCTGAGCCTGCCAATTGGATCAAATGGGCCAAGTTTGAAGAAGAACACAACAACCTAAACAAATGCAGAGAGATCTATACAGCAGGACTCGAGTTTCTCGGAGAAGAAAAGCTCGACCAAAAACTGTTGGTGGCCTTTGCCAAGTTTGAAATCAAAGTCAAGGAATACGAACGTGCCCGTGTGATTTTCAAGTACGGTCTTGACCGTCTTCCCAAGTCAAAATCACAGTCGCTCTATAACCAATACACCAATTTCGAGAAACAGTACGGTGATAAAGCAGGCATTGAAGATGTCGTGATTGGTAAACGACGTGTGCAGTACGAACAAGAGATTGAAGAAAGTCCTAAAAACTATGATATCTGGTTTGATTATGCTAAACTGGAAGAATCAGCAGGTGATCCTACCCGTGTACGTGAAGTGTACGAAAGGGCCATTGCTCAAGTACCTCCAGCTCAAGAGAAACGATACTGGCGAAGATATATTTATTTGTGGATCAACTATGCACTCTATGAAGAACTAGAAAACCAAGATATAGAACGCACACGTCAAATCTATGAACAGTGCATTCAACTCATACCACACAAGCAATTCACGTTTGCCAAGATTTGGTTAATGTATGCTCAGTTTGAGATTCGACAGATGCAAGTCACGCAAGCCAGAAAGTTACTTGGAAGAGCGATTGGCATGTGTCCCAAGAATAAGCTGTTTAAGGGCTATATCGACCTTGAGTTCCAACTGAGAGAGTTTGATCGATGCCGTACCATTTACACCAAATACATTGAACATGATCCTGCCAACTGCTCTGCCTGGATTCAGTTTGCAGAACTAGAGAAGAACGTGTTGGATGAAGCAGAACGAAGTCGTGCTATTTATGAGCTGGCTGTGGCTCAAGAGAACCTCAACATGCCTGAATTATTATGGAAAGCCTATATTGATTTCGAAATCGGGGAAGGTGAATATGAAAAGACAAGAGATTTGTATTATCGTCTGTTGGAAAGAACAGAGCATGTCAAGGTCTATATCAGTTTTGCTCAGTTTGAACTATCGATACCTTATGAAGATAACACTACAGAAGAAGGCGTGGTACGTGCTCGAACAATCTTTGAGAAGGCGTATGAGAAGATGAAGGAAAAAGAACTAAAAGAAGAGCGTGTGTTATTACTTGAGGCATGGAAAGACTTTGAAGAGAACTATGGTCAAGAAGAAACACAACACGTGGTCAGCCAAAAGATGCCCAAGGTGGTCAAGAAGAGAAGAAGAGCTGCTGATTCTACTGAAGACAATATCATCTGGGAAGAGTACTTTGATTACATCTTTCCTGATGATGAAGTACAGAACCGTTCTCTCAAGTTTCTACAAATGGCTCAAGCATGGCAAGCCAAGGTAAGTCCATCTTTGTGTGTTATTCAACTAAATTATTTAATTAGCAGCAAAAAGAATCCTAAGGGTCAAGAAAAGACACGGCGAGCTGAACGAACAGCATGGACAATTGACTTTATCTTTTCAATAAAGCCTTCAGGCAATCCCATGGTCAACAGAGTAAACAAGACTTTCTTACTGTCTGTATAAGGAGGGTATCTTGCAGCCATGATACCCTCTAAGCCAGACGACTTGATCATCGTACTGCGTTCATGAGTAAATGTCTCGAATGATTTAGGTCCATGGTAAGCACCCATACCACTTGGGCCAGCACCACCAAAGGGCATCGAGAGTTCTTGTACTTGCATCAGTAGATCATTCACAACTACAGTACCTGATTGTGTCTGATTCAAGACTATATAGTCGTATGAGTTGAGTTCTTTAGACTAACTTACTTTTTTCTCGGGTGGCATGATGGTCTGTAAAGATATAGAGGGCTAAGGGTGTAGGTCTAACATGATGATGCTTAGGGTGGGGGGGAGGCCAAATCGTTCTTTTCAGATCAGTGACTTACTTGACATTGATGATAGCAATGGCTTCATCCATATCTTGAACAGGTACAATAGGAAGAATAGGACCAAAGATTTCTTCTTCCATCCATACAGGGTCTGTGGGTTGTACAGGATAAACCACAGTAGGTGCTACATACAAATCAGCTTCATCTGTTTCACCCCCTACCACGATGGCATCAGGATCTGTTGCATCCAACAGTTTCTTTAGAGCATGAAAACGACGTCCATTGATCATACGGCAGAATGAATCGGATGTCTGTGGTTGATCACCAAATCGTTCATAGACAATGGTTCGGCATCGGTCTACGAATTCTTGTGCTGCAGATTGAGGAATCAAGACATAATCAGGTGCAACACAAATCTACTAGGGATAAGATATAGGTTGTTTGTATCCTACACTTACTTGTCCTCCATTAAACAACTTAGCCCACATGATACGATTCGCTGCTGTCTGTATATCTGCATCAGGCGCAATAATCACAGGTCTAAAGAAGAGGGAGGGAAGGAATAAGTATGGATTATTATCGTATAGATATATCACTTGCGATTTTCCTCCTAGTTCCAAAGTGACAGGTGTCAACTGACGAGAGGCAGCTTGCATCACTATCTTGCCTACTTGACTATTCCCCGTATAAAAGATATGATCAAACTGTTGTTCAAGTAAAAGAGTTGTTTCAGGCACAGCACCTTGTACAACCTGATAAGCTCTTTGATCTAAATAGTGAGGAATCAAAGTAGCAATCAAATCTGAAGTATGGCTTGCTACTTCAGATGGCTATTTGCAAGTTAGATCATAACTTTTTGTTTTTTTTTTTACCTTCATCACAATACAATTACCAGCTGCTATGGCACCCACCACAGGTAATAATAACAAATGAATCTAATCTTGATGAACAATGATCTCTATCAAATTTCTACTTACAGGATAATTCCAAGAACCAATGATCAAGACAACACCTTTGGGTTCTTTACGAACAGTACATTGATCCAACATGTTCATTTTAAATTGGGGTTTAAGGACTGTTGTCTTTGTCAATGTATCCAAATGCTACAGAATGATGATGATGATGATGATTAATCTGATATGGGGAATCATTCCTTACTTGAAGCATATAATCAATTTCAGCAACCACAGGTGCAATTTCACCAATCAATGTCTCCAGTTCATGTTTACGGAAATCCTTGTGAATGGCTTCAATAATCTCTTTTTCTTTTTCTTTAAAGAAAAGCTTTAGATTCCCAAGTTGTTGTTTACGGAAATCCTTGTTTTTTGTAAGACCTGCTTTAGATTAGATAGATTAAATAAGATACACTTGCCACTTGAGAAAGTAGTATGAAGTGATTGAACCAAGGTAGACACGTCAGTAGACATAAAAGAAAAGAAAAAAAGAAAAAAAGAAAAAAAGAAAAAAAGAAAAAAAGAAAAGTGGTATTTTTATATATACTTTCCTCTGCCTACATACACAAAGCTTATTTTTTATTTTGTTTTTTTTTCTACTGTCTTTTGAACCCGGGATCGCCCATGCCCCACACCCATCGTATACGCCCACTTGTGCCATACATAGGTTCAAATTGATGATGCTTGATAAACTCAACACTAATCCAACAATTGATCACAAAGAACACCATACCAGCTATCCAAAGATACAGAAAGGTATTTTGGCCTTGAAATTCTAAATGATAAGCATAAAATAACCATAGGCCCTATAGACAAAAAAAAAAAAAGAATGAGCAACATGATTTGTATGGATCTACTTTACTTGTCCTAATGCCCATCCTGTCAATAAAATACATCCCTTCCATTGACATTTGATTCTTGAAGAAGGTAACACAAGTGGAAATAAACACAGATACCACATAAAATACTGCATTTTTTTTTTTTTTTGAGTCCATAGGGTTTCGATGTGAACATGTACTTTACCTGTGATGTCATGACCTTGTTAAAAGTGACAAATACAAACGTCTGTAAGAAACAAGCAAAAAAGATATCTTGACCATACACAATCCCAATCAATACGACCAATGCTAATTGAGGTACAAAAGCAAACAGACTCATCCATTGACTGGATCCTTGCATACCTAAATACATCGAATAGAACCAAACTGAGAAATTATGACGATGATCTTGTCTTGTCAGATGATAAAGATACGTATGATGAAGGAATTCATGGCCATAACTAAACAAGTAAGTATCCTTGCATATTGTTATGATTACCTTTGATACATGTATCCTGTCAATCCAAAAAAGACAGAAGCACTTACAAGTCCAAACAAGATCCGAAGGGGTGATAGAAACGCAATCACTGAATACATCCAACTCTTGCTGTCTAATCGATGCAATAGACGGTATCGACTGTGTTGAATACGAGAAGAGAACGGAAAAGAAGGTAAGCCATAATGTGTCTCATCCAACAAGACCAGTAAAGGGACTGCATAAATCACAGGGTAAATCTTGACATGGACAGCACATCCAAACAGGACACAACCCCAATAGAAATAACGACGCGTCAAGATCAGATACAGTGTACCCAAGACCATCACACCCAAAAGAGACTCAGCATTGCCTCGTGTTGAAATATTGGCTACCATAGGATTCAAAAGCCAAATGGCATCCCATTTCAATGCTTCTTTTGAAGGCATGCCTCGAAGTATCAAGATCTGGTGGATCAAGTAACCTACAGCAATATCAGCCAGTGCAAATACACATTTACCAAACGAAGAGAACCAATAGATGTTGGGTGTGAGTAGCATGGCGAGTAGAGGTGTATAACGATATGTGTCTCGTAAATAAGGGGATTGACCTTGGGTGATATAACGTGCAGCATCAGTGAATACAACATAGTCAATATCTGTATATTTGACTGTGAAATAAGAGTCTTGGTATTCACCATAAGCCAGTAACACAAGACGTAAAAGACATGCCGAGAGAATGAGATGTTGGAACGTAAGACGAGATAGAAAGGGCATACCTTTTTTTTTTTTTTTTTTTTTTTTTTTTTTTTTTTCGTTGCGTATGCGCTGAGTTCAAATATTATTCGACATAATGATAAAAAGATATCTCTGCTTCATTTTATTCTACTTTACTCTCCTTTTTTTTTTTATCCAAACCAAGTAACAAACACTGCTTGGTACTTGTTCTTCTTTTTTCTTTTTCTTTTTTTTTTTATTTATTTCACTTTTTTCACCATTTTCAATCTTGCCCGTGTCTCTTTACCCACGCTGTTTCAACCTCAAGGAAACATGCAACCAAGTCGAATCGATCTATTGAAGATTGCACAGGTACAACAGACCAAGAAACAATACACTAACAAGGCTAGGTTCAAGATGTTCAGTTGGACAGAGGCAAGGAAACCTTTGTGGGTACTTTACATTTGACGATTCATCACCTGATATTCAGTTATTCAGAAGATGAGTTATGGGTAAATTGAATAGGGTTGTTTAGCTTGTGAATGAACTGTTTGTTAGATTCCTTATCCTATTATTCATACAGTGGAAAGACAGCCACCTTCATTACAAACAGGACGTCATCCACTTTCTATCAAATGTCGAGATTTTATGATGCTGACATTATCTCTCTTGAAAGAAGGAGAAGCACAAGATGTGTTTGATAGTATTCAGAAATTGGCATGTGTCAGTAAGTTGTAGTTGATAAAAGACAAATGGATCCTATTTGATGTGTTAGATTCTATAGAGCAATTGTATGCCTATGCTTATCAACCACGAATACCATTTACATCCACCAATGGCTGGAACATCTATGATCCTCTTAAAGAATATGAACGTATGGGTGTTGATGTAAAGACAGATACATGGCGATTTACGTTGATCAACAGAGACTATAAAGTAAGTAAGTAATGCATCTAACCATGTCACTCATGAAAGACCATCTAGTATTCACCTACCTATCCTCGTCTGTTGGTTGTGCCATCCAAAATCAGTGATAATACATTAAATTATGCTGCTAAATACCGTAGTAAAGCCAGAATACCTGCTTTATCTTATATGCACTGGCATAATTCAGTAAGTGACATGATGACCTTAAGACTGTATTGATGCGTGAGCCGCAATTAGGCTACTATCACGCGAAGTAGTCAACCTCTCGTTGGATTCAAACAAGCCAGATCAATTCAAGATGAGAAACTGATAGAAGCTATCTTCTCAACCAATGTGCCTACAGGTCCAAACGGTGAAACACTGTATGGTTCAACTGCAGCCAATTTGATTATTGATGCAAGACCCATGGCCAATGCAGTAGGTAATGTGGCAAGAGGAGCAGGCACTGAGAACATGGACCATTATCGCAACTGTAAAAAGATTTATGTGGCCATTGATAATATCCATGTGATGCGAGACAGTTTAGCCAAACTCAGTGAGGGTGAGTCATGAACACAGTTTGATATTGGACTGATATGAACACGAATTTAGCCATGCAAGGCATTGATGCTGCGGGTGGACAGATCAATAAGACAGCATTACAGAGATCAGGCTGGTTAAAGCATATTGCGATGGTGATCGATGGCACCATGACCATTGTGAAAAACCTCCATGTCTTTAATTCGCATGTCTTGGTCCATTGTTCAGATGGTTGGGATCGTACTTCTCAACTCGTCTCTCTCAGTGAACTTTGTCTTGATCCTTATTATCGTACATTTGAAGGATTTCAAATCTTGATCGAAAAAGACTGGGTTTCTTTTGGCCATAAATTTGAGGATCGATGTGGCCACTTGTCCAATGAAAAATACTTTGTGAACCTGTCTACCAATACCATCAAAGACATGCAGAACAAATTCTACAAGAGTTATCAACGAGAAACAAGCCCTGTATTTCACCAATTCCTTGACTGTATATACCAATTGCTGCATTTGTATCCTACACGGTTTGAATTCAATGAAGCCATGTTGATGGATCTTCATTACCATGTCTATTCATGCCAGTTTGGTACCTTTTTATTCAATTCAGAGTCCGAAAGAACCAGTCATCAACCACAAGACAAGACATACAGTATTTGGGATTACTTTAATTCCGACAAACAGAGGTTTGTCAATCATTTGTATGATCCAATGAAAGATAAGGACCTTGTGGATGATGGCGGTGTTTTAATGCCAGATGCCTCTAAAGTCAAATATTGGGCTACTCTATTTAAGCGAGAGGATGATGAAGTTAATGATACAATTGGATATGGTGACATGGAATAAAAATGACGACTGTTTGACGCATTTGCCAAGAACAATCACAGTTTGTGTTACTTATAAAAAAAAAAAAAAGCCTATATATATATATAAAGTGTGTTTTTTCTTAATTCTTTTTTTATTACTACTATTATTCAAATGAACGCACCCACAGCTACTCATAACTCAACGAATGAAATTCCCTTAAATCAAATGCCTTATCCTACAACTGAAGCTATGTCTACTCAAACTGAACAACAACCACAAGAACAAGAAAATAAATCCTCTATATTAAGGCAAGTCATTTATTATTGCTGTAATTTGTAACTGACTGTTTGCGTATGATATATAGATTAAGAGGTGGTGGTGGTTGCATCACTGACTGTTTAGCTGCTATCGGTTGTTGCTGTCTCTGTGAAGATTGTTGTTGTTAAATAAACTCATTCACTTGACGGAGTGAATAATTAAATACTTCTAAAAAAGGGAAAATTAGCCTATTATTATTATTATTGTCATTATTATTATTATTTGTTATTTTTAACCTTTTAAGCGGTTTTTGTGTTATGGTTTAGCTTGGATAAAAGGAAATTAGACTTGTAGGTAGATGTCATACTGAATGCATATGGCTGAAGTTATCGGTTGCACGTCATGGATCATACATTTTTCATGAGCAAACATAGCTTTTTTCTTTGATTTAAGTAGATCAAGTGTTACTCTATGCTAAAGTATAATAGAAACAAATCTTCTTCTGTTTCCTCCACATATAAAGATAGAATAAAGCCTGCTTATATACACATGAATGCTCTAAATGCCTACAAACTGTGTTTACTAGCATATGAGGTATTTTTGGACAGAAAAAGGCGATTTGTAAAACTTTTTTTTTTAGTTGCCAGACACTAGAGTATAATATCATTATGTAATACATAGTAATACAAAAGTCTTCATATCAAGAAATTTATTGTTGTTTATAACACTTTTTTCATTCTTAAAAAGATGCTTTTCAACAGATTCTCGAGTGTTGGCAGGGAACCAAGCCTCAGAGCAAATAAGATTGTCTATGATTTTTTCTTCAATCTTTAGATCTTTCCAACACAGAAAAAGTGTCCATCTGATTGAATTGTAGAAAATATTTTGCAACGCAGCTTGTAGGTGACACTTCCCTATTGAGCAAGTTCAGGGAAGCTTATCATTCTTGGACTGATAATGACACTGCTACAGTCTTGAAGAAAAATGAAAGGCGGAAAGCAATTATCCTCAGGCTTGTTTTCCAACATCAGGCTTGTTTTCCAATATCAGGCTTGCTATGTCGTCACCACATTCTTTGCAGAAAGTAACAGATTCATCGAATACTATATCATCTAACAAATGCGTCGCCTTTACTAAAGGGAATTGCTGTATTTTTCTGCTAAAGTGTGTGGAAGGATTGTTGGAGCAAATTCCATTTCGTACAACCTTTTTGAACTGGCAAAATAATCTCATTCGACAAGAAAGATTCCTAAGAAAAAGACGAATCAAGTAACCGGGATCATCTTTCGTGCCTCTAGGAAATTTTTGGTGGCTCCACATAAAGTATGTTGCTATGTCTGAGGATTCCAGGCGTCCTTCCTTAATGTTTGACCTATGCAAGCGATAGGTTTCAAACAACACATCATCATAGCGGTTGTTTGATTCTTTCAGATCAAACCCTTTGACAGTTGATTTCTCTACATGTAGAAGGACACAATGCTAAAGAATTTCAAACACTGAATCAATATAACACGCATTAGCAGTGTTTTTGTTCAGGAGCGTCGTGCTGGAATATGAATATTTGATTAAAAAAAACAGGTTTTTTTTTACACTATACTATCTTTTTTTTTTTTTCTTAGGAACTGCCCCTTATCGGGCATGTTTAAACCGAAATTCGCAGAATATTGGATAGAGAGAGGATGGTTCATATAACTGTGGCTGGAGAAGGGGCAGTCCCAAACAATATAAAATGCATAAATGTATGTTTAAAAAGAAGCATTTTGAGAATACAATTGCTTTTAGTTTTTTAATGTCTCGATTCTAATTATGCAGTTCTATAATGTTCTTTTTTCACGCAAAGAAATCATTTATCATTGATTTGATAAATGATTGGTTTCTTTGTGTAATAAATAATAAAAAAAACCTATTTATTGTGTCAATTGACAATTTTTTCAATGAAATGACCTCCTCTTTAGAAAATTGTATATTCATATAAAAGTGGCTGCTTTCTAGAGTGAACAATGAAATGAACAGAGCGTTCTCTAGCCACCTCCTCTCTACCCGGTACTCTGGTAATTTCGATCTTGAACAAGTCTAATACATTCTAGCCCTGTCATGCATTTCATCTTTGATGAAAAAATACCGCCTGAACCGAAGAAGACAAGACATTTATTCGAGAGCTTTCTCCCAAGACTCTCCCCCTATCCCTGTTGCTTTTACGCAACGTATAAACAAGTACAAAGGTACAGTAAGTGATGAAGACAAACATTATCAACTTGAAATGTGCTCGCGCACCATTGTAAAAACTAAATTAGAAAACTACCACCGATTTCATTAGTAAGACAACTTGCCATATGTATGATGGTCGTCAGCCATATGGCACTTACTGGGTAGATTTGGCTGTTCTCAATGCCATAAACAAACACTTGTTCAATTATCTCAGAAATAATGCTGTTGGTAGCGAAGGCCAAAAGGCTTCTGAAACCTTTGGTTTCTTAAACAACTCATGTCTTGATATTGGAGTTGAGGGCTTGAGATATATATGTATAAATGCTAATCTAATTACATTTCCACCATGCCTTCTAGTGGTGAGGTTTTTTCTTTGTCTTTTCAAGTTAAAAGCCAACAAGAAACAAAGGTTCGATGGCAAAAGCAAGTCTTAGCGAGTTGTAGCAGGAAGCAAGCCGGTCTTGCTTTATAAGAAGAACGATTTGGAGCTTGGCTGTGGTGAATTCGGACTGAGAAACGAAGGCGAGAATGGTACCAAATTCCTTAGGGAAAGAGGCCTGAAATCTTTGGTTTTCATGAAGCCAATGCATGACAACATCTGCCACAAAAGACAAAGCATCAAGAACAAAGTATACATCCAAGCATATCTTTGCTTTGGTATGTATTTCCTTAAAGAGAAACGTCTCTTATAACTAAACTATTTGTATTCGGAGATCACTTTGTCTCGCTCATGCTTGATATGCCTTCCAGTAGCTCAAACATCTACCGAACCACTGAGCTACTTGGCACCGTTTTCCCCGCCACTGTCGACTCATTTTCACCTGGCACATTCAAGGTCTTTAAGCATATTGTGTAGATGAAGCTGCTGATGAAGGCTACTTTGGATGACATTGAGCAATACGATAAAGGCGATGTCTTTAATAAATGATTTTTTTTTCTTGTTGTCCTTTTCTTCTTTATATATATATATCTTGCTTATTATTTATTTGTTTATTCCATAGTCAGCATATATGCACTTGGAAGCTACTATTAAATTAAACATATGTTACTGACAACTAGCTTTATCAAAGTAGCCCTGAACTAAGAGCTATTGATTGAAGTAAATTGTTTCTTGTAGCATATTTCTCAGCAAATACTATTCTTTGTGTCGATTGCTAGAAATAAAACAAATAAGAGACGGATCATCGCTACTTCGCTATAAAAGTATACAAGGACCCATAAAGAGTCTCGTACCAAACCGTTACATGTCACTTTTTATCGTCGGTCTGCAACGTGAGTGAAAGATGAGAAGCAATTTTTAGCAAGAAAGGAAAGGCTACATAGCGGAGTTACATGTACCGTGTTTTGACGCGAGAGAGAAAAAAAAAATTGTTCGCGTTTCTCTCTTTCTCGATACACATTATGGCCACTAAGCGAGACCGTTCTCCTAATTTTTTCGATGATGAAGACGACTTGGACTATATGATTCAAGCAAGTATAGAACAAGATACAGAGTTTGTTGGCTTGGACGACTACATAAACCACAAGTCTTCTGAACCAGGTAAAACCTCATCGTGTTTACTCAGGTACAGGTTCTAAACTAGGGTTTGATACTAGCAACCACTTTATTTGATTTGGAGGACCCTTTTAATCCAATGGAGGAAGATAATCCAGTTTTTGATACAGAGAGATTAGATTACCCTTTGTCTCCTAAGCCTTCTTCTGTAGTCGATGCAATGGATTATATGGGCATTTCAGATAATGAAGAATATAAAATTGACTTGACTTCAACTACAAAATACACTGAAAAGCCTGCTATTGATAAAACAGGCATTGACTATACGCAGGTTCCTGATACAGGTGCATTTGTTTCTGCTAATTGTCCAAGAACAGGCAAGCCTTTATTCTATCCAAGGAAAACACAAGGCGAATCAAAGCGTAAAATGGAAATACTGTTTAAAAAGATCACATCGTCCAAGGGCCATTCAAGAGGGCTGTTGACAAAACCTATATGGCAATTAAGAAAAGAAATTGAACAAGCTAATTTAGCAGAACTAGAGAGAATACAAAGGTAAAAAGGCTTTGTCGACCGTCTTTATTCATGTTCTCTATAGAGAAATTGAACAAGAAGAAAGTGCAAAGCATAAAAAGAAAAAGAAAAAGTTAATACCAAAAGATGAGTCAGGGCAGCTTTGGGTGGATAAATATCGACCTACACATTTCATGGATTTGATGGGTGATCAACGTCTGAATCGTGAAGTTCTAAGATGGGTGAAGCAATGGGATTTGTGTGTATTTAAAAGGAAGCCTACTGAAGAATCACAGCGAGATCAGCAGATGAGACAATACAAGACTAAATTTGGTTATGAGCCTAAAGCGTTCAAAAAGGACATTCAAAGGGTATAAAGGGAAAACGAAAAGAGACAAGTTATTGACATAAAATTAGGATAATAATGACCCGTTACTTCGACCTGAAAAGAAGGTAAAGAACTACCCTTTTGAATTAGAGCTAATCAAGTTAGATTTTACTGATGTCTGGACCACCTGGTTTTGGTAAAACAACACTGGCCCATGTCATTGCAAAGAAGGCAGGATACAATGTGATTGAAGTCAATGCAAGTGATGATCGTACTGGTGATGTAGTCAAGTCCAAAATCAAATCCGCTTTGGAAATGCAAGCCATCATAAGAAACCCTCATGAAAAGGATGACAAGCGAACAATGCATATGATACAGAAACCAAATCTGTTGATTATTGATGAAATTGATGGTGCTAGTAGTGGTGGTGGTGCAGAGGTATAGATTTATGAACTGATTCCTCTTTCTGATACATTTGTATTCTAGAGCTTCATTAAACAACTGGTTCAGTTAGCTTCAGTCGAGATTTCTGATGGAAAGAATAAGAAGGGTAAATACTGGTGAAACAGATCAAGATGCTTATGTTATATCTAGGCAAGCGTAAAGATGAAAAACCATTAATGCGACCTATTATCTGTATTTGTAATGATGTCTATGCACCTGTGCTACGTCCATTACGTATGATAGCACACTCTATACAATTCAAAAAGGTGCCAATGATGTCTATTGCTAAGCGCCTACAAGATATTTGTGAAAATGAAGGATTAGAAAGTGATCTGAGAACACTTAGCTTATTATCAGAAACAGCAGATGGTGATCTTCGAAGTTGTTTAAACACATTACAGGTATGTGTGTGTGTGTGTATGTATGTATGCAGTATTCTTATTTACCTGCTGTTTTTAGCTTATAAGAAGCAAAAGTACTATGTTTACAAAAGATATGTTGGAACAAGCTGGACTTGGCAAGAAAGACATGGGCAGATCTTTATTTTCAATTTGGGAGGACTTGTTTTCTGCACCGAATGCACGCAACAAAACCTCACTTAATAGGAACGATATAGACAGCAACTATTGCTTGAGTCGACTTACAAGTGATATTATGTCCAATGGTGAAATTGAGCGTATTATGCAAGGCTGCTTTGAATCTTACCCTTTGATGCGTTTTCATGATGTAGCACTTCAAAAGTTTTGTGCAATGAGTGAATGGCTTTATTTTTACGATCAAGTGAACTATAGAACCAACGAAAAGCATGAATATGATCTCTACAAGTACTTGCCCTATCCTATCGTCAACTTCCACCGTTTTTTTGCAGGCACCACTTCACAGGAACATCGTGTTGAATACCCTCGCGTGGAATATGAAGTTTTTTCAACCAAAAAATCATACGAAAATTTGATTGCTATCTTTTTAGCAGGCATTCATCCTCAAAAAAGAAGAAACTTAACAAAAGAAATGATTGTTCAAGAATTAGTGCCCTTGTTGTTACATGTGATTTCACCTGATTTAAAACCAGTAAGTGTGTTACACAACAACAAAACCAACTGACATATTGATAGGTAAATCAACAACTTATTAAGCCTTCAGAAAAAGCAAAACTAATGCGCCTTGTGGACATTATGATTGAATTTGGTTTGTCGTTTGTACAAGAAAAGAATGAAGAAGGACAATTTATATTTAAGCTTGAACCGTAAGTGTGCTATGAGTTTATCTATTCATATTCATCTTGAGTCTAGACCTGTTGAACAACTTGTGCAATATCAATTGTCAACTTCAAAGACAATTCTGCCGAAACAATATGCAGTCAGACAAATGATTGCACATGAGGTAATTTTTTGTGGTTATGCTATATCCCATTGACCTATTTCAATAGATTGAAACTGAAATTATACGTAGAAGAGAAGAAGCTTCTCACTCAAGAAACAAAGACGTCAAAAAGCCTGAACTAACTAAATCAAAGAGCAATGAAAGGATCAAGCCAAAAGACACTTCAAAACAAATCTCACTCGACTTTTTTGGACGTGCTTGCACACCAAAAGCAAAGGCCACTACCACAAGTGCCAAAATGGAAGGTAATGCAACTTTGTTCTAAGATTGTAAACTGACTTTTTTTTTTCTACAGTTGATTCGTCTATTTCTAGAATAAGCTATCGATATCATGAAGGATTTTCAAATGCAGTTCGAAAACCAATGAGTGTCCAAATGTTCATTTAATTCCTATCTTAAATAAACAAAGGCACAAGCCGTACATGTTTGCCACTTCTTTTCGTTCTCTAATTCACATTGTGGACATGTCCAAACATCGCTTTGAGGAGGGGTATAAGATCTCTCTGTAAAACACATTATACAGGACAAGACAATAGAGTTGTTTAAATATGTACATGTAGGACAAGCCCAATCGTCATTTTCTTCTTGATCATCTGCAGTTAAATCGATAGTTACACGGCTTCTTTTTCCAATCGTGACAGGAGAATCAACTAGTCTTCTCTTGTTTGTAGTCTCTTGATCCTTGTTGTCTACACTTCCACCACACCATACCTTGTCCTGCAGTCTTTTTTGTGCTGCCTGTGCTGCTAATTGAGCAGGCGAGAGATGCTTATTGTGAGAGCTATTGCCGCCCAATCGCTTCCCGCCTGGAGGAGTCATCCATTTTGACATTTTGAGCCGTTTTTCTGCTGCCGATGCAGCAGCTTGGTTACTCAAGTATCTTGGGACAGATGATGAGGAACTCAACAAATGTCCTTTTGAGTAAAAACCTTCCCCAGTATATCCTGATGTCATCAATGCTTCTGTTTCTTGCTGAAGCTCTGCTAGTTTTTTATAGAAGATTTCATCATGAGGCCCTCTCACAATATGAACTATTCTGATGATAAATAAGTATCAAAACAAGATATGGTTACTTTACTCGTGTAATAAAGTGCCCAATATATCATGGTATTCTAGAAATTGATTCTCGTCGTAATGTGGCCTCAATCTCAACTTTATCTGCCAGCCTCTATTGACATTGATGCCTATTCAATGTGTTATTTTATTTTACTTTCTGCTGCAATCTTGGTACCTAGCAAGTTGGGATTCTCGGGAAAGAATTCACAAAGGGTTGTGATCTTCCAGTTGTGCTTTGAGAGAATTGGTTTGACTTGAGAAGCTAGCTTTTTCAATAGCTCGAGTGCTTCTTTTGATTTCGGTTTTCTTTTTAATTCTTGATAGTCATCTATAAGCTTATGTTTATTCATAGTGAAAAGAGAAAAAAAAATCGTTACACAGTAGCTGTTATCTGTCGTAATTGTGATTTTGAAACTCCTTGAGGGCGAATCCATAAAAAGAAAAAGAGAGACAGCAAACAATTTTTTTTCTTCTTTCTTCTGGTTTTTTGTTATTCTTGCTGAACACATTCTTTCTATATACTGTCTCTCGGGAATAATACCTAAATGGATCGACATAACTCCTCAACGTTGTCCAATACCGGATTTTCGAGTGATTCTTTACCAAAAGATATCCACATCAAAAATAACACAAGAATGGATGAAGAAATACCTTCTCGCTCTTATTATTCTTCCCATATCCATATCGAAGGCCCAGGTAAGTGATGGATCAGATGGAGGGATTTATGTACTTATTTGAAGCAGTCAATGAAGAAGCGCGCTATTCTGCCTCTTTGGAATCGATTCGCGCGCATTCTTTAGCATTAGGTGATAGATATATGCAAGAATCAAGTCCGGCTAATTCACCACCAGCAATTCATCAAAGCGACGACAAGTTTTTGAATCCGATATCACCCGTGTCGCTTCCAGAAAGCAAGACGCATTCGATCTTGTCCAACCTGTTGCAAAGAGACCATTCCAACCGAATTGAAGAGGAAGAAGAACATGAAGAGAATGAAACAGAAGAAAGACAACACTTGTTATCACCGTCCTCTTCGTCTTCAACCAGGAAGAAATTAAGCAGCAACTATCTCTCGATTCACGATGTGGATCCAGAAATAGGAGGCCAGGCTCAAGAAGAACAGGATTCGAGAAAAGATTATTATTATTATCGTCATTGTCTTAGTTGGAAACAGTTAAAGGATCCACAAGTCTGGATTGGTTGTTTCACACAGCCATTGAGTTATATACCTGCAGTCATTCTGGGTTTGTTGTTGAATTTGTTAGATGCTATTTCGTATGGTATGATCACATTTCCACTCAATAATCCCATGTTTGCTGCCTTTGGTCCAGATGGTATTTCCATGTTCTTTGTGAGGTAAAGGATATGGTCAAAGAAAAAAAAACGCCTGATCGTTTTGTTTTAGTTGTATTATTTCTCAACTTGTTTATTCATGTGGTGGTAGTGTATTTGATGGTGGTAATGGAAGGTAAGGAAAAAAAAAGGTAGTTTGCTTGGTTTTTTTTTTTGCTCAGTTGTTCTTTTTTATTGTTATTATTATTTAGTATGATGATTGAAGGTAATGTTTATATCTAGGATAAAAGGAAACTAAAATTCTAATTCATTGAACAGTTGTTCCCTTTTTGCATATCATGTAAGTTCAGTGTTTATGTCAACTATTTATTGACATAAAGAACAGGGCAGAGAAGATTGTAGAAACAGTGGGATCAGATCGTCCAGATGTTGCTATACCCTCTACTGTTGTTGCATTTGCCATTAGTAGCATCATGACAGGTCTTGCATTTTTCTTGCTCGGTGCCCTCAAGCTTGGCAAGTTAATCGGCTTCTTTCCCCGACACATCTTGGTTGGTACCATTGGTGGTGTTGGCTGGTTCCTGGTGGCAACCGGTATTGAAGTATCTGCTCGATTGGGCGAGGATCTCGAATACACGATACCCATGTTCAAAAAGATCTTTCTGGACTCACACACGTTCTCGCTTTGGTTCTCGACATTTGCTGTTGCTATCGTGTTAAGACTAATTCAATATCGTATCACATCTCCTTTGGTTGTACCTGTGTTTTTTATGGTGTTACCATTCGCATTTTATCTCGTTGTGTTTGTCTTAGGATTCGATGTCAATCAAGTGCGTGAAGCTGGCTGGATCTTTCCACTGGTTGAGAGTAATACGCCATTTTGGCATTTCTATACCTACTTTAATCTCAAGATGGTAGACTGGCGTGCTGTAGCAGAGACCATTCCTGCAATGTTGGCATTAACCTTTTTCGGTAAGTTGAGTACACACATATTATCTTATCTATTTATCATCTATGCGTTACTTTATAGGCGTCTTGCATGTTCCTATTAATGTTCCTGCTCTGGGTGTTTCAACAAACAAGGACGATGTGGATGTGAACCGAGAATTAGTGGCTCATGGTATTTCAAATGCAGTATCTGGATTGTTTGGTTCAGTACAAAGTAAGTAAGAAAAAAAAAGAAGGAGAGGAGATTGTCTCATGCATAAAAAAAAAGATTATCTTGTGTACACCAATTCGTTGCTTTTCATTCGCTCGGGAGGTGACAGTCATGTGGCAGGCGTTATGTTGGCCTGTGCCACAGCTATCCTGTGGATGATTGGCCCTTGGATTGTTGGCTATATTCCAGTCATGGTTGTAGGTAGTTTGATTTTCCATTTGGGTCTGGACTTGCTCAAGGAAGCTTTGGTTGATACTTGGCGTTCTGTTCACTATTTTGAATACATTACTATCTGTACCATTATTGCTAGTATGGCCATCTTGGGCTTTGTCGAAGGTATCTTTGTTGGTATCATTATGGCCTGTATCTTCTTTGTTGTTCAAAACGCACGTCGTAACAAGGCTATTCGTGCCATTTATACAGGTCAATACATGCGCTCTACTGTCCGAAGACTGTATCGTCAAGAACAATTCTTGAACCAAGTAGGCGGTCAAATTCAGATTATCAAGTTACAAGGCTACTTGTTTTTTGGAACTGTGGATCAGTTAGAAAGTGCTATTCGCCATATGCTGGATGAACACAATTGGGATAAGCATCCTATCCGGTTTCTTATCTTGGATCTTCAACTTGTCCAAGGTCTTGATTTTAGTGCGGCTGAAGCATTTGTTCGTATTCGTCGATTATTGCGTGCTCGCCAAGTGTACATGATTGTTTGTAATGTAGCTCGTCATTCAGATGAAGAAAAGGCCTTGATGAAAGCCGGTGTTTGGTCTCATCATGATCAACAACATGGAGATAGTGATCTGAAATGTTTTGAGCATATTAATGAAGCTGTCGAATGGTGTGAGAATGTCTTGTTGACGAGTTTCTTTGAAAAAAAAGCCAAGCATAGTAAGTAGACTAAAATCAAACCGAATGATATCCATAACCATGATACAGTTTTATCAGGCACACCTGCTTCTACTTTGCCTGTTCCAAGCAAGCAGTATGATTATTCTGACCTGCTTGCATCTGCTGGCTCACCTCGTCATAACATTATTTCAGATGCTATCCATTACGTCTTTAGTGGTAAGTAGACTCTCACATAAGGAGTCATTTGCATTAATCCTTCTGTCAGAAACAAATGGCCCCATTGTTCACAAGAACACAAGTCAGCCTACTCTTATTCTTGTTCAAACATTTGGTGAAATCAATCAAGGCAAATCACCCATTGAATTCTTCCATAAGCTCAGCAAGTACTTTGAAAGAGCTACAGCTACCAAAAATGATACCCTGTATCGCGAAGGTGATACTTGTAAATATCTTCTTGTTCTTGAACAAGGCTCACTTCGTAGCTTGATGCATGTCTTGAAAGACGAGGTGACAGTCGAAACCATTTTGCCTGGCACTGTAGTAGGTGAATTAGGCATGTTTGGACACAACCTTGTGCGTACACGGTCTTTGATTGCTGACTCAGACTCTGTCTACTGGAAACTGACACGCGAGTCATTTGATCAGATGCGCAAAGAAGATCCTGATTTAGCAAATGAATTTATCTTGTTGACTTTATACTTTTCTTCTGAAAGATTGGACACCATGACGCGATATGCTTTCCATTTACATTAAGTATCTCTTTCTTGGCAGAAATAAACATGCATGCAGTCTTATCTGTTCATTTCATATATTGCAATTGTGGCCTCTTTTTGGTTAGCCTGAGAAAAAAAAGAGGGACTATGCGGGAAAAATAAGAGATATGCATAATATTGCTTTTCTTTTACTTTCTTTTTCTTTTGATATTGAATGAGTTACACTGCTAATTGGTTTAAGGATTTTGCGTAAATAGATTATCTTTTTCCTTGTACTTGCTCATGTGTTCTTTAGACAGACTCATGAAACATTTAAACATTCTATAGCTGGCGCTGGCGCTGGTCTCATCTCATCCATTATTACTTGTCCCTTTGATGTCGTAAAGACAAAACTTCAAAATCAAAGCAGACGAGACTATAGAGGAACGATTGGTAAAGTAAATCTTTGGCTGATGGTGATTCCAATCTTTTTTTTTTTTTGTTCTTGGTATTTAGGCACCTTCAAAAGCATTTGTATTGAAGAAGGTCTAAGCGGCTTCTATAGAGGATTAACGCCCACAGTAGTAGGTTATTTGCCAACATGGGCTATTTATTTTACAGTTTATGATGTCTGCAAAAATTCTTGGACAAACCATGATCTTGGCCAACAGAAAAGCCCTTGGTTAATACACATCTCATCAGCCTTAACAGCCGGCTTAGTGAGCACGACATTAACAAGTCCAGTATGGGTCATCAAGACAAGATTTATGGTAAAAGAAAAAAGAAAGATTGACATTGTATGTTTTTTTCTGTCTTTAATGTTCTATAGTCTCAAACTGTACGATCCTCTTATCGTTATAATAACCTGATAGAAGCATTCATCATGATTGCTAAACATGAAGGTGTTCGAGGTTTCTATAAAGGTTTAGGACCTTCGCTCATTGGTGTAAGCCATGTAGCTATTCAATTTCCCATGTATGAGAAGTTTAAATCAGTTCTGTCTACAGTCGAAGGAAACAATATCCATGCAATTTTGATTGCTTCTGCGTTATCTAAAATGATTGCTAGTACAACGACTTATCCGCATGAGGTACTTGTATCACTTGATTCCAGATGGCTGACAAATAACATGAAAAGGTTGTCCGAACACGACTTCAGAACCAAATTTCGAGGCCATTTAAATACAAGGGACTGTTTCATGCTGTCAAGGTAATTCTATATGAAGAAGGCATGTATGGTTTCTACAAAGGGCTTCAAACAAACCTTATTCGTACAGTCCCTGCATCTGCAGCAACCATTCTTACGTATGAATATATTGTGGATAAACTACAGGATACCCAAAAAAATAAATAAATCGCCTAATTTACGCTTAAATTTCGTATTAAAGATAAGGTAAAAAAAAATTTTTTTTGTGTAATTCTGTAACTGCACCTGACTTTGTTGTATTACGTTAAAGTGAAGGGTAACTTTTTTCATTTGTTCTCACGACACCCTTACATGTGTGAGAAAAGTAGGCTAAATTTGGAGAAAATAGTGAAAAGATTTTTTATTCATTTTTGATATGACAGCACTGCTGTAGATCAATTGTAATAAAAAAAAAAAAAAAGATATTAAGATGAATAATAAGGAATAGTAATAGTAATTAGATAAAGAAAATTTACACAACACTTTTTTCAGCTTCGAATTCAACAGTGGCTTGATTTTTGTTATAATCTTCAGCTTGCTTTCCAGTACGACCAATGGCATCATCTTCAACATCATTTTTATCGTTCTTGTGGTGGAAGGCGTAAACCAAGATAGCACAGATGAAAGAAGCAGCAGAAATACCAGTGTACATCCAGGTTAACTTGGGATCAACAGCAACAGAGACCAAGGCAAAACCAAGGATAGAAGCAATACAGTTAGTGAACAAAAAGAGAGCCATAACAATGGACTTCATTGATTGAGGAGCCTTCTTGTAAGCGTATTCAAGACCAGTGATAGAGGCAAAGATTTCAGAGAAAGCGATAAAGACATAAGAGGGGATTTGATAACCAGCAGAGATGGGGTATTCAGAAGTGTTGTCATAGATACGTTGTTGGATACCAGCAGTGTAGGCCATAGCAACAGAAGCGAACAAGAAACCCAAAGAAATTCTGAAAATAGGACGCATGGGAATACCAACACGACGGAGACCGGGATAGACAATACGATCCATAAGAGGAATAGTAATGATCAAGACAAGAGGATCAATGTTTTGCATAATATCATTAGGGACATTACCAGTCCACATGGTACTGGCTTGAGAGACAAGGTTGTTTGTCATTTGAGAATAACAGAGCCAGTAGATAGGGTACCAACAGAAGACAATACAAGCTCTGAGAGCACGCTTCAATTCATCAACAAAGACATCATCCCAAGTGGCCTTGACAGCAAGTTCAGGGTGATCAGCAGCGAGGTTAGAGGGCTTACAGGCTTCCATACCACCCTTGACCTTCCAGCTGAGAGTGAACAACTTGAAGGCTTCGACAAAGACGGAACCACGAGGGGGTGTTTGGACATAACGCTTATGACCGAGGAGAATGACAACGATACCAATAGCAAACATCAAAGTAGGCAAAAGGTAAGCAGGCCAGAAACCAACGTTCTTTTCTAATTCAGTGGTAGCAATAGCGGAAAGAGAACCAACGTTGATACCCCAGTAGAACAAGTTGAAAATCTTTTGATAAGTAGCTTGAGGAGTAACAATGACGCGTTCACCTTTGGCTGTTGTAGTAATATAAGGTGATTTGGATTGGTATTGTTCAGCGACAAGAGGAGAGACATTAGATTTAATACCACCAGTACCAAGACCAATGATGATGATAGCAACAATAAAACCAGGGAAAGCAGCACCATTAGCGATGGCGGCAGGAGAAGCAGTAGCAGTTAAGATGACCAAACCAACAATGTAGAAGCAAGAGAAAAGAACAATAGTACGGTACTTGCCGAGGTATTGATCAGCAACGACAGCACCAATAATGGGAGTGATATAACACCAGAATTGGAAAAAGGTGGTGAGAGCGGTAGCAGTTTGTTGACCTCTACCCATGGCACCAGCTTGATCAGCGGGATCTAGTAGTAATAAGATAGGTAAGTTATCTGTTATCTTAAGTGATCAGTTGAATACATACATGATTCTGGGGCGGGATATTGGATATAGTCTATTCAAAACAGTAAGTAAAATGATACATTAGCTTTTCGCAGTAGTATTTACTTTGGAAAGGACCACTAAGACCATAGTAAGTGAAACGTTCACAGAACTCAATGACAATGACGAGGTAAGCAGAAGCAGGAATCTTGTCAGCTACTTCACGCAAAGACTTCCAGTCTTCTTCTGTAGGCTCGGGACCAGCAAGTTCATCATGATGATATTCATCATCATTGTAAACAACGTTGTTGGAAACCTTGTCTTGTTCCAATTTCTCGGACATAATATAAGGAAAGAGAAATTTGAAAGAAAAAAAGCAAGAAAGGGATCTGATTCGTTTTTTATTTTATATTCAATTTCGGTTACCTAATCGAAACAAAGTTCAAGACTTGTAGCGCCGATTTTGGACTGGAAGTCTGACCCAATGATTGAGTGATACAAAAAATATGATTCGTCAATTTACAAATTTTGCCATATGATAACTTTTTCTTTTGTATTTCGCTATTTTGATATGAAGATGGTTGAAAAGATAGCCATTCTTTTTAGTTTCTCTTTCTTTTTTTTTTTTTCTCTATTATACTAAAAAGCAAGAAAAAGAAGGATAGTGAATTTGCTACATGCTTTAGTTGAAATTATCCTAATTTTCATAAAATATCTATAACTGATTTTATTCTATCTTTCCTTAATTTCTAAACTTTGTTCATTTCTTTATCTTGTTATTGGTGGGACAAGGAAAAACATTTGCTTTGCTCCAAAAATGGAAGTTTTTCTTCGTTGTCCACATGGCAAATTTTTCTCACAATACTCCGTTCGGCCAGTCATTTCTCACGGTGCGATCAATGGATACGATAGGCTTATTTATAAAGAGTCCCTTTAAAGATACGCATAATGAGAAAGCCAATAGAGATGGAATAAACAATAGAGTTTATCCGAGAAGAGGAATGAGTTTTAATTCGTCGATCGTCTTATTCTTTTGTCACATGTGTAGTATAATTTTTACTTTAGGCAATTTCTGCCTAAAGTGCTACTTACTGTATGTATAATGTTGTGCTTCAAGTAGTACAGCTAGAAAAAAAAAGGGGGGAAGAAACGATAGATAGATGTTAAGATAAAGCAAGAAGAAAAGGGTCAATGACTATATTCTCTTTTTCCAGTAGAACAACGAGATAAAAAAAGGGTCTTGGTATTGCTGGGAGTGAATTGATTTCCCAAAAGAAAAGGTTTTAGACCTTTTCATTCGATAGACTCTTATGACTCAATACCAATTAATTGATAAGATTTAGTAAATGGAAAAATACGACAAATCTATATTTTTTTATTTGTCATTCTCTCTCCTTCACAAACAAGTCTCTCTCTTTTTTTCTACTTTAGAGATGAAACTCGAATGGTTTTTAAACCCTATCGATTTTTTCGATAATATTATTGCTACTGGAAAGTATTTAGATTTAACCACTATTTTTATCATGTACTACTTCAAATAAGGGTATTACGAATACACATATAAATTTGTACAAAAGACACAAAATAGGTAATCTCAACTAGATGTTTTTTCACACACTCATTTGCACAGTGTTTCTTGGGTGAGATGCCCGGCTCTCATGTCTTTTATATTTTATACTGAGACAAAAAAGAGGAGATCATAAAATCATGCGTTAGCTAGCTTATGTTTCTCAGGGTTCGAATTAAGGTTTCTTTTTTTTTCTAGATTTAGAAGCGGTGTGTGTATTTGGCAATACAAATAGCATCTACAACAAACAAAAACACGTATGACAAATTCGCAAAGATAACGCCCAACAACTAGTACATTTTGGTTGTAAACTTTCTTGGTTGCTTATCTATTTTCTTTTTCTTCTTAGTAAGATAATCATCAGACCTTTTCTGGAAAAGAAAGGAGCATTATTATTGAGATCAATGCAATCCTTTGTTTGAATGCGAGAAAGAGAGTACGTTGAGACTTGTAACAAAGTGCCTGATGTCGTTGAGTATCACTTGAGTTAGCATTTAGTAACACAATCGTCATGAAAGTCTGTGAAGTTATACACCGCGGATTTATTGAATACGGTTTTGAGTTTGACAGGATGAGCTTTGCATTTGCTGTATGCGCTTTAAGATAACAATGGATACTTTTGATAAGCACAAGATTTGATGATAGAAAGCAAGAAAATCATATGCAAACACCATCATTATAGTAACATGTTAAGTAAGTGCATGATTTGTAACTATAAACCAAACCAAAAAACTAATTGTGCTTACAAATCAACGCTACTGAATACTTTTTCCCTTGAATATCTACACTAGAGCGATTGTTTCCTGAGGTATAGTACTTGCTTGCCCATAGTTATTCTAATACAAACAGTAAAATAGAAGGTCTTGACATGTTGATATCTGTTTAATTTAAAAGCAGTAGCATGTCTGTTCCTGAGTATCTTAGTTCAAAAACAAGAAAATAAATAGTAGGACAGCCCAATACTTTATGTATGTCTTAAGACTGATTACGAAATGTCCAAGAAAATCTACTGCTGAGATATTTCAAAGCTTTACTATATCATTATCCTAAAAGGATTTGTTATATGACAAAATAACTTTAGAATACTATTCAAGTTCATTCTGCTCAGAACTACTAACGATAATGCTTGATTCTCAATAGCGTTGCATTCAAATAAGCAATCTCGATCATCTCACAAAGAAAAAGAAAAAAAAAAAGGGCCCTAGCCAAAAGAAAAATAAACGCTCCTAGGTGGGCTCGAACCACCAACCTCCTGATTAACAGTCAGACGCGCTAGCCAATTGCGCCATAGAAGCTCTTGTTGAAAATTTTTTTAGCTTTTATATATCACTCCTTAAAAATTAGAGATCACGTGCATAATGACGTCACCTTTTTTCTGTTAAACGCGCTTACTGTTGGTCTGTCTGTGAACAAAGTCACTTTTTCCGTCTCCTTTTTGTTTCCTCCCTCTTTAAGCTATATGCTTTGAAACGCGCTTATTGCTATGACCACCACTGCCAAAGAACAACCACCCAACATTGATCTCAACTATTATGAACAGCCCAGTATCATTTCTTATTTTGATGCTATTCTAGATGATTTAAAAAATGACCTTGCATCCTTTGGATGTGATACCGCGTTTACAGCACCCGAGCTTGCTTATTTTACTGGTCGATTTCTCAAGTTCCAACAAGAGGCTCCTATGGCTCGTATACCTACACGCTTCTTCAATGTAGAGGCACTTGCAAAACCATCTCCTCTCTATACTATTCTTCAGACAGCTTACAGTTTTCAATCAGACAAGGACTTGAGTGATTGGCAATTTGATGCACCTGAAAATAAAGATGTCTATATTCAATTGATTGATGTGGTTAAACAACAACTTGTTCAAGAAGGATATGATGAGACACCAATGATTGGGTTTGATACACAAGTAGAGGCACACCAACGACAAGCATGGTCACAGATGGTACATCTATTAGGAGGTAAGTTAAAAATCAAGTACGCTAGACACTGATGAGATCATAGGTCAAGTGGTGGATGTGCCCAATGCAACTCATATTGTGTACAATAATACGGATCCTGTCTTTCATCCAGCAGAGAGAGCATATTATGTCCAAGAGACGCAATACAACAGATCATGGATTCATTTTGTGGGTTTACCAGAATCACATAATCAATGGGTAGAAGAACTACCACCTAACCAAGTTTCCAAACCTACTGTCAGCATACCATATCACTTAAGAGCTACTTGGCTCTTGGATAGTTTTACATATAAAGAATGGATGGTACCTGAAGACTATGACTATCCAGACAAACCAAGTCTAAAACGATCTGCTACCATGGACAGTGTAGACAACCCAAACAAGAAGCTCAAGACACCTGAAGAGCATGAAGAGATCAAGACAGAACCTCTTTTACCCATCAACCTTTCAGCTATACCCTTACCTGAAGAAGATCCACAACGTTATCTTTCTATTCAGGCACATGATATCATTATTCCATCTTATGCTGGCTGGTTTGATATTACCTCTGTACATCCTATTGAATCTAAATCACTACCTGAATTCTTTAATAATCTCAACAAATCCAAGACACCCACTGTCTATAAAGAATACCGTGATTTTATGGTGAATACGTATCGCATGAATCCAGTAGAATATTTGACGATTACTGCCTGTAGAAGAAACCTAACGGGTGATGTGTGTTCTATTTTACGTGTGCATTCATTCTTGGAACAATGGGGATTAATTAATTATCAGGCAAGGGAGTTATGTTGTCTTGTTTGTGGTTATTGATGGTTTATTCTATAGGTGGATCCTGAAGCCAAATTCTCATCACTAAGTGCATCTTTTGATAGTCAATTCAAAATAGTACTCGATAAACCTTCAGAGATAATAACAACAAAAGAAGAAGAAGAAGAAGAACAAGTAAAAGAAGAACCAGTGACAACACATTATGACTTTAACAAACCAACAGAACAACAGACATGTTCTAGTTGCGAAAATGACTGTGCTGATGAACAATACTGCAGTACAACAAAATCTGATTTCTATCTCTGTCGTACATGTTTCGTCGAAGGCAAATATCCACCCAATCAAAAGAGTGGTCATTTTGTATTAGAAAAGACAAGACAAACAGAAGAGCCAATGGAAGAATGGACTGAAGAAGAAGAAGCCATGCTACAAGAAGGACTGAACCTGTATGATGATGATTGGGAAAAGATTGCAGAACATGTAGGCACACGGACACACGATGAATGTGTCTTACACTATCTTGAACTACCTATGCAAGATCCATTTCAACATGCTGAATTAAAGGAATTGGGTTTATTGCAATATGATACAGCACAGCATAAAGAAAATCCAGTGATGGCTGCTGTTGCCTTTTTAGCATCTTCTGTTAAACCACAGGTAGCAACAGCAGCAGCAACAGGCCATGTAGCAGAGATAGAAAAAGAACCAGAGCAAGAGGATTCACTATTGGAATTAACTACCATGCTCACTAGACACAAACTCACTCATTATCAACAGCAGCTAACACACTATGAAGCACTCGAGAATATGGTAGAAAGACAAAAGAGACTGTTGGAGAAAGAAAGACGTCAATTAGAACATGATCAGACTGCATTAAAACGAAACATATTGAATATCCGTCTTGAAATGACAAAAAAGAGTAGTTCTGCTACTGCTATTGCCAATAGTATCACACCTGCACAACTACAACAATTGGCTGGTCATAGTCCATCCATGTTTCTTCAGGGTATGCTACCACAACCACAACCACCATTACCACCACAACATGTACTGCAACAACAACAACAACAACAACATTCTCCTCAAGTATTACAACAATTACAACAACAACAACAGCAATATCACTTGCAAATGCAAATACAGCTACAGCAACAACGTCTTCAAGCACAGCGACAACAACAACAACAACAACAACAACAGCAGCAAGGTTTTAACAACATGATGTCCAATAAGTAATAAGTTTAATTGTTTAAAACATTAAATGCTTCAATTAATAAACAATCATGCATCTATCAAAATACTGTCCCCCCAAAAAAAAGTTGTTTCTTATATTCTAAATGTCAAGCCAATTCATTACAGTAATGAAGATAAGTGTCTAAGCTTCTGCAACGGTTTATTATAAATAACAATATGAAATAAAATGACATGAAAACTTGCTTTTTCTAAGCATAGTCTTATGACAAGAAAACAACCTTATCTCTTCCTTGCCCTGTTTATCCTAGGCACTCATAAGTACTAAACCTAATGATTTGAATACAACAGACAAGAAAAGAAAGGTTGTTGCTGACTCAATTGATATTCAAGATGCTTCTTTAGTGATATCTATTGTTGATGATTTTATTGTAGAAGTTCAGCTAACCTTATAACCCACTAGATTGGCATAAAGTAGTTCAATTTGTTGGTGACAGAGACACAGGTGTAGAAAAAGAGGCAATGTCTGTATCGCAAATGAATACAAGACTTCACAGACATACGTCTATTGTCTCGAGTATCTAGAGTATCCTTGTTTTGTTGAAGAAAGAAGAATGGAAAGATGATCAAAAGGCATACAAAGGGTCTCTGTCAAGCATGGTCGATCTACCAAGTCTCGGGATGCCCTCTCATCTCTTGCAATAAGTCTATCTGGATTGGCCTTACGCCTTCTCGGAGTACCTATACTCCAATTCTACCAACATCAAATCAGTCAATATGAAACTGAAAACTTCTGTAAGAAGAGGAGAATAGCCACTTGCCATGCAATTAATCTCTATTTCTGTGACTCGATTTTTTCTATTGCATTTAGTGCTGTTCTGTTGTTTCGTTCTTTCTCTCCCTGTTTCTTTTTTTTTTTCTAAAACTATAATGACCATGATTGAATCTTCCAAGAAAGAAGAGAGAAATCATCTTCTGACTGAAAAAGACCAAAATAAGCAAACTATTGCCTTACCTCCCAAGAAAGTCATGGCTAGTAAACTTGCAGCAGCAGCAGCAGCAGCAGCAGCAGCAGCGGCGGCGGCAGTGACATCGACAGCATCGACAACTGCGACTACCACTACCAAGACATCTAACTATACAGCCAAGCTAGTTGAATCCACCTCTACTACACCACCTAAAAAAGAGACTATCAAAAGACGTTTATCAAGCTCTATGGATAGTCATCGAGACAAGAAACCAGCTCCTGCCAAGCCCTGTAAATCAATTACTCATTCAGATAGAATAGTACAAGCTGAAATAGCACAATACAGACCTTGTAAGTCATAGAGAACCGAATGATTGGACTATCTTATTTACTTCTTACTATTAGATTTCACTGAACCAGAATCAGACGCCATGAGTAAAGACAAGCATCTCAGTGTTGTCCTTGAATACCCTGGATCTGTTGAACCAGAAAAGTAAGTAGGCATATACATGATAAAAAATAACTTATTTTGTTAGCTTTCTTTTGCTTAAACCTGTCATCAGGAATGCAACAGGCAAAGGCTATGACGAGGATGAAGAAGACAAGGATGAATATAACCCTATCACGGACATTATGCGCACAGCTGAATTGATTTATGAATCCTATCTTTTGCCTGAACAGCAGCATTTGTTGGGTAATCAATCCCATGGTATCATGCGTAATTTGACAAAATATCGTAATCGTCGTAATGCGGCCGGGTTTGTTCAAGCTGTTAAGGATTTTAATAAGGTGATACGACAATTGAAAGCAGAAGGTGTGATGAGTCAAAATGCAAAGACTATGTGCCACCCAAGCTATGATTTAGCCTGTCATATCTTATTTCAAGTCTATAGTCGTACAGTAGCACGTCAAGCAGAAGCATTGAATAACTACCAAGGTAAGCATACCCTTTTTAAGCCAATATACTTATATATATATATATAAAGCCTTTTCAAATAATGTCTATGGTGAAATCAACCCTATCTTGGTCAAGGAGTTCATTACTAAAACAGGTCTTAATTCACGCAGTGTATTTATGGATATGGGATGTGGTATTGGTAATGTTGTTTTACAAGTAGCAGCACAAACTGGATGTGAAGCATATGGTATTGAGATTATGGAAACACCATGTAAATTTGCAAAAAGACAGCTAAAAGAATATGCAGCCCGTATGAAGTAAGTCATGATATGAAATACCTATCGATGACTGATGACCCTGTCTACTAGAGCCTGGCGCCTTCCTACAGGTAAAATTCATTTTAGACATGGCGACTTTTTAGATGTTGCGGCCAATGATCTGTACTCTACCTTGAAAAGATCAGATGTATTGTTAGTCAATAACTATGCTTTTGATGCTGCTACCAATCAAGCACTCGCTCAACTGTTTCTAGACTTGAAAGAAGGCACCAAGATCATTTCACTCAAATCCTTTGTACCCAAACACCACAAAATCAATCAGCGTACACTGAATATGCCTGAATCTATTTTACGAGTAGAAGCATTTGAATATTATTCTGAAGCTGTGAGTTGGACAAACAATGGTGGTCAATACTATATTGCCACAGTGGATCGTAGTCGCCTTGCACCTTATTTTGAAGAAATGTATGGACGATAATATTTATTGATTAAACTATGACATCCCCTATTGTGTTGATGATGTATGTTAAAAAGAGTGACATAAGAAAGAATAAGCCTGTATTATAGAAATCACACCAACCATGATGTATGCCTGGTTTACATGTATAACTACTGATTTCATAGCACATACAGACACCAAATAATGCAGCCAACACTAAATCAAATAAGATCAATAAAAACCGTTTGATTTGAATTGATTTTGTGATATAGAATACACTCCACACAATGGATAACCAGCATATCACCCAACCATAATACAATAGACCCAGTGTCTCAAAGGGTGGAGGCTCTTTTGAATACTGTCATCATAGGTAAATATTGTACACCATCATGTTCTTACCGGTGATGCACCTATTTGAAATCCAAAGGCACCTATGGCTGCTATCAATTGCCATATACGAATACACCATTGAATTAAGCTTGATTTCTTCTTTTCCATTTTATAAGAAAGAAAAGGAAAGAATACAAAAGGAGGGGAAGTAAATCAAAAAGGAGTGTCATCGGAGTTCTGTAGTGCATATATAAACCCCCCTTCCTTTTTCTCTTTTCTATTCTTTTTCTTTTGTTTTTTATTGTCTAATATGGTATTTAACTATACGCTTTTACCTTTAAAAGAAAAAGACGATATTGAGATTGCTATTAAAGTATGTATTGCAATGTATGATTTAAACTTTTGATTTGTCCATATATAGAAACCGAGTTATGCATCTGCATGTCATCGCTTTATGCATTATCTTTTCATGTTGATGATGATGTTGACTATCGTATTGACTGTCTTCAATATGCCTAAGAGTAAGCAAACAGGACACGACAAGTATTAAACATGCTTAGGACATGCTCAACCTAACGTCATTTTGATGATCAGTGATGGGTTTGGACCTGCCTCTGAAACATTTGGACGTCAATATCATGCAAGAATAAACAATTTACCTGTGAAGACTATGTTTCCTTTAGATCACATCATAGTGGGCCAAATCCAGACTCAAAGTAGTTCGAGTTTGATTACAGATAGTGCAGCAGGAGCCACTGCCTTTGCCTGTGGTATCAAGACATTTAATGGAGCCATTGGAGGTAAGATCCATCGTCTATCTTTAATCAAATGTACTGAATCAATCTCTAAGTGGACGATAGAAGCACACCTTGTGGTACTCTCTTGGAGTCTGCTAAAATACACCGCCAGATGAAGACAGGTCTTGTTGTCAAGTCTCGTATCACACATGCTACGCCTGCTGCTTTTTCTGCTCATGTCAATTGGCGTGATTTTGAAAATGATATCGCACAACATCAAATAGGACTCACGCCTTTAGGAAGAACAGTAGATTTGATGTTTGGTGGAGGATTATGTGAGTTCATTAGCAATCAGACAGACAACAGTTGTCGACAGGATGACAGGGACTTGTTAAAGCAAGCAAAAGATCAGTTTGGATGGCATATCATGACTGAAAAAGCAGCATTTGATAAGCTGGATGACAACGCACCTTTGCCTTTGATGGGCTTATTTGCTCACCATGTAAGTGGTGTCTTATAAAGACAATATGGTTGAACTAAGCATACATTAGCATATGGACTATGCCATGGATCGAGACCCTGCTACACAACCTTCTCTTGTCGAAATGACCAAGAAAGCATTGCATATCCTTAAAAAATCAAAGCATGGATTCTTCTTGATGATTGAAGGCAGTCGCATTGATATGGCAGCTCATGTGTAAGCATTCACAATACAAAAGCATATCTTTGATAATTAACATATTAGAAATGATCCTGCTGCCCATTATTACGAAATACTCGAGTATCAGCACACAGTGGCTGCCGTGATGGATTTTATTGATAAGCATCCAAACACACTCTTGATTTCTGTCAGTGATCATGAAACAGGTGGTCTCACTGTAGGTAGACAAGTGACTGAAGAGTATCCTGAATATGAATGGAACCCAGAAGCACTTCAATATGCTATAAACTCGACTGAAATCCTGAGTTTAGCCTGGGCAAAAGCGGTAGAGGCAGGAACAGACACAAAAGAATTCCTGGTCGAAATTATCCTCAAGCACGGCTTAGGCGTACAAGACACAACACAACAGGAATTTGATAAATTATGGGCCTGGAAAGAGACTGGAAAAGGACCCGAGTATTTCGCATTGGTGCTATCAGACGTGTTGAGCACAAGAGCCCAGATTGGTGTAAGACCATAAAAACTCAATGTAGGACATTGAACTCACCCCCTTTTGACAAGTGGACCACGATGGGACACACTGGTGTAGATGTGAACTTGTATGCCTATGGTCATGCATCAAAGCGACTCCGAGGTAACCACGAAAATACTGAAATTGGTGATTTGATTGTAGATTATCTTAAATTGGATTTGGATGACATTACAAAACGATTGAAAGGGTAAATATTTGTAGTACTAAATACAAAAATTCACTTATCTCTATTAGGGATAAAACATGGAATGACAGTGTAAAGAAGAGCGTATTCAACAAGCAATATCAGTATCGCTTTTCATTTTAACATATTCGTGGAGGAGATTGGAATAGCCTTACGTAAGGTACCCTGAATAAATTATGTAAGAGAACTTTGTTGTCCAGCAAAAATAAAAAATAAAAATAAAAATGATCGAGTCCTTTCTTTTTTGCCTTTAAAAGACAATCATAAAACCAAATGAGTTATCATTTTGTTTTGCTTATGAATGGTATATTTTAGCAGTCAATGGAATACATTACGGGGAAAGGAGACCCCTATTTACATGGCATGCTGGTGTTTAAATTAATATCAATAGAACTGTCAATTTCTTGAGTTATTGTATCGATAAAAAAAAAAAGGATTGTCTTTAAAGTACTTGGCTTCCTGTTTGAAATAAGCTTGTTTCTTATCCTTCTTTGGTTAATTTACGTCTCCATGTTTACTCCATATTGTAAATCAAAACCAACCAAATTCAATAATTATAAAACAAAACACTGTACAATGACCCATTGTCTCTGCTGTAGGATGGTTAAGCATGACCTCTGTTGTGTAGCCGATATAATGAGAAACATGCTTTTTTTTTTTTCTGTACAAATATAGTTCCCCGCTTTTTAATGCTTTTCCCGACCACACGGGTTAAACGAAAAGGGTTCCCCGATTTTTCATTCTGCTGAATTCGCGGTAAAAAAAAAAGAACTTGGTGCCAATTACGTGAATGAGAATTGGAACCCTGAGATTCACTATTTCCCGCTTTTACTCCAGTGGTCCCGCTTTCTTTGTCTTTATTTTTGTATATAAATGATAATCTTCTTTTTTTTCCTTTCCGTTCCTTTCCAAAATGCAAAAAGAATTAAGGCCTTATACATGCGACTTTTGTGATAAATCATTCTTGCGATTAGAACATAAAGTACGCCATGTTCGTACACATACAGGCGAAAAACCTCATGCTTGTTCATTTGATTTCTGTAATAGACGTTTTGCTCGATCAGACGAACTTCGGCGCCATATTCGAGTACACCAATCAAGTTGCGAACGCATACTTAAACAGAGAAAGAAAAAAAATAGCAAGCACCCCGTCATGGAAGAAGATGATTATTTACGGCAACATTGTTCCATTCTTCGCTTGGGTTCTTATTTGACTCATTATCAACCACCTCAAGGCACCACCACTGCCGCCTCCCTAGAACTGAATGAACGAGCAAAGCGCGCTCGTGAACGCCGAGCGTCTTCTCAATCTGAACTGCACCATTGTCTTGCGAATGGTTGTTTTAAATCCTTCTGGAGAAAAGGACAACTTGTTCGACACATTTATGCCTATCATGGCATTCAAGTGTCTCGAGAAGATGTGCTTGATAAACAAAAGATGACTGCCTTGTTTGATCATTCCTCTTTACTTCAACGTCGGTCTTATAGTGACGATTCTTCCTCTTCTTCTTCACCAGCACCCGAAGAAAACACACAACATGCTTTGGTCACCATAGGACCTACTTTTTTTCAAGAAATGCCAATAACTCACATAGAAAGATATTCTTTACCATCATGTAAGGATATTTTGGCACCTCCTTCTTTATTATCACCTCCCTTATTTCATCCTATTTCTACCAACTGTACACTTCCTTCATTTAAAACTCTCTTTTGCTAGTTCCATGTATATATATATATATCTTAGAAAATAAACATTCTTCTTCCTCTCTTTAACAATAAGGTGTTTCCTAAATGGAAGATAAAATAACCGATATGTAGAATGTGTATTTTGAACAAATTACAAGCAGATTCCGCTTTATAATGTTCAATTCAGGTTACACTTTTATTCCCACAGAACGTTAATGAATTCTCCTGCCAATGACTTAAATAGCTGTTTCTTAAAAGAAATCAAGCGGCAACGGCCGAAACAATCAGGTTCTTTTTTTTTTCTTTTTATGGGGAAACCTTTTTTTTTTTTTTTTATATTTAGAAAGCAGTTTCAAGCGGTAAAAAAAAAGATTAAACGAATAAGCCGCGCAAGGATGTTCAAATTAGAGGAACAAGTTTGTGTTTTTACATAAATGATTATTTACATTATTTATTTCTATCTATTATTTTTGCTTCTGTTCAGCTTCCATCCTTGCTTGTAATTGATCGTTGACATTCTTTAACTCGACTCTTTCATTTTCGGGTGCTCTGATACGCCATCCCTTTGTCTTACGCATAGCGGCCTTTGATCCCAACTTGGCTTGTTCTTGATCCAATTTACACCACTCAGGTTCCTTGGGCCATTCAAAGACTTGATCAAGCGTAACAATAGCTTTTTTATAAGCTGCTTGTGATACTTCAACTTTGCCGTTACGTCCCTTTTTATGAACTGTTCCATAATTCATTGTGCGTACTTCTTGTACTTGAACACCGTAAATGTTGGTTAAATAAGAGTGAATATCAAACTTGTTGCAGCTGGGTGGCACACGGAAAGCAACTTGATTAGGTTGGAGATTAGGTGCTCGAACCATTTTAAACACAATGTTGGGTAAATAGACCTTTTCTATTCAAACGTTAGTCACCCATCGTTTTTAAATAAAGACAACACGTACTCAAGCCTTGACGAAATGTAGATGCCATGCTTTTATATAGAACAGAAAGGTAGGGGGGTAAAAAAAAAGAAAACAAGGTCCGAACTTGAAAAAAAGAGCAAGTTAGGACAAGTCACGCAAAGCCTCTGGATGTGCGGTCATTTTGATTGGTGGTTGTGATAGTAATGCTCTTCTTTGTCATGCTTGATAACAAAGCAGTGTTGTAGTTGCCTAGCAACATGACTTGATCGGATTACTGTCACTAAGCAGCCTTAGATCCTATTGAAATCGTGTCTGATTTGGGTTCACTGATTGACAGTGCTTTTTCTTTTTTGGGTCATATTAAATTTTTATATATTTTTTTCTTTTTTATTTTTTTTCTTATGTCTTCACATATCATTTCTTCTAAACTAAATGCAAACGAGCTAGCTTTATGTGGTGGCTTTGCAGGCCTTACCACAAGGTAATATGAGTCTCTTATCCTGCTTTCTGTTTTTTAATTCTTTATGACAGACTCGCCATCTCTCCTCTTGACGTTGTCAAGATCAGACTTCAGGTTCAACCAGAACGTTATACTCTAAGACAATTGCTTTCCAAACAAGCCAAAAATAACATTAAATACTCTGGCATTACACAAGCATTCAAAACTATTTTAGCAGAAGAAGGGGTCAAGGTAAAAAAAAAGATGATCCATAAAGTATATATTCATCTATATATCTAGGGGTTTTTTAAAGGCAATGTAGCTGCAGAATGGCTTTATGTGACTTATGGTATTTCTCAATTTTATGCCTATTATTTTCTTGATGATTTTATGAAAAAGGTTGGGATGATTTCTTGATTAGATATACTTACTTTTAATAGCAACATCAAGTATCACCCGCAATAAAGCCGTTTATATCAGGTATGCTTGCAGGTAGTTTTGCTACAGCGACAACATATCCATTTGATCTATTGAGAACACGGTTTGCCATGCAAGGTGAAACAAGAGTAAGTTCAAGATTGAACCATTTAGCCCGGTATTGATTCGGTTACATTTTCTAGGTTTATAATAACATGTTACATGCCGTGTTGGATATTTATGAAAAAGAAGGTGTCCGAGGATTTTACCGTGGATTGGGATCTTCGATTACACAAATCATGCCTTATATGGGTTTGATGTTCTTTAGTTATGAAGGGTTGTGCTCTATGGCTCAATCACTCAAGGTATACATCACAAACATGGTTGACATATAACTCATGTTTACACATTCAGGACAAGAAGGTCATTCCAGAAGACCATAAGCGAATGCAAGACATGCTTTGTGGCTCATTAGCAGGTATTATCAGTAAAACTGGTGTTTTCCCCTTAGATGTGGTTAGAAAACGATTGCAAGTCCAAGGACCTCATATGTCAGAATATGTTGTTTCCAAGATCCCTAGTTATAGTCGAGATAATTCAGTGCTTGGATGTATACGAAAGATGGTTGCAACAGAAGGCGTTTGGTCTTTGTATAAGGGTATTGTGCCTGGATTACTAAAGGCAGGACCCTCAGGAGCAGTTTATTTCTTGATGTTTGAGTTGGCAAAAGATGGTATAACTGTACTAAAAGAATCAGGTTTTCGTATTGTGTCTGACAAGTCTACCTTGAATACGTGATATCTCTTTTGCTTTCTTTATACCCCGCCTTTATTTTTTGAACATCAACACAGACTGAAATAATTCATGCAACAGGTATTTTATTATTATTCTCCAAAATTTAGCTGCATAATTCGATCTGTTATTAAAAATGCATGGATAAAAAATCTAATTGAACCTGTCAATCAAAAGTAAAACAAAAGGACATATTATCCTTATGATATATGACAAACTCAAGTGTCAAACTGTGGAACAATATGCTGCTCAATTTAAATATCCGCTCTATTGGGCAATATGTAGATTGTTTGTATGTGTAAACAAATATTTCATTTGAATTTCTACTATAATTAGATGGTGGGAAAAAGATCAGCAGAGTAATTGAAGCTTAAAGTTTCCATTGGCAATACTTGTTTAAAAATACCATTTTTGATAGAGAAGTTCATTCTCCATTGGTCAAGATTGTGACTATGCTCTGTAATCTACTTCTTTAAGTTCCCCTGAATAAAAAAAAAAAATTCTTATCTTTTTCTTTCTTTTTTCTTTGATAAAGTGATGGAAGAAGATTATTCTAATAAATCAGCATGGACAAGAGCACGTCATTCTCGTATTGGTGTTGCTTGTGTTGTTGCACTTACATTGTTTATGTATGTATACTTTATGTTTGCATGACCTAAATACTTAGACTATTCAAGTGATATGTTAGTCTATGGTGTTGTTATTCCTTGCCTTCCTGTTCTTGTGATTGAGCGTTTGCATGGTGATTCTACCATGGTTGGTTTATTATTCGGCTGTTATGGTTTGTAGATTGATTCATTGATCCATTATAATAACAAGAATCAAAGCTTTTGGTTTATTGATAGCTACTCCTATCTTTGCTATCCTTTCAGATCGTTACCACAATAGAAGATACCCTATGTTAGGTGGCATGCTCGGTATGGTGATTTCCACTCTGGCTTTTGCTATTGCAGATTCCTATGCTGTATTGATTTTAGCTCGTATGGCTCAAGGTATTGCAGGTGGTGCATCATGGTATGTAACTGTGCATCATAGACACATTGTTTACTTAATCTATGAACAGGACCATTGGCCTTGGTTTATTGGCTGATGTGTTTCCTACAAAGAAACTCGGTGTTGTTATGGGAACTGTCTTGACTGCACATACAGTAGGATTTGCCATTGGTCCTGCAGTAGGTGGGTTCTTGTATGAATATGGTGGATTTGCTGCACCCTTTTTGTTTTGTTCAGGATTTGCTGTCATCAACTTCCTGGCTATTGTTTGGTTAGCTGAGCCCAAGCATGATCATATTGAACAAACACAAGATCATGTTTCTCGAGCACAAGAAGATATAGACGAAACAACACCACTTGTCAAAAATAAGGATAGTCAAAAGAAGCCACTCACGATGATTGATCTCTTAAAGAATTGGCGCATTTTGTCTTGTGTCTTGTGTGTTACTATCAGTGCTTCTGTCTTTTCTGGCATTGAGCCTGCATTGCCTATTCATTTACAAAAGGAATATGATGCCTCTGCTTCTACTATTGGTCGTAAGTAGAACCATGACAAAATAGAATGAAACTCAGTCTTTACATCCAGTTATCTTTGTTACCATGGTCATTCCTGCTTTTCTTGCTCCTGCTATTGGCCATCTTTCTGATAAGGTAGAGAGTACTGGTATAAAAGTAGATAAACTAATCAGCCTACTATAGATCGGTAGACAAGTTATTTCTGCTACTGGCATGATCATGATGGCCATTGCTTCTCCTTTAGTTGCTTTGGGATATGGTTCTATTTGTTGGATCATTCCTCCTCTTATGGTCTTTGGTCTCTCTAGTCCTGTGACTTTGACTCCCATCTTGCCTGAAATGGGCGAAACTGTCAGTGAAATGGTAAGTCAACCAATGTTCTACTAAAGTGGCTAACTTATTGATCTAGGGTGGTGCTGCTTATGCTCAAGGTAGAATCTATCTATATGCTATATAATGTACTCATATTTCTGTAGTGTATGCATTGTACAATATGGCCTATTCGGTTGGTATGTTTGTTGGCCCTGTTGTTGCTGGATTGATTATGTCTGCTTCAGACTTTGAAACGTTAATGCTTGTGTTTGGTGCATCCTTGCTCATTTGTAGTCCAATTATGATGAATTGGGCTGCTGTATATAGAAAAACTATTGCCATCTTCTCTTCCTAATCATATATACGCTGTAGATAATGCATAATAAACTGTTTAACCAATGAAAACGTGTGCCTTATTCACTATAGAAACAAAGTCATGGTTGAATCACCGATGTTTTTCATCTTTTTTTTTCGTTTTTCTTTTCACCTCAGATGCAGCAAGACAACACAGGTAGAAAGAGTAAAGACAAACAAGTCATTTATTTACCTTTACTTAGATAAAGTGACGCGTCTTGTTGTGTTTGCCTTTTGGAGTGTAGTCTTGGTTGGCTTACCCTTTTGGTGGAAAACAACAGAAGTATATAGAGCTAGTTTACCGTTTGACGAGATTGATACACGATATCAGAAACAAGTAAGAACAGTGCTTTATTATTTAAAAAAAAACAGTTATTGAATCTATTCATTTTTAGGCATGCGATTTTGTAATGCCCACTCAATTGACTATCTTTGTTCCTCCACAACTCAATAAGCAAGAACAAATCATTTCTGATATCAAACGTCAATTATCAACACATTCAAGATACAAGGATCAGTTCCCTATTGATATTCTGATAAAAGAATGGATAGGAGATGTTGTGGAAGGACATGATGAAGCACCTATTGGCGATTATTTTATTTATGTTAATCAAGCAGAAAAAGACACTCTTTATGTTGGAAGTGAGAGATCAAGTCAATTAAGCATCAAAGACATGACACTAGGTGAGAGGAACAGAAGAGAATAAAGTATAAGCTCATGCTCTCCATAGATAGAGTGACAAAAGCCATTGCCACATTAATAACGCCCATTTACTTGAATAAACAAGAAAACTTGGGCAACATTGCCTGTCATGTTGAAGGCACAAACAAGGTAAGCATAGCGTCGTCTACAGACCAGCTTTTTAAGAGTATATAGAACGATGTGGCAAGCATGCGTGCACTCAAGTATTCTTCTCAATATGGAGCTACCATTAGTTTGATGAACAACAATCCAGAACATATGCGTATGGATTGGGATATTCGTGATGCCATCAATGCTTATTTCACTCCTTTTATCAAAGCTGTCTCTACTGTCTCTAACCTTACCATCACATCACAGGTAACATGGTTGTCTAATAAACAAACAATCTCATTTTGTAGATTCAAAATTATGCGCCATTGTCTTTGAAACCCAAATACAAGGAAAGAGAAGGCAAACCCAATTATTATTATTTTGAACCTCAGCATTTGCCTCACTTTGTCAATTCTGCAGAATGGAATTTAGCATCCACAATCACTTCATACCCAAGTATTCATTTCATTTTATATGTCCCCTCTGCTGATGAATCCCCACTTCGTATTCATGATGCTAAAGGTAAAGACCTATACATGCTGCCAATAGTAACCTTGGTTTACAGGACAACCTCTTTTGACAAGTGCGTTTCTTATTCCTCGCTGGGGAAGTGTTGTCATCAAAAACCCGCCTCGAAATGCAACTGGAGAATATCGATTTACCAAGCAAGATTTGCAGCCTATTATTAAGATCTTTGTTTCTCAATTGAGAAGCTTAATTGGTGTTCAAGACATGGAGAGTCATGTTCCCAAGCAATTGGTATGTGTCTTACTCTATTGACTTGTACTTATCGATAAAGGTACATGATTACCAAGTGACATTTGCACCAGCCACACACACAGGTATCACAACATTGGAAAAAGACAACTTAATTCGAACAAGAACACTTGAGAATGTTGTCAATACTATCTCTACTTTAAAATCTTTAGCTCAGTTGGTAGATGAAATCCCCAACATGGTAGTTCAAGATCATATTAGTGACAAAGTACATCATTCTTTGAATGCATTGGATCTTGTGGATACTGCTCTACGTAAGAGGGACTATTTGAATGCTTTGCAAAACTCAATTGAAGCGATTGAACTGGCTGAAAAGGCATTTTTTGATCCAACCATGGTATCTATGCTTTATTTCCCTGATGAGCATAAATATGCTATTTATATGCCATTGTTTGTACCTATTTCTGTTCCTTTAATGATGGCCTTGTTAAAGGAAATCAAGAAACTAAAGCAAGCAAAGACATTAAAGCAAAAAGAAGAATAATGTAAATATACATTTTTTTTATTTAAAATACACAAGAATAAGGACAAATTACACATACAGTCTATTATTTTTTGGTTGAGGGTTGATGGACACCAAATCGATAGTCAAGATCCAGCAACATTTTTAGTGCATTTGTAGAGCGAAGCGTAGTTTTGTGTTCAATAGTTTGTACAGGATTAACGATAGCTGTGGTAGTAGTAGTAGAAGTGGTATTTGCAGCAGATCCATGGCCAGGAAGGGGTAAGAATTGGTGTAAGAGTTCATACACAGTCAGAGTGACACCGAATTGAGGTGAAGAACGGAAGATACGAGCAGGGCCACCCTTAAAGAAGGCCTTGAATCCTTCTTCACGGAAGATCTTTCTAGCAGCATCAACAATACCATTGTATGTTGTCTGGCCTTTACGTGCTTCGACTTGCAAACGAGTCTTGATCACATCAGCAGGTGTTGTAAAGTAAGCAGCAGGCATACCGGCAATAGCACCAGCCATCAAAAGCTCAGTAATCTTCAATTTATGATCAGGACCTTCCTTAAACAAGTCTTTCTTCAAGTGAGCATAGGCAGGGAAATAGATGGCAGAGAAAGGCACGTCTCTTAAAAGACAGGCACTGACACCCTTATACAAACCAACAATACCCAAATGCTTTACGATCCAGATAGCAGAACGTTTAGGAGCAACTTCACCAGGAGCCAAATGCTTTAATTGTTCACCTTGGATTTGAAGACGAATCTTGACGATTTCCAAAGGATTTGTAAACACGACTTGAGATGCACCAGCAGCACCACCAGCAATCATTTCTTGCCAAAACTTGATCTCGCCATTGTTTCTACTGGTAAATTGACTACGAACAAAATCGTTGACAGTCAATTTGATGGCTTTTTCAGGTGCAACACCCTATCGCAGTATGATTAGAATCAAGCCCAAAATTAGATATATATATATATATATAGATTGACTTACCACAAGTTGAGGACCCAGACCTCGATACAGACCTGCAAAACCTTCATTCTTTATTACCTTTTTGAAACAGTCTAAACTGTTCTTGTATAAGAGTTCACCAACCACTTTTGATCTTTGATTTTGCATACGCGTCTTGACCAAATCAATAGGGTATACAGCAGTGGCACCAACAGCACCAGCCACTGAACCAAGTGCAAAAGAATAGGCGCTCTCAATGATTTGCCAAAGAGCACCATGCTTGGGTTGTTGAGGATGATCGACATATAATTTTTCAGTTGCTTCTTCTAATTCTTTATGCGATGTAGTCCAACGAGGATCCAAGATACGAGCAAAATCGTCTAAACTAAGCACACCAGAATCGTCATCAACACCAGCAAAATGGAAAATCACATCCACTTCCATAGGCGTAAAAGCAGTGTAACGACTGGCTTCATGAGCATGCTTTAAGAAATCAGCCTTGGTGATCTTTTTATCAGCATTGGCTTCAATAGCCTTACGAATCACAAGTTCCACCATATCGATATTGCGAATCACGTTATGAAAAGCAACCACAGAAGAGAAACTGATTTTGTTACTACTGGTGAGGTTACAAAGGGTAGGTAAATGATCGATCACATCGTCTGACAACTTGTGCTTTGCAACATCCAAAATAATCTTCTTAAAATCTTCAGGAGCAATAAAACCGGAATGATCCTTGTCATAATGCTTAAATTCTTGACGAAGACGTTCGCCTTGCAAACCCTTGATGAGTTGAGTGAACTCCTGGTAGCTTAATTCATGATGACCTTCTTTTGAACCAATGTATAGCTTGAGCCAATCGCAATCAAAGTCAAAAGGAACAGCGTCATCAGGCATATTGCTGGACAACACACTCTTGAACTGATCAAATGTTACCTTACCCGTACCATTTACGTCAAACACACGAAAAGCGACTTCGTACTCCGCATCAGGCTTTGACAATAAGTCTTCAAAAATCACAAAATCATCAAAAGAAATAGCCCCCTTGTTTGTTCTGTCTGCAATTTTGTACAAGAGTTCAAATTGATCTCTTTGGATCTTTTTGAAGTCTTCACCGGGTACGATGGCAGACAAAAAGTCTTCACGGGTCATGAATTTTTCCTTGTGTTCATTTTCAATGGTGGCGTATTTTTGAAAAGTACGACGGTACTGTTCTAAGCGACTCACTGTATCTGCCATAGTTATGTAAAGAAAAAAAAAGAAGCAAAGAAAGAGAGATAAAGAGAAAAAAGGAAGGAAAAAAAAAAAAAGGAAGGAGGGGATTTTACACACAAAGAGACAAAGTTCGTTAAGGAACGAGACAAAAATAAAATACGTGCACGGAAACATCGGATAGATTCAAAGCCCAAGCCAATGAAAAACGTGAATCTTGGGGAACCAGTTCATCCAACAACTTCATTTTCGTAGATCTACATCTATTTTTTTTTACGTTTTTCTGATGATGTGGAACCTATTGATTTACTCTAACTAATATCGTTCTTTGTTTTGAATTCAAAAGAACAGTTAGTAGATTTATAGTCAAAAATATATATAAAATAGAAGGAACCAATCACTTTATAGAGCATGTGAATATTGGCACAAATAAACTGGGGGAGACAGGAGAGGATTTCCCGTCTAACCTTAAACCAGTTACGGGTTCCAAATGGAGAAATATTCTACGGGAAGTTCAAAGCCAGTTTAATAAAGTACATATATCTTTGAATTAAACTTGTTATTAAATGAACATTTATGTTGTTCTAAATTACAAGATAGATTTCTGTAAGATGAAGACGTTTCTGTTTTCATTCAATATGTCATTTTGATCATATTGGCTCAGTTGTATTTTTTTTTCGAATTCCTCTTTTCCCACAGTGACTCATTTTACACTTGAAGTATTTAATTTCATTAGTAACATGGTTTATTTTGAGGGGAGATCACTTTGAAATCTTTTTGATTGACCTGACTTGGCGTAAACTACTTTTATTGTTATCAACTCATACCTTCATTGTTTAATTGCGAAAGCAGCAAGGCATCTGTATATCATCAGATAAATAAATATTAGACTCATAGCTGAGCCATTTGATTTCGATAAACGTGTATTCATGATAACATCAGCAGGTATTTGCGTTCTTTTGTATAGTTTTTTTTGGGCAGGTCCAAAATATTTCTAGGAGACTGGTTTACAGCTATTTGAGGTACAACACATTGTTTATACACCTTTCCCCATAAGTTTCGGCATGCTTGACCCACCTCATACAGTTCTTAACAATACATAGCGTGAGTTTTGAGTTAGCGACTAAGATTTCGTTTGAAATTACTCTCCTTAAAATATTATTCATGCTTAAGTTTTTGCATGTATAAGCTTCTTCATTGTTTGGATTTACTGGTAAAAATACAGCATCCAAAAAATTTATGAGTTGAACTTGACTGACTAAAGCATTTGATTTGATTGCTTTATTCAATAGCTTCAATTATCTTTAAATAAGAAAGATATATAGTAGGAATGGCTTGTAAGGATCATCTTTATAAAAAATTTCAAGATTTATTTCTTCAGTTAAATCAGGTAATTCGTTAACTTTATTTTTACTACAATCTTCATGGTAAAGTATACATATTGCATGTTCTCTTGTAATGGTAGTCATTGTTGAAAATACCAAAAGTAAAAGCAAGATAGCCTGAGTCCGGTTTTCGTATCGAACATGCTCAAACGGAAATCCGTAGAGTACCAGGTAGAAAGGGGATGGTCAAAGAATACTCCATCTACTCTATTGATCATTCCAAAAAGTAACTACTTTTATATGAATATGTAATTTTTTTTTCAACAGATCATTTTATAGCAACAAACAGTGTTCAATTGTTTATCACATAAAGAAACCAGTAATTTGTCAAATGCCTTTAAAAACATACATACTTTGTAGCTACCAAATAATTTACACCCCATTTTTGAATAAAATTGACAAGTATAATGATTCCACCAGTGGATTGGCAGCCCGCTGCAGGCGCAAGTATTTTTCAAAGTAAACCATCATTTCTGCTTTCCAATTCCCTTTTTTTGAGTTTCTTGTGTTTGCGCATACATAAAAGAACATACAATGAGAATGGTACATTTTGTCACTTTGAGAAAATTAGATGCCCGCAACCAAAAATTAATGATACTAGCTCAAAAATGAATGTCCTTGTATGTCCAGAAATTTTGTCATTTGGAAATACAGCGAAGGCAACGCCAAAGGGCGGGTGGAAAAGATCCTAAAGAGTGTTTTTTTACAACCCAATGTGCAGAAAAATACAGTAAGTGCAACGCCAATGAGCGATTTTTTTTTAAAAAAAGAAAATTTCAATTGGAGTGGTTTAATTTTTATTAAAAATTACCAGGTGCAAATCTTTAGGTGTGGTAGAAGCTAATATAATTACAAATTTTGAAACTCTTCTAGGTATCTTATCTTTTTTTTTTGTAATTTTAAAATTTCCTCTGATAATCCTTTCATTTCCTGTAATTTTCTTTTTAGCGTTCTTGTTAATTTGAGTTTTGCATTCTCAATATTAATATCCAAGTCATTAGCATTGGTAGTAGTATTGATGTTGGTATTAGCATCAGTAATAGTGCTAATACCCAATCCATTATCAGATAGATTTGCTGTATCGCTAGGATTAGTGGTAGTATTGCTGTTGCTATTGGCATTGGTATCGGTAGTAGTATTGCTGCTTCCGTTGATTTTATTGTTAATGCCGACAGTACTACTAGTTCTTCCGCTTCTGCCGTTATGTCTTTAGTTTCTAACCCAGTAACTTATCCTTCTATTCAATCTACAGTAAGTTCGACATGTCTTTCTATTTTAACAGCCACTAAATTAACATCTGTTTTAGTGGTCAATTAATGGCAAAAATGTTGGTAAATTGTTATCAGATCCGCGTAACAATGCTGTTGCATTAAAAGAGAACAACAAAAAAATGACAGTCATTCAGAAACTGTAAGTCCATATATTTAGACATAAAGGCTAACTTGTGCTCTTTAGAATGCTGAACTACGTGTTTTTCACTTCTTCAATGAAAGCCAATTCAATGACAAAATTTTTACCTTCTGATATCCATACATACTTGACCTGGCTCAACAAAAGATCGTTTCCTTGTATATCTAGTTGAGCTCAAGAATGGGTAAGAGAACTCAAAGCGGTAAATCAAATAAAACAGATATCAAAAAAGTTTACTGAACTCTCTTTATTTTGTAGATCTATGACAATCACTATTCTACCACAACTGCATATAAAGACGACTTGATCTTGAAATTAAGGAGTAAGACATTTGACTACATAAGTGAAGCATTAAATACCAATGATGATAATCTATTGGTATATGCAAATGTGTCAAATGATATGTAGGCTAAAATCATAGACTTTCATTAAAAGCAATGGTATACTGATCTTTGTAAAACAGCGTCCTGTCTCATAAAAGATGGTGCCAGAATGATATGGCCGAGACTATGTTTATCTATCCCCTCTTCTCTCCACTTGTAAGACATACTCTCCCTTCTGAAAAAACATAGAATTTTAAAATTCTGTGTATAATAATGAGGCATTGAACAGCTAGTATTTTTCAATTTGAAACCAACTTTTGGCACATTGAACACTGCACTTGATCTTATCCTTTTTTGTTCCGGAATGGCGCACCCATCCTCTAAACCATCCCACTTCCATTGTCAATGCGTGCTACCAAGCTTTTGATCACTTTGGTATCAAATTTGATTTCTCGGGCTGTTCGGTAGCCACTTTGCTACAACTGCCGCTTCATTACTTGTTAAAGTCTTACCCAACTAATCACTGGTTGAACAGGCATAAAAAATTCTTAGCAAGCAATTTCTTCATCTATGACTCTCGGCTTTGTCGTCTACTGCTGCAAGTTGAAACTGAATATACCCACAAGCCATCGCTGTGCCGAAGGCTGAAAAGAGAAATCTTGGAACTACGAACAGTGAAATTAAAACCGTATCTTTTTGATCATATTGTTACCAACGTTGATGAAGAAACCCAACTTGTACCCCACATTACTACTCTGGTTAACCAACTTCAACACAATCAACACTGGTACAGTTATACCTCTCAAAACTTTAGCAATTTGAAAATTAATTGGACAATATCTTTATTCTCTTCTATTCCAACAAAAGATATCAAGACTTTTTGGTCGCTCCCCATCTCACTCCCTGCTCGAAACCACTGGTACAGGGTAATTTCCCGGAAACTGCCCACCGCCACATATCTTTATCAGATTGGAACTGTACCCAGTACTCTCTGTAGGCTGTGTAACTTGACAAGCAAAGACTTTGAACACTTTCTTGTTTCTTGTCTAAACAAGAACTCTATTTGGTCCATGGTACTCCAATACCATTTCCCCACTTATCTGTTATCCAATCGTGATATTCTAAATGCATTGCTCTCTATCAAGTCTCCCTTCCATAAAAAATCTAGCCTCTATCGATCTTTCTTGGTAATCGTTTCCACTACGCAATTTTACATCTGGAGAGCTTACTGGCAACTCATTCTCCACAACATACCTTTTACTGCCGATACAATTCTCACAACTATCAATCGACAAATCCACATTCTTACGAATAGGATTCCCGATTAAATAGCAAAAAACAAATATCAAGTTTCACCTCTACGAGTATGTGTGACTTGTGATGTTTTGATAATAGAGAGTTATATGATAAGATAATATAGAGACAAAGGTAGATACTTTGAGACTGTTTATACAATTCTATTGTTCTTTTTGACTATAAATTATTCTAGCATATTTATACATGAAGAGATGTCGGAGTAAGTAGTAGCAGAGTTCGTGCAAATGACTGGATTTCGGTTATAAGTCTTGATCTATTAAAAGATACATTGTCTTATTCAGTACAAGAGGTTCTTTTATGTCTATGTCTGATGTAAATTGATTATGATATATTTTAGTATGTAATTGAAGACTTATTTAATGTCAGATTGTCACATGACTAAACAAGTTAATCAAAACTTGATTTACAAAAAAAAAAAAACTTTGTAAACTCCTATTTAATCATGCCGTATAAAATTTAGCCGAAGGATCGTCCTCAATGACTTGTTGATTTTTTTTTGTGACTTAGGCCTTTTTCAAGCTGTTATTGTATTTTTCAGCAATTAAGAGACAGTCTCAGAGAAAATAAGAGAAAATTATTGGATAAAATAAGAGAAAATTTTAGATCAATTAAGAGAAAACTGACCAATAAAATAAGAGAAAAACACAGGAAAAATTAAGAGAGAGAAAAAGGGGCAATTAGTAGAAAGCACTTTTCTCACTATTATTAACAAAAAATGGATATTGACTATGATATGAACGAGATCTCTCTACGCGACGAAGATATTGAAGCTGTACCCGAGATTATTGTCAGTGTAATGTCGATGATGAGAAAGAAGTGGGAGTATAACATCACTGCATCAGCCATGGAGTTAGATGAAGATGTGACGATGGAACTGAAGGAAGGGCACGAGGGTGATGAGCCCAGTAATAGCTCGGACGAGGAGGAAAATGAAGCTGATGTGCAGAGTAGTGAGAGCGATTTGAAAGAAGAGAAGCCTCTCAGAGACCTGACTGAAAAAAAAGACGACGCTAGCAATGCTAGACGTATATACACTCAGCAGGATATCAACAAGCTTATTGCTCTGTTAGTTGAACAGGTACCTATAAAGGATGCAGCTTTAAAGACAGGAATAAATGAAAAATCAGCCTACCGTTTCAAATCGCAGTGGCAGAAAACTGGGGAGGTACCTCAACAGAAGAAAAGAGGACGCAGAATGGGAACTGTCTCTGAGCTTACTGAGAAGCACTCGAAGTTTATTATCGACCTTGTTGATGAGCGTTCAACTACAACTGTAGCTGGAATACACGAGTCATTGATCATAGAGTTTCCAAGTCTCTCTGCAAGCCCATCCGCAGTATACAGACATCTTAGGACCAGCTGTGCACTATCTATGAAGAAGTTGGAGAAGATTTCAGTTGCTAGAAATTCAGAAGAAACTTTGAAGAAGAGAAAGGAGACCATCCTTCAATGGCTAGCTGATAGAGAAATTGACTTTGAGAACAATTGCGTATTTTTGGATGAAGCAGGATTCAATCTTCACATGACACGCACTCGTGGCTGGTCTAAGAAGGGAGCACCTGCTAAGACAACTGTCCCTGCTTCAAAAGGCACTACAATAACCATCCTTGGTGCCATCTCAAGTGCCGGCGTTATTGACATTTCTTTGAGAAAGCCAATAATGGTTTCGAGAGCTAAGAAGAGAAGAGTAGATGGTAAGGTTGTTACAACAACAGCCAAAGTTGGAACAAGGGCCGAGCATTATCTAAATTACTTGAGTAATGTGATGGATGTTCTTGACCGAAACAACATGAGGGGTTTTTACTTGGTAATGGACAATGCTCCCATACATAAGCCAGCTACAGTAAGAAATTTGATAGAAAGCAGAGGCTATAGGTGTGTATATCTTCCACCATACTCACCATTCCTAAACCCAATTGAGCTATTCTGGTCGAAGGTGAAGTATGGTGTCAAAAGAAAACCTTTCGAAACTGGTGAGACACTCACACCCAGAATCATGGATGCCTGCTCCAAGGTAACCAAGAAAGACTGCCAAGGCTGGATCCACCATTCCCTCGGATTTTTTGAAAAGTGCTTAGCCCTGGAGAAAAACTTATAATGAGATTAAAGTATAAATAAGCTTTCTACTAATTGCCCCTTTTTTTCTCTCTTAATTTTTCCTGTGTTTTTCTCTTATTTTATTGGTCAGTTTTCTCTTAATTGATCTAAAATTTTCTCTTATTTTATCCAATAATTTTCTCTTATTTTCTCTGAGACTGTCTCTTAATTGCTGAAAAATACAATATCTTCAAGTTCGTGGAAATGCCATCTAAGGTAATAGTAGTACTAGAACATTTCCATAAGTAAATGGGGAGGAGGGATTGGAGAGATGAAAATGCACTCTTTTGGGAGGATCATGGAAGGAAGTACCAAACTTATTCCTGCGGTTTTCAATGTATATTCTCTCAGGCCTTTTGGATAAGATCAAGTGCAGTGTTCAATGTGCCAAAAGTTGGTTTCAAATTGAAAAATACTAGCTGTTCAATGCCTCATTATTATACACAGAATTTTAAAATTCTATGTTTTTTCAGAAGGGACAGACAGTTTGAAATGACCTAAAGCAATTGAAGATTTGCAAAAAAAAAAAAAAAAAAAAAAAAAAAACTCGTAAACGCCAGGAACTTTTCATGAACGTAATAGATTTATAAGAAATATGATAGAAAGTGATAAGCCACTGAGGATGATCATTCGACCAAACTCTATCCGGCGTGATTGAATAAGGGGACTCTTCATCACTTTTCACGGGATTTAAAGTAAATAAGTAAAAATCAAATTCTAGAAATTAAGCAGAGCATGAGATACATAAATAATATTTGCCGCTAAGTGGAGATTTATCGAGTTTTTTTAATATTTTATTTTTTCAATAAAGTGTAAAAGTAAAGCTATGGATATCACTTAAAATAAAACATATGAAAAAGACTCTGATTTTTAGAAAAAGCAAAATCCCTACTGTCCAGCCTATTTACTTACATCGGGGATGTTCCCTGAGAAAATCTACGGGTGTTCCTTAATATACTTGTTGAGGATATTGTTTCTTTGTCAAGGCAGACATTTACTCAGTTAGCCTAGCGTCCAAGCAATTGGTATGTAAGAGAAGAAGAGCAATTTTCTTGTTTGGCTTTGTAAATAGCTGTTGTATTTAACCTGTTCATTTGTATCTTGACATGTTGTGAATCTTTTTTTCCGCTTTCGTTTGAATAACTTCAATTCTTTTGGCATGGTTTACTTTCAAGTTGATCTTATTATTTAAAGTGCCTTTCTATGTCTTGGGAGGATGAAATTCGCAACAATGAATATGTAATTTAAGAAGAAAAAGACTTTAATAGCATGTGCTTTAGTATATCATAATCAATATTGACTGTCATAACTTGAAGGCAGTCCCTTCCTTCAAGTTATTTAAGTCATTGATTCAATGGGCTATCAGTGAATAAGTTTTCTTTTCGGTTAAACGCCTTAATTAAGGACTTTATCATTTTTCTTAGAATATTGTGGATAGTACCAAAACTAAAATGACCTTTTCATGACGCTTATTCGACTTTAGCTGAAGAATGGAAATATCAGAAAGAGAAGCTTATCGAAAAAAAAATCAAGCCATACTGTACAACTTGAAAAGTGGGGGTCTGAAGAATGAATGAGTGTCGGAGAAGTGAAGAATTGCATCATTTAATGATCAGAAAACATAATATCCCCCCTTTATTCGAAATCATTTATCTACTTTTTTTTCTTTAACTCTTTCTCTTTTCTTTCTTCATTCTTTATATAAAAAAAATGATAGAACTAATTGTGTCTTCTGTTCAGGTATGCAATTTACAGAATATGTGATAAACAAAAACTGACTTTTCAAAAGGCAATTATGCAAGTAATAGTGATCGTCTTTACAGGTGTCATTTTATCAAAGCATGGCTATATTGACAGTGATAAACAAAAAGTAATGTATACACATGATACTCTTGTTGTACTTACAGTATGATTAGTGGCTATCTACACTCAATATCAGTTTCTTTACACCTTGTTTGCTCTTTTCCAGCATTGCATCCGTCATTTCTTTAGAACGACTATTGGCTTATTGGCCAATCCCTGCATTTTATGCCTTATACACATTAATATCATGGTTATTATGTCAAATTGCATCTCCACTCTTTAAGGTTGACAAATATTACAGACCCTTTGTGTCTGCTTGTGTTATGTTCCCGAATACAAATTCACTTCCTGTAGCCATTATTTCCAGTCTAGCTATATCTGAAGCCGGTAAATCTCTTTATTGGAATTCTGATGATAATCAATCTATGGTATCTGCTCGGTAAAGTATACATTTTTCTTATCTATCTTCTGCAAATGCCCCCTTTTTTTCTTACTCTTATGGTTCTTCCCCTTTTACCTTAGTGGGCTTTCATATACGTTATTTTTCGGATTGTTTAGTAATATTTTACGATGGTCTTATGGATACAGTTTATTACAGAAGAATGATGAAGAAAAAGACGGTTTAGATATGGACGAAGAAGCCGTTTTATCGAAGTCATCACATCATCATGACTATGGAACAACATCTTCTTCAAAATCCGTCGTCACTGTGCATAATGGTTGGGGCATTTCAAACTTGTTCAAGTCAATCAACAAATGGATGACGCCTCCACTTTATGCTGTTGCCTTTGCACTTTTAGTTGGCCTTTGTCCACCTCTCAAGAGTCTCTTTTACCATAGTGCTCTCAATACTGCTTTTACAAAAGCCATTGAATCCTGTGGCAAAGTATCTGTGCCTATCATTCTTCTCTGTTTAGGTGCTCAACTCAAAAGTATTCGAGAAACACCATCAACCAAGAATCCCAAATATCGCAAGCCTGTGTGTGTTGCTCTCTTTATTCGTATGATATTGACTCCTTTAATTGTGTTGCCTACAGTATTTGCTTTTGCAACATGGGGTGGTGCTATTTCCAAGTTAGCTCATGATCCTATCTTTATTGTCAGTATGGTTATAGTAGGATGTACACCCACTGCAATCAATTTAGCACAAATCACACAAGTCAGTGGGATGTTTGAAGAAGAAATGTTAAATCTCTTGTTCTGGAGTTATGGAGTTGCTTGTGTACCCATCTGTACATTGGTTGTCTTTTTAGCTTTATTAATGGTAGGCAAGCCATAAAATATACCCCCTCTTTCCCCATTTTTGTATATATTATTCTTTATTACTTGCAGAAAAGTAACTGGGTATCCAATATGAATCAACATCTCCATATCTATCAAGCCATGCAATACTATCTTGTAATAAATGTTGCTATGACGTATGAGCCTATCGTTTCTATTCTATATGTTCACTTACTGTAGCTGTATTGATTCTTTCTGTAGTCCATCCCAATTCATTCTTGACCATGTCATGATTTATATAGCCCGTTTTCTAAAGACACATAAGAATACAGCAACCAAAGAAGAAGATTACTTACTTGTGCGAGTAATAATAAGCTAGCTTGATCTTTGTCTAGTTCTTTGGGTACAGAACGAACTAGTTTTCGATTGCCTATCTGTATTACTTCATATCCGCCACTCAAAGGTTTAAGTGTCTTGATAGCCCTTGTGATATCATCTTCTGAAACTTGCTGTTGTTGCTGTCTCATGACCTGAACACGTCGCATAATTTCATTCAACTCGGTTAATCCACCATCGTTGGTTCTGCTGACAATACACGCTTCAATGATTTGTATTCCCAGTTCATAATAAAAGTCGCCTACACCTAACAAATCAGCCCAAAAGCCCTTGTTGGCTACATGTGGCATTAGTACATATACATACACACTAGTCAAAACTGCTTACAAGCTAAAGGATCAACACCAATATTAGCACACATGCGTTGAAAATGAGCTCGAAAAGTAGGGTCTTTTCGAATATCTTTTCGATGTCGTGTTGCAAACTCTTGTAGGTTTGTCTTGAAGACTTCCATTTGTTTTTGAAGCTATTATCATGTTATTCATGTTTTCTCATCTTGTCTAATATACCTGTTCGAGTTCTTTGGCAGCTATTGAACTACCAATTTGCTTGTAATCTTGCTAACGTAACAACATTGAGCAAAAGAGAATAAACTTAGCTTCTTCTTTACCTCTGTTCGTTTTCTAAGGTCGGCCTGGGCCATACCAACAGCTCTTCTTCTCATTAGGATAGTTGTAAAGGGGGGTACAAGAAGAAAAAAAACAGATGGATCAAACTCCGTTTCCGTTATGCATCTTTCTTGACATGAAGCATATTGTCTTAAACAGACTAAAAGAAAAGGAATACATGGCGTCGTTTGAATCAACTTGCTCAACTCAAGAAAGTGAAAACAATCTCACTATGTAGCAATGCCTTTTTATCATTATAAAGTATTGTTCATGTTACAAAATGAAGCTATTCGATGTTTTTATTATACGATTTTCTTTTTGGAGGTATCTTAAGTACCCAATTCAGACTGCTGTTGATGGTCTTGATGATATACTTGTTGAGGCATTTTATCATGAATAGCCTGTAACTCAGCATGCAAGATGGCTTGTTCAATTTGACTTGTGATGTGATGTTCGCTGGTGTCTATCAACCCATAACCAGATCTCTCCAATCGAGCCACTTCAGCTACTAAATGTCGAACCACATCTTCAGGCGACTCTTGGTTGATCAATCCTGGATGTGTGACAACCGCTTCTTCTGATGACTTTTTGATTCGTTTGGGTGCAGGTGCTCTTGGTTCGTGATTATGCATATTCTTGGGTACTCGTACATTCCATTGGTCGTCCTTCTCACTGATACGAATTGAGTATTTACATCCCACTTTAATGCTATCGCGTTTTTTAGGATACGTTGTTGACTTTTCTTTCCATGTCACTCGATAATGACCTCCTTGTACGCAGCCTAATACAATGTGTCTTGTGCCTTTAGCTGGATCGAGTTGCGAAGTGCGCCTACTGACACAATAGCCTTCTGAAGATGCAAGTGATTTGGCAAAAGTTTCTGCTTCCTGAAGGTTTTTGAATTGAGCTAGATTTCTTTTGGGTGTAGTCATGGCGTGTAAAAGAAATTGTGTCCGAGAAAAAAAAAAGAGTGTGTATGAGAAAAGACGTCCTTTGAAGAAAAAGATGTGTCCGAAACTAGCCATTGGGCCTTTTGAAAAAAATCCAAAAAAAAAAGAACAAAACCAGCCATCATAGTATACGCCTTTTCTTTTTTCAGTTATGTAATAGAGTAAATTGTTTTTAGCATAATAGTTACGCTTACTCAAGTTTTTTTTAATGCCCGTTGCTCAAAACTGGCCTTTGAATTTGATGAGTCATTTTTCTTAATCATCAATGCAAGCAATACAGGGTCTTATGTCACTTGAATAGTGACAAAGAAACCAGAAAATATACTTGATCAAATGGTCTTTTAGACAGACTATCTTTGAAAAACCATGAAAGAGGTAGAATTCCTGTTTTTTTTTTCCAATCAAGTGTAGACAGAAACAAACGGTACTTGTATTACTATGACTGAAGTCATATTAGATTTTGATTGGATAATAAAAGATGGTTCAAGCGGATCCTTTTTGTTTGATTGGTCAAATGTACCAAATGGGTCATAGCCTATCCAAAATGCTGTATATTTAAGATTGAAAAAACACATACTTCTTTTTTCTTTCTTCTTTTCTCTATCTTATATTATGGCAGCTACTGACAAACTTATTATTTTTGACACAACTCTTCGTGATGGTGAACAAGTAAATATCTGCTTTTCTTACGGCCTATCATGTAACTCATATTCTTTCTAGTCACCTGGTGTCACTTTAAACACAGAAGAAAAGATTGAAATTGCTAAACAGTTATCTCGCCTTGGTGTAGACGTACTTGAGGCAGGTTTCCCAATTGCTTCAGTAGGTGATTTTGAAGCTGTTCAACGTATTGCGAGAGAAGTCGGTCCTTTGATGGTCGGCAGAGAAAAGATTGGACAACCTATGGTAAGATGTGCCATGATCCACTTTCTATTTAACTCATAGCATTAGACTATTTGTGGTCTTGCTCGTTCCACACCCAATGATATCAAACGCTGTGCTGAAGCCATTGCTCCTGCTCCTCGTAAGCGCATTCACGTCTTCCTTGCCACTTCTGATCTTCACCTTAAATACAAGCTCAAGATTGATCGTGACGAATGCATTAAGCGCGCTGTGGCTGCTGTCACACTTGCACGTTCATTTGTAGACGAAGTCGAGTTTTCTCCTGAAGATGCTGGTCGTTCCGACCCCGAATTTTTATGTCAAGTCCTTGGCAAAGTCATTGAAGCCGGCGCCACGACACTCAATATCCCTGACACAGTAGGTTACAACATGCCTGAAGAATACGGCAACCTGATCAAATACCTTGTGCAAAACACACCTGGTGCTGAAAAAGCCATCTTTTCCACTCACTGTCACAACGATCTTGGTTTGGCTACCGCCAACACATTGGCTGGTATTGTCAATGGTGCTCGTCAAGTGGAAGTAACTATCAACGGTATTGGTGAGCGTGCCGGTAATACCTCTATGGAAGAAGTGGTCATGTCCATCCATACTCACCCCAATTTCTTCCCTGTGTACCATACAATCAACACCACCATGATTTACCGTACCTCACAAATGGTCTCTACGCTTTCAGGTATGATGGTGCAACCCAACAAGGCCATTGTAGGCCGTAATGCTTTCCTTCATGAATCTGGTATTCATCAAGACGGTGTACTCAAGAACCGCCAAACCTACGAAATCATTACACCCGAAACAGTCGGTGTGACTGATATCAACTTGGTCCTTGGTAAGCACTCTGGTCGTAATGCTTTCCGTGAACGCTGTAAAGATCTTGGGTTCCCTGATATCTCTGAAGACGATTTCCAAAAGGCCTTTGATGACTTTAAAGCTCTCTGTGACAAGAAGAAGAACGTGAACGATGCTGATATTCTTGCTATCCTCAGTAACCAAATCAGTGCTACGGGTGCCAGTGCTTTCTATACACTTGTGTCTACGCAAGTGGTTGCTGGTGAGACTTCCATGGCCAGCGTCAAACTCATGGACGTCAAAGCAGAAAAAGAAATCACAGATGCTGCTGTGAGCGTCAATGGTCCAGTGGATGCTATTTTTGAAGCTATTCAACGTTGTGTGGGTCGTCAATTCCGTTTGACCAAGTTTGATATCAGTGCTGTAGGTGAAGGAAGTGATGCTTTAGGTAAAGCTGAGATTCAAGTGATGGTGGACCCTGCTAGTGTGAAGGAAGAACGCTTGACCAAGACTGCTTTTGCTGCTAGTATGGCTGATATTGACATTATTACTGCTGCTGCCAAAGCTTACTTAAGTGCTATCAACAAACAATTAGTATGGGAAAGTGAATTGACGGCTGGTACTGCTCGTAGTACAGGTGAAGAACGCCAAGTCGATCTTTAAAAAATCATTGCTGCATATATCTTTTTGTAAATAAAAAAAAAAAAAAAAAAATTCGAATCCTATTTTAAACATGTAGCTGTTGTTTAAAATCATCTATAAAAGAGAAAAAAAAACCGTCCATTTTTTTTCTTTCTTTCTTTCTTACTTTTTCTTTCTAACTATGGTTGTTTATGGAGGAGGTAAACACATGTCTATAATGAGGCACACAACTAAACTATTGACAGACGAAGTGAATGCACTTGTGCTTGATATTGGAACAAGTATGACGCGTGCAGGTTATGCAGGCGAAGACACACCTCGCGTCATGTTTCCTACCAGTGTAGGCTATATAGACCCTGTTCAGGAAACAGACGGTGATACAGTCATGGCTGGACACAAGAGACAATATTATATTGGTGATAACAAAGTCAATATGTTTAAAAGTCAAATGGAAATCAAGCATCCACTTCAAGATGGTTTAGGTAAATCCGATACATGTTAGATCCATTTTATATATATGTATATATGTATATGATAGTCGAGGACTGGGATGCTTATGAAGCCATTTGGCATGCAACATTTGACGATATGCTTCGTATTCGACCTGAAGAACACCCTTTGTTATGTACAGAACCTGCATGGAATACAAAAGAAAATCGTGAAAAAATGATTCAACTCGCTCTTGAAAAGTTTGATTTTCCTGCTTTTTATCTTGCACCTGATGCTGTCATGACAGCGTAAGTGATCACCCTATTCAGCCTATCACTATGGCTAAACTGTCTTAGATTTTCTGTTGGAAGAGCCACAGCCCTTGTGCTTGATTCAGGTGCAGGTGTGACAAGTGCAGTACCTGTTTATGATGGATTTGTGCTAAAAAAGGGTATTTTACATCAATCCTTTGCTGGTAATATGCTAGCAGAAAAGATCAAAGAACAACTCAAGACAGATTTGGACTATACAATCACACCTCGTTATAAGATTGCGAAAAAGACACCTGTTGAATTAGACCAACCACCTCAAATAGAATTACGTGCTTGTGAAGGATTAAGAGACAGTTTTGATGCTTATCAGACAACAGTAAGTAAAATCAGTGATGTATATGGGTTAACACATCATTAGCGAGTGATCAATGAATACAAAGAAACAGTATGTCAAGTTTCTGATGTTACATTTGATGAAGGGTAAACCATCAATAGACTATGATTGTATGTCGTTTGACTTTTTATTTCTTATTTTGTAGTCTATTATCATCAAGGCCAAAAAAGTTATTTGAATTCCCTGATGGATATCAACATCAATTTGGACTAGAAAGATACAAAGTACCTGAACTTCTTTTCCAGCCTCATATGAATGATACTGTATGTTCTGTTTTGTTCTTGTTATATGTCACTCATTCAAGATAGAAATTAACAGAACAAGAAGAAGAAGAACAAGAAGAAGAAGAAGAAGAAGAAGAAGAAAAAGAAAAGAAATCAAAGAGCCAATTAGGGGTTCATGAACTTGTTTATAATAGTATTAATAGTTGTGATATTGATCTTCGTCCACTCTTGTTCAATAATATTGTGGTTACTGGTGGCAATACACTTCTTGATGGATTTAATGAAAGACTTCATTATGAACTACCCTTAAAAGCACCCGGCGTAAGTCTATCTATCTATCTATAGTAATATCTCATCCTTTTTTTTTTTTTTCCTATCTACAGAGTAAAATCAAGATTCATGCTGCTGGTAATGCCACTGAGCGTAAAAGCAGTAGTTGGTTAGGTGGTTCTATTTTGGCTTCTTTAGGTACATTTCATCAATTATGGATTTCACGACATGAATATCAAGAATATGGTGCTTCTGTCATTCATAGAAAATGTTAATAAATCAGTTTATTTACACATATATTATGGTTAATAAGGAGGCGTATGATACAAGTCGTGTTTCTGTCGTTTGTTGGACCAAGCCAACTTTCTTTCGGACCAATAATCATTTGAAGTTGTAGGTGAATTATTAGGTGTAGTAGAAGGGGTATTATCAATCGATGGTCTGGGAATATCGTCTTTAAGATGGCCACAGTGCTTCTCTAGAATGTCATACAGCGTATTTTTTGAAAAGGGTTTAGGGAGGATATCATTCATACCAATGCCAATGTATTCCATAATATCATTATGGTTATAATTTGAAGTCATTGACACAATAGGTGTAACAGAGTCATAACGACGAATATTGCGTGTTGTGGCAATGCCGTCCATTTTAGGCATGACTATATCCTAAAGAAAAGAGATTGATAAGTATTTATATATAAGCAGAAAGACAAACAAGGCTATTTACCATCAAAATCAAATCATATTTGTTGATACTCATTTTCTGTAATGCTTCTAATCCGTCTTTGGCCAAATCAATTGAACAGCCGACCATGGTCAACATGCGTCCGCTTACATCCCGATAGACTGAATCATCATCCACGAGTAACACACGTGGGGGTGTCGCCCAGTTGGCAACCATCTTCTTCTTTCCTTTATCATAAGGCACTTGTGGTGATAAATAAAGATTGTCTTTTGTGTCTACAAGAGGTGTTTGAAGTATTAAATCTGTCATGGCATTTGGTTCAGACTGCCATTGAGGTTCTATTTTCATTGGTGTCTCTAAATACATATTTTTTTTTTTGTCAGTGAATGGTACATAAAACCAAGACTGAGTTTACCTTCTTGTTTTTTATGTAAAAGACATTCTTGTATTAATTCATCTTTTGTTCTCAGACACTTTTGGAATTCAGAAAGCTCAGTTAAAATTAATTTCTCTTTTGTGTTGAGTTGAGTCAAGGTTGTTTCTAACTCGATTTGTGTCTGTTTCAATTGATCTACTTGCGATTGAAGCTGTCGAGTGAATTCTAACAGATGTTGTGTGTTATCTAATGGAGGTGAAGGAGGACAAGACAAAGGTTCTTCTGAAGGCTTCTTTTTGCCTGGTGTTTTGCGTTTGATTTCTTCTAATAAATCTCTTCTGTCTCTTTTAAAGTGCGAATGTTCAAATTCCCAAATCTAATTTAAGTAAGCAAACAAGATAGATAGAATGGACTTTTACTTGATCACCGTATAATTTATGATTTTCATCTGCATGACTTCGTATCTTGTGGAAATCATATTTATTCAGTTGGCGTACAAAACTAGCGAAATTGCAATGCTTAAAATGTTTAGGGAGTATTGTTTTAGAGAATTCATTCGTGTCCTTGACAAGAAAACTATTGCCTGAAGGACTCCAGCAAAACACATCTTGAAATGCTTGATTTTCCAACATGCTAACATTAAAAAAAAAATAGATTATCAGCTGATGAACTCGCTTTTTTTCCCTTTTACCGAAACAATTTCTGTATAAAGTCAGGAACGGCTTCAGTCTTGTTTTTGGCGTTACTTTTAATCACTCGCTTAAGTGATTTATCTGAAAAAGAATGATCGTGTATTTCTTTCATAATATTATGATTTTAAGAAAAAATAAGAGAGAAAGATAAAAAAAAAAAAGAAATATAACTTATTCTGTATTTTTTTTTTTTTTTTTTTTTTTTTTTTTTATAAAAAAAGCTTGCTTTACCCTATTAGGCTATTCAACGTCACCTAATTGAAACTAGTATTTTTTTTAACATTTCCAAAGTGCTGTCAAACAGATTTCTTCATATTTTTCAATCTCAGCATATACAAAAAAAAAAAAGGACAGAAAAATTTTTTCTACAATCTAACTTCTTCCATTTCTTCGTTATCTTCATCTTCATCTGTAGAAATAGCTTCTTCTACATTGGTTGTCATATTTTGTCTCTCAGCTGCAGATAATCTTTGTTTGAATTCGGGCTTCAATTGGTAGTTACCAGCATAAGGACCACGCTTGTTGAGAATACAAATCTCACTTAATACTTCCTTCAGGTATTGATTGGGTTGCTTTGTATGTTCAACAATACCCTTGAATGACCAATAAGGGAATTTATCAAATGCAGCAAACAAAAGGTCCATAAGTTCATTTCTAGGCATACGTGTTGCTTTTTCTTTATCCAATTTAGGTTTCTTGGTTGTCTACAAAAGAAAATCAATAAGGAAAATCAATCATATCATTCAACTTACAACAAAGTCAGAAAAGTTACTGTTGGGCATACCACTGCTTGCACCAGGAACAAACATCGGTTGATTGGTCTGTCCAATAGGCTGTACTGATCTTTGAGGTGTGCCTGCCTCTCTCACACGTTTTCGCATGATGTCTCGATAAGCACTTGCTTCAGAAGGTGTTGCTGTACATTCATGATGAATTGTGCCACTAATGGCTTTGCCTCCATTCGCATGTTCTGAGAAGACAAACTTATTCTGTACTTCGCCTGGTGTGATTTGAATATTGTATTTCCTTGGAAGTCCAGACACTGCTTCTTCTTCTGGCAAGACAAGTTCAATCTAAATAATAATAAAAAAAAGAAAGTCAGTATAACAATAAAAGATAATATGGTTATTGTACATTAGCTGGTTTTCCTGGTGGCACTCTGTCAATAAAGTGTGAGTCTATCTTGTGAAAACTAAAATACGTTACTTGTTGTAGATACGAATGCTTCCTAGTCTAACATTATCTTCATCTACATTTCTCCATCGATCTGCCAAGAATTTAGGGACCTATTTGTTCATCAGTATACAGTCAGGTCATTCAAGAAATTTACTTTAACAAGCCAGACTTTCGTGTCTAGTTCATCAAGTCGAAGATCTTCTGCATCGTCTTCATCATAGACTTCGTCCAAAGATCCTGGATCGTCTTCAAATAGTGCATCTACATCGTTTTGATCAGACATTATTTATGCACTCAATATACAAAAAAAAAAAAATAATAATAATAAGAGAAAGAAAGAAAAAGAAAAAGATACACGTCGCCTATATATATATATAAAAAGAAAAGCAAAAGACTGAGCTTTAAAAAAAATGATCATAATGATGCTTTAGAAAGATATTTGCTTGGCAAAAATGTAGTTTTATTAACCCAAAAAGTTGATACAAAACAGATGAAGAAGAATAGAGCAAACAACAAAATCAGCAAAAGCTCTATTCAATGCATGAGTCTGATGTTACATGATCACTTATTTCATTACCTTTCTGGTGAAATAGTCTTGAAAGACGCTTTGTTTTCTGTATTGGTCTGAATTCTCAAATTGGCTATATATAAATTCAATACGCGTTTCTGTTTTTTATTATTAAACTTACCAGCAAGAACAAAACTGCCTACAGTTGAGATGAAGCCACCAAGGAAGGCATTGTAAGGAAAGGTACCCACCAAGGCCATATAAATAAACTGAAAGATACCAGTAAAAAGGATATAAACAAGGTATATATCAACCAACTTGAGCTGGTTGGGTGTGTTTTCTTTATATCCAGCAATGAACTTTTGTGTTGCTAATGAGAGTTGATCCATACTATACACAAAGGGCGTCAATAAAGAAAGAAAGCTGTATCCTGCTTATTGGCCCAATTTTTTTTTGCTCTATCGGATATTGAAAGAAAAAAGTCTCTTGCCTATGCAGTATCTTTTTTTTTCTAAAATAAAAGTAGCTTTTAAAGTAAATATTTTCTTGCTTATTGTCTCATTATTCAGTCAAGAAGAGAACACAACATGCTAAATATATATACATTTATATCAAGTCCTTTGGCTTACTTGGTTGTCAAAATGGAATGGATCCTAGCACTCAAAAAAAAAAAGTTTAATTTCAAGTGATCCAATCAAATCAGCTTCGATTCTTGAAATCACCATGGTAACGGTGCCTGAATCCAAGCCAACACCCTCTCCTTTTTTCTTCTTTTTTCTTTTCTCCTTATTAGTGAAAGAAAAAGATTCAACACCTTTTTCTTTATATATTCTTACGCGCACAATGAACTTGCTGTCGCTTTTACTTGGTCATTATGATAAAGATAAAGCTTTTTATCTCTATCGACTCGAAACAAGCCCTACTTTATTTTTCAAGTTTGCCGATATTGCTTCTCTGTTTAACTTGCCTATCGATCTTGTACACATCATACCTCATCATGTCGACAAGCATAATCCTCATCACACTTATGTGACAACAACTGATTTGGCTCCTTTGGCCATCAGACACAACAAGTTCCTTTTAGCAGAACTGTGTAAACTGAAACCTAATGATTATGTGGCTCGTCTGGATGAGTCCATATTGTCTAATTTACCTCGCTTTGTGTATCATCCATCCAAAAAAGACGAGTCTCAATACAAACCCACTCCTATCAAACTGGTAGAGGCTCTCAAAGTAAAATCAGAACCCATATCTCCACCTTCTTTATCCCTTCATAAACATCAGCATTCGGATCCAATGGCTTTGGATACTATGTTGATAGGCGCTGGTAGCCAACAACAGACAAGAAGAGCAAGCAGGTAAAAGCAACATGTGCATAAAAATTGACTCATCTCTCTTCTTTTTTTGACTCTAGAGTATTTGATGAACCCAATAAGAAACAAAAACGAGACGAGCCTACCCTTCTTCCCAAACCTATTCATACTGTCAGTTCTCAACAACCTCAAGCATCCAGTTTGCTTTCAAAACGACTCAACAGTAGTAAAAATGCACGAAATTTGACCATTTATGCTCCTTCTTATGGCGAACAAGCCAATGGCATCCAATCTGCTCCTTTACATTCCAATTTTCGACAACAAATCACAAAACCTACTCAACCTCACCCATTATCACAAGCCACCATGATATCGCCTGCCACAAGCAGCGCAACACACTCAGAGTTTGCTATACCACCTATCGTACCTTCTCAACAACAACAACCACCACATACAGCCCATCCCAGTAGTCGACATCATTTTCCACCCCCTCATTCACCTCAGTATGCTGCTTTTAGTCATCTCTCTGGTCGTACAGCCGAACCCAAGACACCTACCCATGGGTCTTTACAACGACAACAGTTTATGCAGCCCTTTGAACATTTGTTTGATACGATTGAGACAACGCGTACATTGAAGTCAACATTGGATGATCAAATTCGTCGGTCTTCTGCACTGATACAGACATTGCAGGCATCTTCTACTACGGTTGAGGGATTGATTCGAAATCAAATGAAAGAATTACAAAAGGAAGTCATGCATCGTATGGAAGATCGACTTGAAGACATGTACAGTCGTGTCTCTAGTCTAGAAAAGAGAATGGTAGGCACAACAGAAGAACAAGAGGACAACAGAAGGTCTCAATCCACTACACCTTCAAGGCGTCTACAAGAATCCCTTATCAGCCCACCTACGATTGTAAGATCTCAACATGATATTGGTCCTCAAGAATACCATCATATGCTAGATGCTTTACGTGAACGTCTTGATAGACTCGAAAGACAAATGGAATCTTGAGATACACAATTTTATTTTTGAAATAAAAGGATAGTTTAATCTAATTCTACAGGTTGAAGTCTAAGGATATTGGTAATTTCTCTTCGACTGCTTAACCACTTTTTAAAACTAGGCAGTGTTTCTACACCTTCATCACAAATAGCACCGTCCATACATTCTTCTTGATGTTGTTTGCTTGCCAATTCTTCCAATAAATAATTAGCAAACGCAATCAGATAAAAGTATCGAATCAGATAATTCAAGGCTACTTCTTTAATTGCCTTGTAGGATTTAGGGTCTTCGGTTGCATCCATACGCAACTTGTAATCAAAAATAGCCTTTCTTAGATTCTGCATATGGTCGCACATATTGATGGCTCTGTCTGTGAATCGCTTGGCCAGTTTACCGTACGTCAGCATGCTCATCAGTTGAAGAATGATTTTGAATTCACCATTGTGGTAGCTTTCCTCCATGGATTCTTCATTTTCACTGTTATAGAGCGAAGGTTGTCTAGTTAACATGGGTGGAATAACAATAGAGTCTCGTTTGTCATCCACAAAGATAGAATCATTGTTCATAACCATGGCCATTAAACATGCTGTCACCATGCCTGTTGTCGTACGACCACGCCTATACGATAAAGTCAGAAAACATTGGTCTCAATAAACAAACTTACCCCATTTGACAGTTATACAAGACATCGACACCTGCATTAGCTGCTTTGGTACGACTGATCAATTGATCAAAGACATCCGGAATAGGTGCTTGTTCGTCTGTGATTGGAATACGAAGATAGTCTACTTGATATCCTTCATCAATAATGGACTGAAATGCTTCTTTAGGTGTCTCAATCTCTTCTACATTGACTGTCTCCCATATACCCTAAAACACAATCAGATACATCATTTGGACGTTGATAATTTACCACTAAATCAAATTCACCTCGCTCATTTGGCTTTTCATCATGAAGCAAAAGACGCCCTTCGTATTCTTTCCATTCATTCAAGGCTTCCAATTTCATACGTTCCTCAATGCCTTCCACACGATCTGTAGTGATACCTGTGGATTCCAAGTTCTTTAAAGGATCTTGGAACAGTCGCAACACGTAGGGTTGTTTATTGACATACAGCACAGGTTCTTCACGAAGACAGGTCCACAAAACAGTACGTTTACCACCGGGTCCCGCCTGCATACGTTTCAGCACAGCCTTGATAGCATCTTTAGAAGGCATCGCACATCCACAAATAAAAGGAGGTTCCAATACAGCGTCATCTGGCTGTTCTAAATCAGCTGCTAACCCACTCTGATCGGCTGCTTTACTGGCCACCTTGACAGCCAGTTTGACTTCTTTCACAGGCACACGTCGAAAGTTATAAGCGCCTTCCAACTTTTCTTTCAGGCTCATCTTTTGACAGCCGGGAAATGCATCGTGCTTCAAGATCGTCTGTTGAGCCAACACTTGGCCATGACGAGAAGCAACCACACTCATGACTTCACTGGATAAGGCCATACCATCCCCAAAAGATTTCTCAACAGGAATAATCAACTGCTCATCACGGTCATTGAATTCATGCAACAAGGTACCAATCTCGGGTCGTCGATCCATCCAGGCCTCAAAGGACTCGGTCTTATTGGCTTCTTCAGGCAAAGTCGAATCGAGATAAGCGCCAAAACAGAGCAAGGCAAAGTAACGATGCAAAGCAGCCACACCGCGACGAATATAAGCTGCTTTTTTGGTTTCGTCGGTTTCGTTCTCTGCCTTGATGTGTTCTGATTCGATCATTTCACGCAAGTTTAAAAAGGCACCACATTCATCAATGATGGTATCGACATTGCGCTTGACTTCGAGACCATTTTTGATGACACGCAATAGACTGTTGATGATTTGGTAGTTGAGATAGTTGCATTTCTCTTTGTCTTGATGTGTGGGTGGGGGTTTGGCCTTGATCCAGTTTGTAATCATGGTGGCGATAATAGTGCCCAAGGTGGATCGACCCAACCCTACTTGACAGTTCCTTTTTCACAGGAGAACAGATATTAGGTACTGTCTTTTGCAATTCATTTACTTACATGACAAACGCTGTCTTTGATAGATCGGCACCACTGATTAAACGTCGAATTTCATCAAAATCAGACCATTCAGGCGCATTTTCAGAAGTGATAGGAATACGATAATAATCCATCTTACCTTCTGTCGCTTCATCGTCTGATTCCTCTGCTACTTGTTCAGCAATTGACATCATGACTTCTCTGACTGTCATGATATCCTCCACATTCACTTCTTCCCAAGCAGCCAAGACATGGCCATCTTTGTCTTCACCATGCAACAAGATACGTCCGTCATAACTATTGACTTCACGCACTACATCCTGCTTTAGTCGTTCCTCAAGTCCCTCTAAGCGAGGCCCTGTGATACCCTTATAGACTCTCATGTTACGCAATGTAAAATAACGATCACGCAAGACATAAGGAATGCCATTGATATAGATTATCGGTTCTTCTCTTAGGTTGACCCATTGAATGCGCTGGTTGGGCGTATGGCTCACTAAGCGACGTAGGACGGTACGCAACCCATCGACCGTGGGTTGAGCAATACCATAGACTTGTGTGTGTTTGATGCGCCTGAAATTAGAGCCTCCTTCTACTAAAAAGACATGGTGGCGTTGAGGTGGATGGATATGTTCCTCTTGCATGGCGTTGCCTGGCGTAGGTAGTTTCTGAAGCTGGTTGTGTTCATCGGCATCCAATTGACTAGCCGCACTCCAGAAATCAATCTTGAGAATGGTTTGTGAAGTAAGGACAACACCTGTACGAGACTATCAAAGGGTGAGCTTGAATCCAATTTGTACATACTTACCTTTAAAATAAAGGATTCAAGTTCAGGCACCACCATGGCTTGATCCATATCAAACATACCAGGCAATGTCTGTTGACGACGACGCTGAAATGAAGCACTGTAGATACCTGTATGATTTGTCAATCGATGCAAATCATCCACAGGTCGAAATAAGTATAATTTAGGACTTTTGCGTCGAATGCTCTGTAACATGGTCCAGATTTCAGTACGTGCTTTTAGCCAGTCTGAAAACTTGAGTTCAAATCGAGTATTAGGAGATTCATTGATATAAGAAGCAAAGCATAAAAGCGAGAAATAGCGTTGAATACCAGCGCCTGCTTTCCTCATGAAACTAGTGTCTGAAGAAGGTTGGGCGGTTTGTTTGATTCGGTTGAGTAAGATGTCTTCACGCAAATTGATCACCGCATCCGCTAAATAAAGTTTAATACCATGCAATGCGCCTCTATTCACTTACATTGGTCAATGACTTCATCCAACATTTTTTTGCTGAAATCACCACTATCCAACACAGCCACCAAAGACGTAATGACTTGATAATTGCCTGTGATGGCCTCTTTTAAATTTTCAATCATAGGCCCACGCTCCAAAGCCCATTCAATAGCAGAGCGAGGGGACATTTTCGATTCCAGGCCTATTCATGAGTAGATGTCCCTCACTTGAAATGTTTACCTTGCTCCAAAATGTACATCAATCGCATTAATGCATGGTTCTGACCATCAACATCCTCCCATCCTTTCAAGAGTTCAATTCGACTTGCTTCATGATGATAACCAGGAATAGGAAATGGCTCACATTGGTGGGCTTCAATCAGCTGTGTGCGTCGAATGATTTGAGCCAACACAATACCCACCGTAGCTATACAAGTTAGGGTTGTCTTCATTCTACTTAAACTTACTTCGAACAACACCCATGCCACAATTAAAGATCAATGGATCTGTAGGTTCAAGTGATCGAATGACTCTAACATATTCATCAAAATAGTTATCTTCGGGTGCTTGTTCAGGTGAAATAGGAATACGGAAGTAATTGACACGATAGTCATTCTGCTTAAACTGTTCGAATACTAAAGAAGGAATAGGCAGGATCAGTCTTCATGTTTTTTTTCTTTCTTTTTTGTCTGTTGCTGCTTTACATTCTCGAGGTGTTTGTACTTGATCAGCAGCAATGAAGCAAGGCACCACTGAACTATCCGCTATAAATAGAGTAAATCAAAAAATACACGCAAAAAGGATATATTACCGAGTTCTTGATGTACAAGGATAAGTCCACCCATCGCTTTGGCTTCTCTTTCCACATCTGCCTTGAGTCGTTCTTCTAATTTCTCGAGTCGAGTAGCATTGATACCTAAAAAAGAAACCATGTTCTGTAATGGATCTGCATAATCACGAAGTACATAAGGGTATCCATTGATGTAGACTAAGGCTGTTTAGTGTCAAATAAAGATCAACTACGGCTTACTTAAAGGTTCTTCCCGAGTAAGAAACCTAACAAGGGAAAATTCAGTATGTTATTGTTGTTAAATAAACATCGTTTTACCATGTACATGTTGTGGGTATAGTACTCTTTGGATGACAGTTTAATAAGGCCAGTACAGTAGATAACCCAATTGTCTAAATCCAATGTCAATCAAGGGTTCAATAGGATCTTATGCACTTACTGTGGGTTGTGCAACACCATAGACATTCAAATTAGCCATACGAAAATTAGGCGCACCTTGTAAATGGAAATCAAGTTTTGTATTCATGCCTATGGCCAGAATCAATACACCTATGAGGCAACCGCCATCTTTACCTTTTTCAAAATGATCCATTTTTAATATCGTGTTGCGTGCTAATACATTGCCATGACGATTACGCATCAGATTCTTGACAGCCTGTAATAGCTGTCGAGGATCCGTTTGATTGGAGACAGGTGAATCGGAACGAGAAATAGGCATAGAACAAGTAGCATGTTGTTTTTGACTATAATGTCAACTGCATGTTATGATGATGTACTTACAGTGAAGAAGGTAAAAAAGGGTTCGGATCTGTTGGTTGAGGTATACGTGGTTCAGAATAAGGAGAACCAGGACTACTGTTAGGTTCACTACACATTTTATTTAAACTGGAAAAAAAGGGAGAGAGCGAGCGAGAGAGACTACAAAAAAGGGTCTTTCTTTCTTTAAAAAAAAAATGTTGAAACCAACACAAGGAGTACCTGCATCTCAACTCTATAAAAAACTAAAAAAAGTAGGTCGAGGTGCTTATGGTTCAGTGTATAAAGGGTAAGGAAGATCCAGTGTCGAAACCACTCATGAACTATAGGATACATACACAAACACACCAAATCGTGGCTATTAAAGTGCTTAATCTGGATACAGAGGAAGATGATGTCGATGACATTCAACGTGAAATCGGACTCTTGTCTCAACTAGCCCATGCTCGCTCGCAAAATATTACGCCTTATTATGGTAGTTTTCTGAATGACACTAAACTATGGATCATTATGGATTATGCAGCAGGTGGTAGTGTTCGTACCATCATGAAAGCAGGTCCTATTGAGGAACGATTTATTGCTGTTATCACTCGAGAAGTTTTATTGGCCTTATCTTATTTACATAAAAACCATATTATTCATCGAGATATTAAAGGTAAGTAGTGATCGGATGATAGTTTTTTTTTTGTGCTGATCTCATCCCTTTCTTCTTAGCTGCCAATATTCTATTAACGGCAGAAGGGAATGTGCAATTGTGTGACTTTGGTGTGGCAGCAGCCAATTCATTAAGGCGATGCACTTTTGTGGGTACACCGTAAGTAAATGGATTCTATACAGCGTGATTAAGGTGTGGGTAGTTATTGGATGGCACCTGAAGTGATTCGAGAAGGTGCTTCTTATGACTACAAAGTAAGTCAATATAGACTCAAGTTCTGTTGATTGATTCCTTAGGCGGATATTTGGTCTTTAGGTATTACAGTCTATGAAATGGCAACAGGGAATCCACCTTTAGCCAATGTTGAACCTATGCGAGCTATTTCAATGATACCCAAATCAACACCACCTCGTTTACCAGATACTTTTTCGCCTGCAATGAGGGAATTTGTAGATGCTTGTTTGTCTGAACATCCGAATGAGGTAAATTGACTGTGATTGAATACGCTATTGAACCACATCGTCTAGCGACTAAATGCAGATGAGCTATTGAAATCCAAATTCATCAAGAGTGTGATTAAAGTACCAAGATCTGCTTTAAGGGAGTTGATCACTCAGTATGAGAAATGGAAACAGACCAATGAAGCATCCAAACGATGTAGTATTATATCCAATGATATCAGTGACAGGTAACATTCATCATATCTGATTTAGACTAAGTACAATAAGTATAGTGATGCAGAAGATCCAGATGATTTTAATAGGAGTGATGATGATGGTTGGGAATTTGATGTAAGGAATGATCATAGCGATCGCATGATTCACCATCCATAGACAATCAAAAGTCAACATCAAAAGACACTGAAGCAAACAAAGCCTATTTTGGACACAAAACCAACTTATACCCGTCATCCAGAATCACTTCCCTTAGTACGCATGTTCATGACAGCTGAACAAAAAGACACGCTACCTTCACCTAAACTTCCTTCTGAGATAGTCACGAAACCAGAGAGTATTACAGTGGACATCAAACCAAAAGAACAAGAGACAGAGATAGCTCAACCACCTGTCGCAAGACTTATGCCCAGCCGAAATCTTATGAATTCACCTGTACCTAAATTGACACCTATGACACGCTCACCCGATCATAGTAAACCTATGATTCGTGCTAGATCTCATTCAGAACAACGCCCTGAAGCATCGCCTACAGTACCTCAAATGAAAGCAGCGATGCATGCCTTACCTTTAGCAAGAAGAGTACGGTCTGCTACTACTCTGGGCCGATCTGAAGATAGTGTGCCCTTGAAATCATTTGTCAAGGCACCCTTGTCTCCATTATCCCACCCAGATTCTCATGACAATGCAGAGGTAAACTACATATACCAAAAAAAAAAAAAAAAAAAAGCCTAAAGTATCCACAAAGATAACCAAAGACAAAAAACCCAATGTGCCTTCACTTACCACACTCAATTCAGAAGCAGAATTGTTCAAGTCAAACTTGCAAATTCCTCCCTTAGGATTAGATGATATACATTCACAACAACAATTTTATGATGCGATATGGAATACTTTAGGTGATTTTAATAATTGGTTAGAAGCAGTAGAACATAGTATAAGCAATATACATGATAAATAGCATTTAGATTTTGGGCTCATTGAATTGTTGGTTTTGTTCTTGTTCTAATGATTGACTATGTGTGCCTTGTTCTACAATAGCACCGTATCCCTTCATACGCATTTTGATGCCTGTCTTGGATTCTGAAGAGGAAGAGTGTTTTAAGTCTGGCATGGTATCTCTTGTAGAAGGCATACGCTTCACCTTGATCTTTTTCTGAACTAAGAGAAAAGTTAGTTGGGATCTTAAAAAAAAGATCTTACCATCAACAAAAACATCGGTTTCATCCACAATTTCCTACATGTAGATCAATACCTTCACTCACGTATAGGCTGACTTACTTCGCCTATTAAGCTTTCAAGTACATCTTCCAATGTAATCACACCTAAAGGAATCCCTTGTTTACCAGGATTATGGGTGACAATAGCCATATGACCTAAACATCGTTGAATGCATGTATCGGTTAGCAATGACTTACTTTTGCCTTCTTGGAAAAAGTTTAAGATGTCTAGACAACTTGTGTCTGGATAGGTCTCTGGTAAATTGTTGATCTCAAATCGACTCACGGGCCATTGGTCATCAACATCATAACTAATCAAACTCTTGACTAGCAACATGCCAATAAAACGATCGTTTTCTTCTGATGCTTTGATTGGAATACGGGAATAACCATTTCTTACAATCTATGGACATGAGTAATGTATCACACTTGTTTTCTTACCTTCGTGACAAGTGATTTATCCAAGATGGCCGTGATGGGTAAAGTAAACACGTCTTTTATGGGTGTCATGACTTGAGATACTGGCTTCTCACGTAAATCAAGCACAGATTTGATAATCGTCACTTCATCTTCTGTCAATCCATCTGTATTCTCATCCGATCGATGCAATGAGACCAATGTCTTTAATCCTAAGTCATGTTAAATGCTTGATGGGATTCAATGAAGACTTGCCTGCTTTTTTATAGATCGTGCCTTTGGATTCACCCAAAAAGAACGCCAAGATATAAGAGGCAGGATAAGCAATGGGATACATCAAATACATAATCACCAACACAATCCTAGGCCTTTGGTGAACGCTACTCTCTTTTTTTTTATGGTATGACTTACGGTGAACATTTGGCACCAATCGCTAAACCATACCGTACACAAATCGCTATTTGAAATTAGTGACATGATATCATGCAACCATCATGACATTTACATTGTGGAATCACTCTAGATGATATTTAGTAAAATAAACCATGGTCTTCTGGTACTTACTCGCCAAAGATAACAATCAAAGCAGTAGAGATCAATACAGCTAATAGCCCACCTCCAATAATTGAGTCCAACACAATAGGCAGTGTTTCATTCACAATGACATTGGAAAGCAAAAGTGTTACCAAAACCCAGTATTTACCACGTTGAAGTAAAGTCAAGACACGCTTTGCATTTTGCTTTTCGTCTTCTGATCCTGATTCGCACATAACCTGTAAGTTTGTCTCATCAAGACCCATAAGACCTAATGTCAACCCTAAACGTATAATGAATATAGACTCGGTTTGTTGATTAACCATTACCTGCAAAGAAGCCACCAGCCAATACAAGTACAACAGACATTATAAATCTAAACATAATCACTTGAGGTGGCATAGACCATAGTTCTGATCGAATAGGATAGGCCATTACGCGTGTTATGCATAATGTATACAGCAATGGCTTTAATGTATGCATTTGACAAAGAAAAAGAAAAAAAAAGTTTTATTCAGTAGCAGCATGATTTAAGCGCTTCATTTCCTCGGGCGTAAATTTAAGTAGTGTGGTCAAAACGGGCACAAGTTGAACGCGCATTGATTTTGATTCCAGGAATTTAAGAACGACATTGCGAAGGTATTCTAGGTTCACATCTTCTTCATGACTTGAGTTATGGCTTGCAACAGAAGTAGTTGAGGAATTCCTAGGTGAATGATCTATAGGGGATTGACTCACTGGTAATTGCTGTTGTTGCTGTTGTTGTTGTTGCTGCTGCTGCTGCTGCTGCTGCTGCTGTTGTTGTTGTGTTCGAGATAGTTTTCTCAATTCTTCTTTCAGTGTCTATAGATAGATATAAATCATGAATAGCATACACATATTTTATACCTTATTTAAGGTCTTGAGATAGCCTTCTTTTGCTCTAAGATCTTGTATTTCCTTATTTTGATTATCTTCAAAGGCATGTAATCTGTCTTGAGCTTCTTTTAATTGTGCCTATATGGTATAAGTCATTATAAAATATGGTATGGCTTACCTCCATGGCTTGTTTGGATTCCATGTCTGCATGGTGTGCTTCTAACTCTTTTTCCATGTCTTCTAATCGCTTTAACAAAGCCTGTTGCTCCTCTTTAAATACATGCGATTGCTGATCTTTGCCTTTGATCTCTGACACAAGTTGCTCATATTTCTCCTGTGCTTTCTTTTCTTGTTCTGTTAAAGAAGCAATGGATGCTTTTAATGTATCTATTGTAGATTGTGATGCTTGTAATTCAGTCTGTCTTTGAGAAAGATCGTGTTCCAACTGTTTCTTTTGCTGATCCCATTGGGCTTGACGTACTTGTATTTCATGTTTGGTATCTTCTGCTTTGGCCTGATTTTCTTCTAAAGCGGCCAATTTCTCATTCACTTCTTCCATCAAACGTTCTGTTTCCTTGAGTCGATGTTGGAGATTTTCAGCATTGCTTTGTGAACTTTCAAATTCAGCCTGCTTCATCTGAAGTTCATCAAACATACGGTTCTTTTGCTCTAATGCTTCTTTACGTTCTTTTTGCAAAATGTTGATTTCAGATTCAGTGGATTGAAGTCGAGCATTCAATCGTGCTAGTTCTTGCTTGACTGTCTGTTCAGATTGAGTAGCGACATTAAGGTCATGTTGGGCTTGTGTCCATTGAGATTGAAGCGTATCCATTTTGGTCTTTAATTCCTTGAGAGAAGTACGTGCATTGGCCAAGTCTTGGTCACGCTCATTCAGGGTTTCTTTGACAATTTTGACAGATTCTTGGTTGTCTTTAAGTTTATGTGTCAATGTCTTGACCTTGGCTTCTGATTCCTTGAGATGAATAGCTGCTTGCTCTATGTCTTTCAGTTTATCAAACGTGTCTTTTAGGATGGCTTCTGCCTCTGATAATTGACGTGCAAGATCTTCTTTTTGGGATTGTAGTTCCGCTTGTTTTTCTTGAGCCGATATCAATTCAAGTTGTGTTTGTGCTTCGAGTGCTTGATGCTGTTGTTCAAGTTGGGATTTTTGTTGCTTTGTTTGTTCCAAACTTGAATTGGCCTCCTCTAATGCTTTTTGAGTAGATACTAATACGTGCGCCTGTGATTCCTTTTCTTCAGTCAAGGTCTCTAATTGTTGTCTTAAACCATCAATCTCCGTTTGTTTGGCTTGGACCTGAGCTTCCAAATCGGAAATCGTCTTTTTGAATTGTTCAATCTCTGTACTCTGTTTGTTCTTCCATGCTTTTTCAGCCTCTTGCTTTTCTTGTTCAAGTTGATCTGATAACTGTTGCTTCTCATGCTGTGCCTTTTCAAGTGCTTCTTCATACTCCTTGCTGGTTTTTTCTGCTGCTTCTAATTTGGCTTCCCATTCTTGTGCGGTTATCTTGCTGGATTGCGATGCTAATGTTTCTTTCACGCGATTCAATTCTTCGGTCTGTTCATTCAGTTTTCTTTCCAACTCAACATTTTGCCTGATTTTCTCTTTGAGCTTGCCATTCATGTCTCCCTTTGTTTTTTTGTTAGACGTTTGTTTATTAGCATCGGATGCTTGTATGGTTTTTAAATTAGCTTCTGCTGTTGCCAACTTGGTTGCTTGTTCTTCCAGTTGCTGTTTGTGTGCTCCTAGTTGCTCAACAAGGTTGTCTTTATCAACCGTCATGGTTTCTAGCTGTTCTTTAAATTGGGATTCAAGTGTCTTGTGTTGATTCAGTTGGTCATCCAATTTGGTCGTTTGTTCTGCCAGTTGATGTTTGTGCGCTTCTAGTTGCTCAACAAGATCGTTTTTATCAACCGTCATGGCTTCCAATTGTTCCCTCAATGACTTTGTTTCATTTTCAAACATATGCGCTTCTTTTAGTTGTGATTCAAGCGATTTGTTTTGATTCAGTTGCTCATTCAATTGATATTGCAGCTTGTCTATAGTTTCTTGCAATGATGTCGTCTCGGGCACCTTTTTCAAGTCTGCCTCCAATCGAGATTTTTCCACCAAGATAGCGTCCAATCGGGCCTGTAGTTCGTGTTGCAACTGCAACGTATCTTCATACTCGCGTTTATGTTGAGCAGAAACCTCAAGTTGTGCCTTGAGATTCTGTTGAGCCTCATCAGCACTATTCATAAAATGAATCAAACTCTTTTTCGATTCTTCTTTTTCCAACAATAATTCTTCTACTTGGTTCTTGAGAGTAGCGACGGTTTTTGCGTCACTTGCCTCTAGTTGTTTCAGAAGCGCATCGCGTTCTTTTTCAAGACCTTTGATTTTTTTGACAAGGCCTTTGACGATATTGCGGTCTTTTTCAGCATCGGAATCGGGTGTCTTTGCCATCTGGAAAATAGACCCAAGCCAGAAATAGAAAACGAGATAGAGAAAAGAAATGGAATTCATGAATAGTCCGCTCGCCCCCCCTTTTTTTTCCTGAGAAAGAGAGAGAGAGAGCGAGAGAACCTGTTGGGCAAGGCTATATCTTTTTAAATTGAAGCCCCGAGTCATCAGTTTATTTTTTATTATTTTTTCTAGTGGATCAAAAATCGGTCTTTTGCTAAAAACTACATAAAGACGCAGCTATTCGGCTTTGGTGCAGTGGCAAAAGTTGTAGTACTTTTTATTTAAAATCTCTTGATATAAAGAACATGAGAAACTTGATGCTAAAGTATTGAGTAAATAGGCTAAAACGCTTACAATTTTTTTTTCTTTTTTTTTTTTTTTTTTTTTTTTTTTTGCTTATATCTCATCATTTATGTAGTGCAGCTGTTAAACAAACACACTCACCAAACACTAGAGCTTTTGACGCACATTTTGAGTCTTTATGCTGGTCAACAGCTTTATTTTTCGGCTTGTAGCATTAAAAGGAAGCTTAAAGAGTTGTCAGCTTGATGATTTTCATGAGTAAGTACCCTTTGGTCGAATGGTCATTTTGGCTATTTTTTACAAGTCGTTTTTCTTTTGTCCAAAAATACCCTGTGTGTTAGTGAACATAGTTTCTAAATAGTTATAGCATTCATGCGTGTGTAAACAGGCTTTACAATACGTTTATTTGCCTAAGAAAAAAAGGCAAGGATTTGCATGTATTTGTCTAGTGTTTCTACTATATGAACAAGTGATTTATTACCCAACTGTTGATGTCTTGACAAAAAAAAGAAAAAGACATTCAATACGCCTGAATTCACTTCTATTTTGTGATGCCTTTAGTTTACCACTTGAATTACTTTGTCTATAATAGAGATACATTGAAAGAAACCAATGATACTTTGCAGCTAATTCATCTTATGCATACCTTAGTAAAAACGTAATAAACAATGATGACAACAGATGATAAACAAATACTCCCCTTTCAATGGAATGCTTACAACGACTATCCTTTTGAACTGAACACATATACTTTCAATTGAACAAAATGTTTATCCCATAGGATATTCCGTCCTCTTGTTTATGAATACGCTTAAATCCAGGTCTATGTTCACCAGTAAACAAAGAAGCATTGTCGTTGCTAAGATTAAGAACAATCATAAGGAATATAAGCTTGCATAAAAAAAAGGCGTCGATTGGTTACAGCTGATTTCAAATTTATTCTGATTTGTTCTCACCCTACTATCTGAGAAACAACTTTTTCTCTTTCTTTTATTTTTTTTTTTTAAAAAAAAACCATGTCTACGCCTAGAAGAAGAATAGAAACTGATGTTATGAAACTGTAATTAGACACATAAAACAAGCAAGATGACTAAGTTAAAGTATAGGTTGATGAGTGATTATGAAGTCACTCTCGTGAATGACAATATGCAAGAGTTTTACGTTCGTTTTAATGGTCCCAGTGATAGTAAGTAAAGTGGTATCGGAAATAAATTGACCATGACTAGCACCCTTTAGTGGAGGTGTATGGAAAATACATGTTGAACTGCCTGATCAATATCCTTACAAATCACCGAGTATTGGGTTTATGAACAGGATTTTCCACCCCAATATTGATGAAGTGTAAGTGACATAGAAGAGACCAGAGATTAAATATTAACAGGAGTGGTTCTGTCTGTTTGGATGTTATCAATCAAACATGGAGTCCAATGTTTGGTAAGTGATGACATAAAAATAAGGTGTTTATATCAAGTGCGTAGACATGATCAATATCTTTGAAGTATTCCTTCCTCAACTACTTCGATATCCTAATCCAACAGATCCATTGAATGGTGAAGCAGCTGCTTTGTTGATGCGAGAACCCACAAAATATGAAATCAAAGTTAAAGGTAACATGTTATGCCAGGAATGGTTGATGCTTATATACGATAGATTATGTCTCAAGATATGCTACCAAAGAAGCTGCGGATGCTGCGGCTGACGAGAGTTCTGATGACGATGATATGAGTTCAGTTAGCTTTGATTCCTCAGAAGATGAAGCTGCTGGTATGGAATTGTAATAAAATAATATTCAAACACCGTTATCCCCTTTTTTTTTCTTGAAAAAAAAAAAAAAGAACCCCGGATAAACCGCGTCTTTCTTTTTTTTTTTTGTTATCGTTATTTTCATAAATGAGAAGAGATGTCCGTATTCTTCTTGTTGGTGATGGTAAAGAAATGTAATCTAAAAAACAGATGCTAACTCTTAATAGAAGGAGTAGGTAAAAGTACTCTTATTGCCTCACTGATAAAAGAGACTTTTATTCCAAACGTAAATTACGAATGATTTGCATGCTTTTTTTTTTAACATGATTAGGTCCAACATCTTATACCCGAAGTCACCATTCCACCAGAAGTCACCCCGGAAAATGTAACTATGCATATCATGGATTCTTCTGGTAAGCAATATAAAGCAGAAAGCAACGGTCTATAACCCTGAATAGCTCGACCAGAAGACCGCGAACAACTAGAGACAGAGATACGTAAAGCACATGTCATCTGTATTGTGTATGCTATTGATGATCCTAATACATTCAATCGTCTTTCGTTATATTGGTTGCCTTATATACGATCTTTGGGTGTGAATGTAAGTTGGATATTCACTAACAAGGACTGAATTTTCTATTCTTTAGGTGCCAGCTGTGCTTGTGGGTAACAAGATTGATTTACGTGGAAATGATGTTGCCAATCAAAGTTTGGAAGATGAAGTGATACCTATCATGAATGAATTCAAAGTAAATATATATATATATATATATATATATATGCTATGTTTGATCATTTACTTATCTTATTAGGAAGTAGAGACATGCGTTGAATGTTCAGCTAAACAACTATTGAATGTATCTGAAGTATTCTATTTTGCTCAAAAGGCAGTATTGCATCCAACAGCTCCATTGTATGATTCAAGAGAACACGTATTAAAGCCTCAATGTGTAGAGGCATTAAAACGTATCTTCAAGTTATGTGATACAGACAAAGATTTGATATTGAATGATGATGAACTGAATGAATTCCAGGTAAAAGGTTGGACTAAGCAAGTTTGATCTAATTATCAGCAGAGAAAATGCTTTAATGCTCCCCTACAGCCTCAAGAACTTGAAGGTGTCAAAGATGTCGTTCGAGAACATGAACCTACAGGTGTCAGTGATGTGGGTCTTACAGAAACTGGTTTTATCTTTTTACATTCATTATTTATACAAAGAGGAAGATTGGAAACAACATGGACTGTACTTAGGAAATTTGGTTATGGCGATGATCTTTCTTTAAGAGAAGATTTCCTTTTACCTACGCAAGTATAGACAACAGAAAGGAAATACATATCTCATTCACATATTTAATAGATTCGAAGTCTTGCCAGAGTGTTCAGTTGAATTAAGCCCTCATGGCTATCAATTCTTTGCTGAACTGTTTCAAACATTCGATCAAGACAAAGATGGCGCATTGAACCGACATGAGCTTGATTCACTCTTTAGTACATCACCCGGTAATCCATGGGCCAATACAGGCTTCCCTCATACCACCATCACAACCGAAACAGGTTCAGTCACACTTCAAGGCTGGTTAGCTCAATGGAGCATGACCACCTTATTAGACCATAGAACAACACTCAAGTATTTAGCCTATCTTGGATTTGAAGGGGACACACGTACTGCTCTCAAGATCACGAAACCTAAACGCCTGGATCGTAAAAAGGGTAAAATTCAACGCAATGTGTTTTCATGTTATGTGTTGGGTGCACCAGGCACAGGCAAGACATCGCTACTGAAGAAGTTTGTTCATAAGCCATTCTCTGAGAAATATCAGCCTACAACAGAACCCTTTCAAGTGGTCAATTCAGTTGAAATGAAGGGTGCTGAAAAGTATCTTGTGGTAAGTCTCATGACTGTGTGGATATCTTCTTATGTATGTTAGATGCAAGAGATCGAGTCGAGTCAAGTACAAGATGTTTTATCAAACAAAAGAAAACTAGATCAATGCGATTTATTGTGTTTAGTGTATGACACAAGTGATGCGAATTCATTTGATTATGTGGCCACATTAAGAGTAAGCAGAACTCCCAATGGACAAAGAGACTGATCTAAAGGATTTAGGAAAAATACAGCATAGATCATATTCCTACTGTGCTTGTCGCTACCAAGTGCGAATTAGATCTTGTCACACAAAGATGTGAAATTCAACCTGATATTTATTGTAGAAATCTAGGTCTTGCTGTTCCTCTCAGTGTATCTGTGAAGGAAAACCAAATGGCTGATTTATATCATATTTTGACTGGTGTTGCCATGAACCCGTAAGTGAATTTCGGTCTGGATCCATTTAACTCATAAACCATAGAACAATTGCTACACCGGGTTCTTTTGAAAAAAGCGATAAACCATGGTCAACAAAGAACTATTTGACATTGTCCTTGGTTGCTGGTGTGGTGATATTGACAGGTTTAGTGGGATTCAAATTCTTAAAGAATCATGGTGTCTTTTCTCATCATGGCTTAAGTAGTGCTGCTGCTTCTGCTGCATCAAAAAAGAAAGAGTTTTTATAAATTCTTGTTCTCAAAGAAAAAAAAAAAAAAAAAAAAAACTTGTTGTGTATTTCTATGTTTTTGTATAAAATGACCTTTAATAATAATCCATATCCTGTGTCGTCTTATTGCCTTGTTGACTTGTTTGATCAAAATAGAACTGAGATACTTGTTCGCTTGAAGTAGCATCTTCAGGGTCTTTATCATCTCGCACACGAATAAATCGAGGGAAACGCAATGAAATACCCTTCTTGGGATCTACTCTTCCTACACCTGCCATGTATCTCGGACTCACGCTTAAATCAGCACATTTGATTTCCCAGACTTGAACAGGTTCAAACCAGATATCTGGCTTCACTGCATTTTCACCAAGACAATAGAATCGTTTGGGTTGTTCAATCACATGATCCTTGAGTGTATCATAGAACAATTGAAGGTTTTCATCCGAGAAACCAGTGCCAATCTTACAGATCGTTTGATATTCTTCTGTTTCGGAATCATAGCAAGCAAGTAAGAAAGCACCATAGACAGAAGTACGTTTACCACGGCCATAGAATCCACCAATGACCACCAAATCCATAGAATCACCCACATTGTTCAAATAGTCCTTTTTGACCTTGAGCCAGTTACGAGAACGACGGGAGGGTTCATAGGTGGCATCTTGATGATCAAACGACTTGACCATCAATCCTTCACAGTTACTGCTGATAGAGACATCTAAAAAGGTTTGAATGTCTTCAATATTATTGGAATCCATATGTTTAGCATAATAGAATTCATTTTCTGTTTCTTGAAATGCTTCTTTTAAACGAGCACGACGTTCTTGTAAAGGTTTTTGTAATAAAGACTAACACACTGGGTTATGTCATGTAGTTTCATTCTACACTTACTTGTCCATTCAGATACAAACAATCAAAGGCAAACATGGCTACACGAACAGTAATGTCTTCTTCTTTCACATCTTTACGCTTTCGAGTACTCAAGACTTGGAAAGGTAAAATCTTCTTTTCCACTTTATCCCAAGCTACTGCTTCACAATCCAAAATAAAAGAAGTGGTTTTTGGTTTAATCCACTGTGATTGTTAGATCAATATTTATATATATTTATATATTCATGAATGACTTACCTTGTGAATGGTACTCATAACATCAGGGTATCTCACAGACATATTTTCAGAGTTACGACTATAGACATGAATTGTACCATCTTCTAATCGATGAATCTAAAGAAGAGTAAGAGAAGTTGCTTAAAGGGGAATGTATATATATATATATATATATTTATTTATTTACCTGTGCTCGCTCACCATCATATTTGAATTCACAGGTAAATGTTTGACCTTCAAATCGATCCAGAATATCGGTCAAACTCTTTGTAGGATGAGCCAACATGGGTTTTAAAGGAATACCAGGACGCATCGTACAATGATGGAGTAATTCATCCAAAGGATATTGAAGTAAAGCAGGCACAATCATATCATACGAAGGTAATTGACTACAAAATCAATGACTCTGTCATTCTTATCTTACTTACTTGTAAACATATTTTACGGTCTCAACAGCAGACGCTAATAAAGCTTCCTTTTTATCAGAGGATAATTTAGCATTGGCTAGAAAAAAAAAAAAGATCAGTCAAATTCCGGTGTATGTATGTATGTATGTGTCTTTTACCTTTATCAGAGAGAATCACAGCTTGAGCTAAGGCAGATAGGACAGTTTGTTCTGCTAGACCAATACGCAATTTACCCTCTAAATGTCGAATGATAAATTTGGCTTCTGTTTCTTGACAGGCAACCAACAAACTCTTGATTTTATCGATCTTTTTGGATTGAGCAGAATGACCTGCAATTTTGGCTACTTCTTTCAGAGTACGAAACACATGAGTCACAGTCAATGGTTTTGGCTTAAACAGCGTTCTTTGAGATCCTTTACTGTTCTAAGAGAGACATGAGTTGTATGGATATAGGCTATTGGTTTTGTTTACCATGGCAATCGTGCCGAGATCACCTATCTTGGCATAGTCTGCTTTTAATTGTTTCATGTCTCTTCCTGTGGATTGTGCAATAGCTTTCATCAATAATGACTCGCCAATACCCAATTCAAGACCTTCGTAGTCAGGACAAAGCTACGAGACTCAATACCAACATGCGTTCTGATTCTGTTTACCTTATTAATACACATATACAACAGTTCAAGTAATCCATCAGGTGTAGTATGAATCACTTTCACAAACAATGTCACTAAATGCTCGGTAATTTCCAATCGTTTTGTTGTAGCTTCACACTTTTCAAACGTCTTGCACAAAATAGCATAAGGAATACTAACTTGTGAGTGTCCTTATCATCTCTCTTCTGTCATACATACGGTGTTCCTTCCTTCCAATCACTCACTTGCTTATTAGCACCTTCTGAAGCACTGAATAGCACTGTGAATAAATACCCTAGATATATATATATATATATATAAAAGCTTACATGGTACGAATAATAGAAGACATTTCCTGCTTTTCCTTTTTAGCTTCTTTCTCTTCTTGTGCTGCTTGTTCAATTTCTTTATCAAATGCTTCATCTTTTTCTCTATCTTCTGTTGAACGCATCTTTTTCGTTTCGTCTTCTTCTTCACTATCACTCATAATAATACGCTTTCTCTTCTTGACTGATATATGTCAGTAACGCGTCTATTCCATTGGATTACCTTCAGCTTCATTTTGCTTTTCAGCACCAAAGAAACTTGATAGATATCAACAAATCAATTCAACTATCCTTTGCTTACTTTAATTTAGCCTGCGTCCTTTTCACTGGTGTCTTTTGAACGCCCATAGAGAATAAAATAAAATAAAAAAAAAAAAAGAGATAGACAAAAACTACGCGACACGCGACAATAAACTTGATTTCGTGTGACCATCTTTTATTATTATTATTAAGTGACAATGCGAGGTGCAACATCATGATCATGAATCAGTTTGATATAGACTGTATCTGGTGCATGATCGCGTTCACCTTCATCAAAGGTATAACTACTGGCAATAGCAAGCTTCGTGCCATCATGATTAAATGCTAAACTAGCAATTTCATCTGGATAACCAGTCATGTTCTTGATACGCTTTCGATGAGCACCGTCCCAGATATTGACAACGCAGTCAGATCCACCAGAAGCAAATGTACCGTACCTATCATGATTCAATAAGATATTGCATCGTTATGTTACTTACTTGGGATGAAAAGCAAGTGAATTGACAGGATAGACTACTTCTGTATCATTGATGGTCTGTCGATGCGACTTAAACGCGTATTTCTTGAACTGGACTTCCTCTGCCATATCAAAATATTCAATAGCCACGCGTCCTTCAATAGAAGAACACGCATAACCTTGGCCATTAGGCATCAATCGAACACATTTGAGTTGATAACGTAATGATGTCTCACGCGTTTGCCAAGGTGCAGTCATGTCTCGAATATCATAAATAAATGTCTTTCGATCACTCAGGGCTACAGCTAATTTGGTGTCTCTGAGGTCCATACTAAACACTTTATGTTCGAGATCGATCTTGTGAAAACATGATGACTGGTCCCATACACATAATGTCTTATCCCAAGAACCTGTAAATAACTTTTCTATCCATGTATGTGAGTGACTGACGGCACAAGGGTTTGATGGGCTTACTCGTTTCTGATCCCCAACAGATACAACTGATGGCATTTTGATGTTCACCTAATGTGGTTTGTTCACCTGTAGACACTTGCACTTTCTTCACTTTACGATCAAGACCTCCATAATAGACAATATCTTGTTCACCAAAACAGCAATCGAGAATGGCTGAATCAGACATGAATTGATGGACAAGCTGATTAGTTTCTACATTATAGAGTCGTAATGTCTTTATGAATGGTTAATCATGAAGATGGATGGGTTTATATTACCTTATCCCATGAAGACACTAAAAGAAGATTAGGATCTGTAGGATGAAAACAGACGTTGGTAATGCCATCTTGTGGTGGATTGTTTAGTTCGAATTGGGAAGGATCATTCATGGTCAAAAGAAAAAAAAAAGGCGCGTTTGTTATTTTCTAGAATTTTTATTTTTATTGTAAAAGGTAGAGTGCTCGAAATCGACATAATGCATTCAGCTTTTGTGCAGTCGTACTGTCTTTGGCATGTATTGTTTTGACCAAGACTTGTTCTTGATCGCATGGTAGCAAAGTTGGTTTATTGTTGAGTAGGAGAGTGATGGATGGATTTAATGTGGAGTTGAGCAAATCAGATTCAGATGCATTATTGTCAGAATCATCTGTCGTTGGTTTGTTGACGTTTGGTGCCTTGCGTTGTATTCGAGACAAGGTCGATTTATTGTTCAGAGTGTCCAGTAATTCTGATTCTGAGGCATTGCTGTCTGAATCATCAGTTGTAGGAGCATGTGGAGTTGTTGATTTATGAACGTTTGGTTGAGTTCGAGCCAACGTCGGTTTGTTGTTCAGAGTGTCCAGTAATTCTGATTCTGATGCATCACTCTCTGAATCAACCTTCAGTCTACGGCTTGGTTGAACACGCTCCTGTTCGGTAGGCTGCTGCTGAGTGTGTTGAAGCTGAGATTGCTCTGGCTGACACTGCTCCATTCGTATGCTCTGAAATAAAGTAGGCTTCACATGAGGCGGCTTCGATTGATGTCCATTGTCTGGTCTGTGCTTTTTCATGGCTGGTTCTTCAAACTCGATTGTCTCGATACGTTTTAATGATGATCTTGCATTTCTTTCAGGTTGCTTGCCTTTATCTTTTGCCTTGTTCTGTTCTGAATCAGCATAAAATGCATGGCTGAGTAATGCATTAATGTCTTCTTCATGCTCAAGTTCTTCAGTGTCAGATATCGCATACACGTCTTCTACTTGTGTCTTGTTGGGTGTGACACTCCAGCCTAATGAACTATCAATCAAATCTTCGAGTGTGATCTTTGACTTTGGTTGTTGAGACAGCATGGTTGCTTGAGGATCTGTGTTGGGTAATGGACTGACAGTTTGACTATTTTTGTTTGAAGACGATGTGTCTGGTAATGAACTACTAGGCATCACTTTAGAAGAAGCATGTGTGGCCGATACTTGGCTATTGGGTAAATCATGGTCAACAGAAGATGGCTTTGTGCTTTTTCGTAAAATAACATCCATCTTTGTTTGTGACTTGCGAAGATCGTCTTGATAAAGTTCACTTAAAGTGTATTCTATCATTGGTTCTATCTCTGCAAACTTGGGAAGCTTCTTTGGTAATACTAACACACGCCATTGAGTCCCAAGGGAGAAAAAAAAAAGAACATACCTTGAGATTGAAAGTATGAAGAAATAGAACAATTCGCACTAGGTACTCTCTTTGTCATGTCTTGTATCCATGCTTGAACATGCTTGCTATAATAAGCACAGGTAACATCATGATCATTGGGTATTGCATCTTCAATCAACTCAAACTTGAGTACAATTAAATAGGGCGAGACTGTGTTGTGTCGATAACAAGCTGCCATCATAGTTTCTTTGATGACAATCTTTTCTTTGATCATGTGTGCACCATCACAATGAGCGAGCGAATCTATTCTAGTCATCATGAGTTATGTAAATGTCCAATTTGATGAGCTTACTTGAATTGTTTCTTAACATCGTTTGGAATAAAAAGAGCAGGCACAAAGTGCTTTCTATCAGAGATCTCCAACAACAACATCTCTTTGTCTTCTTTATTTGCATAAATCACCTAATTCGAATGTCAAAAAGAACAACATGATGTATGGGTGCTCTGTTTACTTGTTCTATTGTGAATTCTTGATTGGTTTTTTGTATCTGAAAGATGTCTTTCCCTGTCGTTTTTATCCATTGGGTTATGACTGAGCGTCCCATAATAAAGGTAAGTAAAAAAAAAAAAAAAAAAAAAAAAAGGTCTTTTTTTTTGTATCTGTTTGTGTTGGGCATACAATAAATGATACGTCACATCAAGTAGCAAGCATAATTCATATGCTGTCAATCCTTTTCTCTGAGAAGACTATCACAGAAATGTCCAATAGATTAGTTATGGTTGTTTAAGAGCATGTCTTGAAAGGCTATATCATTACACAAGCCTCTGATTCTCAATACTACTGAATCTATATAAAGCAAACACATATTACACCTTTGAAATGCACATCGAAAATAGCTCTATAAAACGGACTGACAAGGACAAGACTGTATGTCTTCCCTCCATCATTTCACTAGGCATACTTCTTTTTATTTTTTGCAGAATCAAGTAATGATGCTGTATTTCAATCTCCACATCAATACATAGTTTTTTTCTATGCCCTTAACCACATTGCTTCATGCTTTTTTTCTGTATGAAAACTACAATGATTGCACTTTTGACATGTCTGTATAAAGAGGGAGGTTTTTTTTTTTTTTGTGATCTCTTATCGTTCAAACCAAAGATCGGCTGTCTTTTAATTGGCATTTTACGTCATCAGACATTCGTTTGATTCCCCGTCCCGGCGCAAAAATACAGGCCGTGAGCCGTCTGGCAAAGAACCTGGTTAGAAATTTTTTTATTTTTTATTTTCTCTCTTTTTTTTTTCGATTACATTCATATAAACCCCACTCTACCTTTCCATTAATTATCAACATGGGTCTTTCCGAATTCTTTTCCAGCTTCATTCCTACCGTTTATGCTGACGAAGAACCTCAAGAAGAACCTGTCGCTGAAGAAGAAGTCGAAGAAACCGTCGTAGAAGAAGAAGAGGAAGAAGAAGAACCTGAGGATCCTAAGGAAGCTATCTTTGAAGGTACACTATTTATGCCACAGCCTATGATTTTCTTTTATCTCAACGTGATTGTATAGAATGCACCAAGGAATGCTCTGCTTTGAAGAAGCACCTCGATGAATGTAACGAACGTGTTGAAAATGGTTCCAGTGAAAACTGTAAGTGTTCATATTTGGTGATATAGAGACTTGTACTTACTTTAAATAGGTATTGAAGAATTCTTCCACTTTATGCACTGTGCTGATGAATGTGTAAGTTTTTTTTTTATTGTCCTAAACTCTTTACTCATGTTTGTCTCTATTTTAGGCTGCTCCCAAGATCATGGCTGCTACTCAATAAATTCAGAGCATATCATAAACACGACCTTTAATTTATAAAAAAGAGAAAAGTTAGAAGCATTTGTATATTTTTTTTTCCTGCAAAAGAAAAGAGAAAAGACGGGTATATAGTATGTGCATTGAAAAGGGATTGTTTGATGGATTTAAATGCTGGACAGGTTGAGGGCTGACGTTGACAATAGCATGTCATTAGAGAATAAGGATTGTTTGTTTTAGTCATTATGTTGACTCTTCCAAGCACTTTTTTTGTATTCGAGATAGGGATTATTTGCATTTGAGCATACTAATGATCGCTCTTTCAATAGGTGACACATGAGTTGAATCAAACAGAACTATAATGCTTTTGACGATATTGCCTTATGATGTTGGCTATCATGAATAAAACAGTTGCTGTAGCCCTTCTGTATATATATATATATATATATATATATATATATATATATATGCTATTAACTTATGTTTTTTTTTCTTTGCTTATTGTTGTAAAGAAACATTCTGTTTACTTCAACCAATGTTGTGTTAAATCAAACAGTTGATAAGGAGAAAAATATGTATCTGTACAAAGCCTTTTATGAGTTGACCACATTGACAACAATAAAAAGAAATTCAGGGACGCTTTTCTAAGAGACAACTATGCTATTAATTTCACATATCTTGATGCACTTTTTTCGATTAGAACGTTGCTTTTCTGTCTAGGAAGATGTAGTCTTATAAAAGTAATAAAAAAACATTAGTCCTTATATTCAGCAGTGTAATTAGCCTTTCAAGAAAAAGAATTGACAGTTTTGTCGCAATGCATACATTTTTTTTTTCTGTGCCTTGTGATAAAAACCCAGCCGATGTCAAGATTGTGTTTTGAGAATGTCTATTCTATGACTGAATGTTAGGAATTGAGGCATGAATATCGTCAGAGAATTGGATTCTAAGGTAGCTTCATTGTCTATAAATATATCGAGAGATGGAATTTGAAGGAATACAGTGGAAAGAGAATCAAAAACTACAATTTGTGATTCATGCTTGAGTGGACTACTCAAAGCTATTTGAGCTCTATGCATACAAGTGTTTGGTATAAGCGTTTTTATACAGCACTTTTTTTTTTCTTTTTATCAGCATCTTTATGTGATTTTCAGTTGGGTGCACTGTATCACTCCTTGGATGCAAATCATTTCTACTTCATTAAAGATCCGACTGGGCAGAGCACCAGTCACAATAAGTTCACTTTAAATTCGTTCAGTTGTGCATCTTTGTTTTACTCTTTTTTCTTTTCTTCTGTTTTCTTTAAACATCAAAGATGGCCAGAACAAAACAAACTGCTCGTAAATCAACTGGTGGTAAAGCACCCAGAAAGCAACTTGCCACTAAGGCTGCCAGAAAGTCTGCCCCTACAACAGGTAATGTATACCTTGAGGCAAACCTCTTTTTTTTTTTCTCATGAAATATGAGCAACTTATACTTACTACGTAAACATATAGGTGGTGTCAAGAAGCCTCATCGTTATAAGCCTGGTACTGTTGCTCTTCGTGAAATCCGTAGATATCAGGTACAACAATAACATTTTGAACAAGAAGTGAAGTATTAACAGCAATGGGATTCAACAAAATAGAAATCTACTGAACTCTTAATCCGTAAACTTCCTTTCCAGGTAAAGCATTACATTAGCACTAATCATTGCTGATCATTTTCTCCTTTTTTTTTTATGTATCTAGCGTCTTGTTCGTGAAATTGCTCAAGATTTTAAGACTGACTTGCGCTTCCAATCTTCTGCTATTGGTGCTTTGCAAGAAGCTGCGGAAGCTTATCTTGTTTCACTCTTTGAAGGTAATTTTTCCTCTCTCTTTTTTTTTCTTTTTATTTTTACTCACATGATATTTTTATTTTCTGTAGATACTAATCTTGCTGCTATTCATGCAAAGAGAGTCACTATTCAACCCAAGGATATTCAATTGGCTCGCCGTCTTCGTGGCGAACGTTCTTAAGTGTATTAAACTTGATTGTACAAGGAAGAATGCCTGCCTTTTAAATAAAGAAATCAATTTGTGTTGATTTGTAAACAACGTCATATTTTGATATGATTTTAAATAACCGAACACATGTACCAAAGAAGCGCTTCTATCACAGACACAAAAAAAAAAGACTTTTTATTCGTTGATTGTAACTGCACTCAAGTCTGGCAAATCCACACTTGGGTCGATATTTAGTAGCTTTTCATGAATGGCTTTTAGTGCATGAAGAGCATATTTTTCTTCCACCACACATGAAATATTGATCTCAGAAGCACCCTGAGAAATGATTTCTATACTGATGCCAGATTCTGCTAAAGAAGTAAACATTTTTCCTGCCACACCCACTAGATTTTTCATCTGTTTGCCTACAAGAGAGATAATGGCCATATCTTGATTGACATTCACCTAAAATCAGAATGAGTTGTGTTGTACAAGACAAATTGCACTTACAGAACCGAGTTTTTCTAATGCAAACAACGCTTTTTCTAAATTGGCTTCTACTACATCAGACGAAAGTGCCATAGAGACATGCACTTCGGAAGTAGAAATCAAATCCACCACAATATTATGCTCATCCAACGCTGTGAAAATCTTGGCCAAGAAACCATGGCTCACATTCTTACGGTTAGAATGAATATTAAGGACACAAATCCTATCCTTGACAGTGACAGCCGTGGGATGTTTACGAGATAAGTCTTGGTTGTATCCATTCTGTGCTAAGAAAGCAGGTGTGGGAGGCGGTGTAGCATAGCCGTTGGATGCTTTGGATGTTTTGTCAGGGAAAATAATGGTGCCTGATCCAGAAGGATTCTCGACATTTTTGATACGAATAGGAATATTTGCTTCAATAACTTGTTCCATGGTGAAAGGATGAATGACTTCAGATCCATAATAAGTCAATTCGGCAGCTTCTTCTGGTGTGATGATAGGCAATAAACGAGCAGTAGATACTTTACGAGGATCAGCAGTAAAAATACCGTCGACTTCTTTCCAGATCTGAAGTTCTTGCGATTTGAGTCCTACAGCTGCAAGTGCTGCACAGAGATCAGTATAGCCTCGACCAATGCTTGACAGCAGACTACCAGGTACATTGCCAAAAAAGCCTATGTGTCATGTTAATTGACAACAATGATCATCTCTCGTCTTACCAGTAAGGACAGGTATACGGTTTCCACATTCTTCAATGATTTGATGTAGACGTTGAGCTACATAAGTATAAAAATCTTGGTCCAGGTTTACAAATTCTTGATTGATAATGTTGTTTAAAACAACCAGTTGACTATCGATTCCCTAAATCAAACAAAATAAGATAAAGTCGTCTTCTTAAACTATCAGAAATATTTACTCTATCTTTTAAAACGGCTGCAACAATGGTACATGACAGTTTCTCTCCCATACCAACAATGATATCTCTTGATCTAAGAGATATTTCATCCAAAATCTAAAAGTGTGCATAAGTACAGAAACAAACACACATACTCCCTTTTTTTTTTCTTACTTGTGCTGCTTCCAAAAATGACCTTAATTTCAGACACTCTTTGTTGAGTTGAACTTCGAGCGTTTCAAGTATATCTTTGTTTTTAATTACCGCTTTTGCTGCATTAAGATGATCTTGTGCAATTTCTTGTACGATCTCTAGATGTTTAGTGGATCCTTCTATCAATGCTTCTTCTGCTGCTTTTAATAACCTTTAGAAGTTTAGTTTGGTTCGTTCTGCATTGTCTCTCTCTCTCTTTTTTTTTTACCTATTTGTTGTGCCTTTATCTTTTGTGTCTCCACTTCTGGCCGAACAAACAATAACCACTCTGTTTGTCTTCAAGTAAGTACTATAATGAATCGATTAGATTGCTTTATCGGGCTATATTAAAGAACTTACGGTATAATGGTATCTGCAATTTCATTGACAAATTTTCCAACACTTGTTCCACCATATTTCTGAACAATCCAAGGTAGATTGTCTGGATTTGTTTGTAGTGTAATTTGCATAATACAAGTAAGAAAAGAAAGAAAAAGAAGATGAAGATCAAAGCAAATGATCAGAGACGAATTATATGTGGTGGATAGCACTTGAGATTAAACAAAGCCAGCAAATCAGAACCGTCCGTCACAGAGATCATCTATTTTCAACAACGAAAGGTAACTGGCCAATGTATCAAATGCGTCATTGACAATATATCCCGCAATCAACAGCGGAGAAAAACAGAAAAGTAGTGCATAGCCAAATATAGACAATAGGAAAGATTTGTCCTCTATGGCAACAGGTCTATTGTAAAGACATTTGGTTCTATTTTATGCTATGGCTATGGTGGCTCACAAGGTTTAAGTTAAACTGTAATCTTCACGTTGCTTCTTTCATGTTTTCTTCTTCTTTTTTTCTGTAAAGCTTAGGTAATAAACGCTTGGAAGATAATCAGTGTCACCTGTCACATTTGAAATGGGAACCACTCCGTACACTTTAAAGACAAGTTGGCTTCTTCACCGGCAAGATGTCTTTAAGTCCATCAAATAATGCGGAGAACTTTGTATTTTTTTAATTGATATGGTTTTTCTATCAAAAAAATGTACAGTAAGAGAATCTAAAGCCTTTTTGTACACAGATAAATGCTCTAAATACCAACAAACCATGTTGACTAACATATACAGTGTCTTTGGAGTTAATTTGGACCAAAAAAAGCGACATGTAAAAAAATAGCTAAAACGACCATTCGACCAAAGGGCATTACTCATGAAAAAAGCTCGTTTGACAACTTTCAATCTTCTTTTCTTGGGGTGTATTCCTCATTGTCGATTCTTACATTTTATTATGCCTCATGTGTTTGATTCTCCCCTCTGTCCGTTGTGCTTATCTATCACTGACTCTGTTAGCCATATACTCTTTCATTGTCCAACTAAAGAGAAGGTAAGGCAAGAAATTATATTCGAGTCGCTGTGGCCTAGCACTTCAATCGCTGACATCAAAGAGGCTCTTCTGTCCCTGGACTTCTCGTATATCTGACATTGCCAATGGAAAGGAATCAAACCATACAGAATCCTCATTATTACTCTCTCACAAGTTTGGCTTGCTCATGCGATTTATCTTTGATAAGATCCCAATTATTCTCATAGCGATATTGGCTAATATCCGATTCACTGTTCGTCAGACCATTGAAGAAAATCAATGCCATTCAATCCTATGATTTTTTTTCTGTATTTTATTTTAGTCTAGTTTATTTTGTTGATTTATTCATTTTAATTGTACCTGCCTCTTCACTTTGACCATTACTCTTAGTGTACACGGCTCAATCAATAAAAAAACAATTTTAAAAAAATCCTTTTGAACGCTACAAGACGAAAAATAGAGCTATTAACATGTTTAGTTACTCAAAATGTGCGCCAAAAGCTCTAGTTTTTGGTAAATGTGTTTGTTTAGCAGCTGTACTACATAAATAATGAGATATAAGTATGAAGCCTCATCAGCATTTTCGTCTAATTTCTCAATACTTTAGCAGCAAAGTCTCTGCGCTCTTTTTATCAATAGACTCAGAAGGCAAAGATCTACAAATTCTGTCACTACATTAAAGCTGAATAACTGCGCCTTTATGCAGTTCTCAGCAAAAACTCGATTTGAGAAGCGGCAGGATGAAGAATTGGAGTTTCCCTATTTCAATTTTCGCACACTACCACCCTGTATGTCCTATGTCTATTTACTCCCACATTCATGGCTCTTCCCAACTCTCAACACTTTCTGTCGGTTGCGAGGATTGAAAAATCTCCAAACCTAAAAGCCACCCAACAACTAAGATCATATGCTAGTGTAGCAGCTAGAACTCGAGTATCACTCATGCACCAAGGCATCGTTGAACCTGATAAAGATGCAGACTCACCTTTGCGAGAATTTCAGTCGAGAATTTATCGAGCAGCTAGCTATGAGGATGCTTTCTTACTCGACATTACTCCAGTTAAGAAAGAATACACTGATCTCCAGTGTATGCAGGAAATCAGCGCTCAACACCCAAAGATCTACGCTTGCTCCATCTTGAGAGATGGTCCAACTCAGTACCTGGAATTATATATCGAAAAAGATGATGATGACAATGATCTTATGGAGCATGGTGTTGTCTTTAAAAAGTCGAAATTGCGAATTTTCCCTTGCAAGGCCGCAGATGCCACACTTCGATTTGTTATTGTGAAATTGTCACAATTACCTTTACGTCCCAAAAGGGTAGTTCTTGAGGGTGTGCAACAGAGTTTAGCTTCATTTGGAAAGATAATTGATGCAAGAATCAATACAGAAACCACCACCGGATGGTTTATGGGCGCAGGATATGCCGTCATTGGTATTCCTTCTGGTCCCTCAGAATCAACAGACAATCTCAAGTATCAGCCTTTGGAGCATGACATTCGTTGGTGCGAAGGCGAAAGCCAAATATTCCACGCAACCTGGAACAACGTGCCCACTTGGTGCAGGTATTGCCACCAAACTGGACACACAAAATTTGAATGTGAGAAGTCGAAAGCTAGAATTATATGTTATGCGTGCCATCAATTAGGACACCGTTCGTTTGAATGTCCTAAGAAACAGTCTATGACACCCAGCAAGCGTTCAAAGAGAGAAAGATCAGTTCTTGGAAAGGCCACCCAACCAAGAAAAGAAGCATCCAAGCCTGAAGGGCAAAGCAGTATTGAAGTCAAAAGTAGCAACTTTGGCCAGACAGAGATCAATGTCGACAAAGATAATGATAACGATACTAGCGATAGTGATTACAATCCTTCAAAGAAAGAGAGCATGGAAGAAGATGAATCTGAAATAGAAAATGGAGACGAGGATATAGACAGGATGGAGATTGAAGACCTCCATAAGGATACCAAGATGTACAGCGTCAGCCAACAATTAAAAGATCACCTTGTTATGAAGAAAGGAGAAAGAAGTAATGGATCAAATTTGAACCAACAATTGGACACGAAGAAATCTACAACACCCTCTTCTGCCTCTAACAATCAGAGGGTAGAGAGTCACCCTTTATAGATCCGCATCAATGAATAAGAAAAATATCATGTGTCACTATGCCTCACTAAACGCCAATAGCTTAGACTGTATTTGAATCATTGACATACAAATATGATTTTTTTTGATATTTAAAATTAACCAGGAATCCATTCGGCAGTAAAAGATATGTTGTGGAGAATGATTACCAAGAAAGATCGATAGAGGCTAGATTTTTTATGGAAGGGAGACTTGATAGAGAGCAATGCATTTAGAATATCACGATTGGAGAACAGATAAGTGGGGAAATGGTATTGGAGTACCATGGACCAAATAGAGTTCTTGTTTAGACAAGAAACAAGAAAGTGTTCAAAGTCTTCGCTTGTCAAGTTACACAGCCTACAGAGAGTACTGGGTACAGTTCCAATTTGTTGAAAATATGTGGCGCTGGGCAGTTTTTGGGAAATTACCCTGTACCAGTGGTGTCAAGATGGGGAGCGACCAAAAAGTCTTGATATCTTTTGTTGGAATAGAAGAGAATAAAGATATTGTCCAATTAATTTTCAAATTGCTAAAGTTTTGAGAGGTATAACTGTACCAGTGTTGATTGTGTTGAAGTTGGTTAACCAGAGTAGTAATGTGGGGTACAAGTTGGTTTTTTTCATCAACGTTGGTAACAATATGATCAAAAAGATACGGTTTTAATTTCACTATTCGTAGTTCCAAGATTTCTCTTTTCAGCCTTCGGCACAGCGATGGCTTGTGGGTATATTCAGTTTAAACTTGCAGCAGTAGACGACGAAGCAGAGTGTCATAGATGAAGAAATTGCTTGCTAAGAATTTTTTATGCCTGTTCAACCAGTGATTAGTTGGGTAAGACCTTAACAAGTAATGAAGCGGCAGCTGTGGTAAGGTGACCACCGAACACATACAGATATGATGAGTAATACGAAGGCAAGATTTCGAACGCAATCGATTTAATTGATGATCCCGTGCCTAAGTAGTTTCGGACGATTAGTTTTACCGGTCAATACTTATTAGTATTCTAGTAATTTTGATCCACTTAAATATATTGTCTATTGGTATTCTAGCACTTTTGTTAAGTCTGTATAGAGAGAGACAAATCAGAATTAATGGAAGGATAAAAAAAATGGTTAGATAAGTCTGTGGTCAATCGAATAAAAAAAAGGGGTCAAAGAAGACTTGAGATACAGGATTTGAAATAATTAATAATCAAAGCAAATTTGACAACATATAAAAAGAGACGCATTTTAAAAAAATAAAAAGTATATTCAATTGAATTCATTAAAAATGTCTATTCAAGCTCTCTTCACTCCTACCAAGATTGGTAACCAAGAACTTAAACACCGTGTTGTTCTTGCTCCCTTGACTCGTTTCAGAGCCACTCCTGAAGCTGTTCCCACTGATCTCCAAGTCGAACACTACAAGCAAAGAGCTTCTGAAGGCGGTCTTTTGATTACTGAAGCTACCTTCATCAGTCGTCTTGCCGGTAACTACTACAGAGTTCCTGGTATCTACACCAAGGAACAAATTGAAGCATGGAAGAAGGTCACTAGTGCTGTTCATGAAAAGAAGGGTGTCATTTACTTGCAATTCGTGCACGTTGGTCGTGCTGGTTCTTCTGAACTTAACCCTAATGGTGAACAAGTTGTTTCTGCTTCTGACATCCCTATCTCCGGCAAGAGCATCATAGGTAGAGACTATGAAGCTCCTCGTCCTCTTACTGTTGATGAAATCAAGGCTATTGTCCAAGACTACCGCCAAGCTGCTTTGAATGCTATTGAAGCTGGTTTTGATGGTGTTGAAATCCACGGTGCTAATGGTTTTCTCCTCGACCAATTCATCAACACAAGCTCCAACAAGCGTACTGATGCCTATGGTGGATCCATTGAAAACAGAGCTCGTTTCCCTCTTGAAGTTGTTGATGCTGTTGTTGATGCTGTTGGTGCTGAGCGTACTGCTATTCGTTTCTCCCCTGGTGGTAAGTTCCAAGATATGGAAGATGAAACTGTTGTTGAAACCTGGAGCTACTTGACCTCTCAACTTCAAAAGAACCATCCTGATTTGGCTTATCTTCACTTTATTGAAGCCCGTGCCAACTTCTTTAACGATGAAGCTAACAATGTGGATACTCTTGAACCTTACCGTCAAATTTGGAAGGGTCCTTTCATCACTGCCAGTGGTTTCTCTACCAACGTCCCTCATGCTATTGATATTGCTGAAAAGACTGGCAACTTGATTGCTTTTGGCCGTGCTTTCATTGCCAACCCTGATCTCCCTGAACGTATCCGCAATGGCTGGGAACTCAACAAGTATGATCGTTCTACCTTCTACACTAATGATGCTGCCGGTTACACCGATTATCCTTTCTACGATACCAAGAACTAAGTATAGACTTTTTTCTTTGTAAATTACTATATACTACATAAATAAAATACATCAATTGTAAAAATTCATCGTTCAAAGCTTAAATTAATATGCCAAGTGTAGTGTTCTTTATTTCATAGTTTTATTTATCTGAAAAACGGACAGATTGCCAAATATCACAGGCAAAGAACTTTGTTGTGTTAGTTGATTGATACGAGTTTGGCATTTGTCTGTTATGAAAACAGTGCTTTTGAAGAGATTGTTTAAAGCATCATCCTATGTTTCCAAAAGCTATTTTTAATTAGGCTCTCTTTCGCTGTATATCCAAATGAATGTGACTAGAAAAGTAGCAAAAGTTATATTCCCAAAACTATTTATATCATAAACACTAACTGAAGGCATTGACTCCATAGGTGGCATCTATAACTATGACTTTTGAAAATTGCTTGCAACTTTTGATCATTGCTTTAAAAAAACATTGTCTCCTTGTTTGAACCAATATGACATTCTTTCTATTGATTCAATCAACCTGCTTGCTTCTTCTTCTTCTCTAGATCTGGATCTAGATTTTGAGCTTTTAATGAAGTATACAAAGTTGTTCAAATGACGTATGATTACTTTATTGAAGGCATTTCCTGAACTAATGACTTTCTGAATGTCTCTCGCTTCAAAATTTGTATTAACCCCAACAGTATTTTTATGGTTTCATTCACATTTTAGGTCATGATGTGTGCTTAGCAAATTGGATTCTTTCAGAGAATGATTATGTTGATGTTCATCTTACTTTGAAAATAAAGCTTAAATAGTAAAGTTATTCTCAAATTCGCTGAGAAATACTATATAAAGGCAACTGTAGAAAAATGTCACTTCTTTTCCAGCCTTTTTTTTTTATATATATAGTTTATAAAATGGATTTGCATTCATGGGTATCTGATAACACCATGAAGGTAATAATAAAAGACTAGAAAAAACATCGCTAAAACTGATTTGAATAGCTTATGGGCATGTCTGAAACAACCATGGTTGATTTCATTATTGCTACTGCTAAAAAAGCTTCTTCACCTCAAGACTTGTATTCAAAACTAACAAGTACAGGTGCACCAAGCGATGCTGGCACACAGCAGTTTGCGCTTGAGCTTTTTAGTCGAGTGCCGCGTAAACAACAACGATCAGCTACCGCAGCTGCTGCACAGGCAGAAAAAGAAAAGCGCAAAAAAGAACAGAAAGAAGAAGCCAAGTTGCGCAAGGCTAATGAACGATATGCCATGATGTTAGACGATCCTCAAGAAGATCAAGACGAAGAAAGGCGTATTCGTAAACAAGAAAAGAAGCTTAGAAAAAAGAGAAAACAAGAAGAGTTGAGTGACGACGATACCGAAGTAAAAATGACAGAAAGCAGTCGATACAAAAAGAGTAAGTGGGCAGCACAAACGTACTTCTTTACTTATCGTTTGTTAAAGCTGAAGAAGAAGAGGAAGAGGAAAGAGAAAAACAAGCAGAAATAGAACGCTTAAAAGATATTCAAGAGCGTGATGAACTTGCACAAAGATTGAAAGACAAAGACAAGGACCGCACCAAGAAGATAGTTGAAGATAGATCAGCAAAAGAAGGCAGTGAAGCTTATAAACGTCGTAATTTGGCTGATGACAAACAAGCGCGTCAAGAAGCATTACCTGAACTCAGAAAGATCTCTAATCAAAAGTATCTTAAATATCGTGAAGAACAGCAACTCGCTTTGCTTGAACAAGAAATTGCAGATGAAAAGCGATTCTTTGCAGGACAAAAGATGACAAAACGAGAAATTAGAGATTTGGAATACAAGGAAGAAGTGCTTCGTTTAGCTAAAGCGCGTATGAACATTGATACTAAAGAAGATGGTTATATGATGCCCGAAGATTATATTACAGAGAAGGGCAAAATTGACCGAAAAAAGAAAGAAAGCGCCTTGTATAAGCGTTATGAAGAAGAAGAAAAGTTTGAGACAGAACACGATCTTTGGGAGAAATCACAGATTCAAAAGGCTACTGCTAAAGCCTCGCGACAACAAGAAGACGATGACTATGATTATGTGTTTGATGAGGATCAAAAGATCGACTTTGTCATGGCAGCCAAGCTGAATGAGCCTGATCCAAAAGATATTGAATTGCTGGAGCGCATTGATGCTGCTGAACGCAAAGCAAAGTCAATTGAAGAGATCAGAAAATCATTGCCTATTTACCAATACCGCGACTCTTTACTAGATGCCATTGATGAATACCAAGTGCTTATTATTGTAGGTGAAACTGGTTCAGGCAAAACAACACAATTACCACAATATTTATATGAGCATGGATTTACTAAAGACGGCAAAAAGATTGGATGTACTCAACCTCGTCGTGTGGCTGCCATGAGTGTGGCTGCTCGTGTAGCTGAAGAAATGGGTGTTCATTTAGGTCAAGAAGTGGGTTACAGTATTCGTTTTGAAGATGCCACATCTGACAAGACGTGTGTGAAATACATGACAGATGGTATGCTTTTGCGTGAATTCATGACAGAGCCTGATTTGGCTTCTTACAGCTGTATGATTATTGATGAAGCCCATGAAAGAACATTGTCTACAGATATCTTGTTTGGTTTGATTAAGGATATTGCTCGCTTTAGACCTGATCTCAAGCTGTTGATTTCGAGTGCCACGATGAATGCCCAGAAATTTTCTGAATACTTTGATGATGCGCCTATTTTCAACATTCCTGGTCGACCTTATCCTGTTGAGATTTACTATACAAAGGCTCCTGAAGCCAATTATTTGCGTGCAGCCATTACTCAAGTATTGACTATCCATGTCACTCAGCCTAAAGGTGATATTCTTGTCTTTTTGACTGTAGGTAATAGACATATAGACGCAAAAATACTCATTATTTTCTTGCAATAGGGTCAAGATGAAATTGAAGCAGCCCATGAAGGTTTAACACAAGCATGTAAAGCATTGGGCAGCAAGATTTCTGAATTGATGATTTGTCCTATTTATGCTAATTTACCATCAGAGCAACAATCCCGCATTTTTGAACCTACACCTGAAGGAGCACGTAAGGTCATTCTAGCCACGAATATTGCCGAAACATCCATTACTGTCGACGGTGTCTCTTTCGTGATCGATCCTGGCTTCAATAAACAAAAGACGTTTAACCCAAAAACAGGTATGGAAGCCTTGACTGTTGTGCCTTGCTCGCGTGCCTCTTCCACTCAACGCGCTGGTCGTGCAGGTCGTACTGGGCCAGGTAAATGTTTCCGTCTGTTTACCCAATGGGCTTTTTATAATGAAATGGAAGAAAATACAGTGCCTGAAATTCAACGTGTCAATCTTTCAAACGTTGTCTTATTACTCAAGGTTAGTTGAGGCTGCCTACACATAAAGCAATATAAACTGACCCTTTACAACCATAGAGTTTAGGTATCAATGATTTAGTTAATTTCGACTTTTTGGATCCACCTGTGGAAGATACGATGATTCGTTCTCTCAGTCAACTGTATGCTCTTGGTGCCTTGAATGATCGAGCTGAATTGACCAAGCTGGGTCGTCGTATGGCTGAATTTCCTATGGACCCTTGTTTGTCTAAATGTATCATTATTGCCGAGAAATACGAATGTACAGAAGAAGTAGTGTCTATCTGTGCCATGTTATCAGAACAATCTTCGTTACTATACCGACCTAAAGACAAAAAGATCCTTGCTGATACCGCACATCAAAACTTAATTAAACCTGGTGGAGATCACATGACATTACTCAACATTTGGAATCAATGGGTTGAGACAGATTATTCAGTTCAATGGTGTTATGAAAACTTTGTTCAAGTCAAGACATTAGAGCGTGTGCGTAATGTGCGTGATCAACTTGTTCAATTGATGGATAGAGTAGAAGTGCAACTTGTCAGTAATCCTAATCCAAATGATCCAATGCCTATTCAAAAGGTAAGAAACATATACTGTAGACATAGGCTCATTCTATAATTAGGCTATCACAGCAGGTTTCTTTTTCAATGCAGCAAGACTAAACAAGTCTGGTGATTCTTATAGAACTGTGAAACAAAATCAAACAGTCCATGTTCACCCAAGTAGTGGTATGCTGGAAAAGAAGCCAAAATGGGTTGTTTATTTTGAATTGGTATTGACAAGTAAAGAATACATGAGACAGGTGATGGAAATTCAACCAAATTGGTTATTAGAAGGTAAACACTCTACATATTTGGTTTCTTTATCTAACGAATGATGATAGTTGCACCACATTACTATAAGCAAAGTGATTTGGATAATTTGGATGATAAAAAGAAAATGCCTAAAAAGAAACAATAAATCATTGTGGAGTTTGATTTCGTATGCTTTCAAATGTTTATACATATGAATGCGCATTCATTATAGCGTAATAAGTCACTTGCTAGCATCACCAAACTTTAAATTAGTATTTCAAGAGAAATAATGGACTAAAAGTGTCCATAAATGAAGAGCTATCAGAGAGGTGTACTGACAAAGTTGTAAGATATAAACAAGGCGCATCTAATGGTGTAAAGAGCGCGGCATGTTAAATATCAAGATAGTGAGTTGTCTTTCAAAAACATGTTTTCTGTTTTTGAGCTGTAACGTACATTATTTATAGTACTTTTGTAGATATAGCTCTTGGACTGTGTTTTACAGACCTAGAGAAGCAATCCGCACCAAGACATACCATGTCTACAACGTCTCTATCGCTCACAAATCACAAAATAGTGAAAAATGAGGATTTCCTAAGGGATCAAGGGCAAAATAACGATTCTTTGACTTTCGAAGCTTGTGAGAATGGTACATTTTGTCACTTTGAGAAAATTAGATGTCCGCAACCAAAAAATTAATGGTACTAGTAATTTGTGGACTGTTGTTTTAACCAAAAGAATAATACCAACTTTATTTGTTTGTTAATAAGTTTGTAACTAATGATTGCAAATTATAATTAAAACTAACCAAGTGATGCTGGTAATAAAAGTGATAACTATAAAAGTAGTCTTGAGATAGTATGTGTGTTTTTTAGAAGTTTTAGAGAGAAATGGGGAGAAATGAAGGTGAATGAAAGAATGAATGTCCTTGTATGTCCAGAAATTTTGTCCTTTGGAAATACAGTGAAGGCAACGCCAAAGGGCGGATGAAAAAAGATCCTAAAGGGTGCTTTTTACAACTCAATGTGCAGCAAAATACAGTAGGCGCAACGCCAATGAGCGATTTTTTCAAAGGGATTTCATTTTTCCAAAAGGTGGTTTTTCTGTCATGAAGAAGACACTTTTGTCGACGAGTAATTATTTTCCGCGTTTTTCTTTTTTACCTTCTATTATTGCCATTGCTTACTTATAAGAATATATTTTCTTTCAAACAAAAAATTGTTGAGCACCACCTTCAATTTTAATTGATACGTGCAACAAATAAAGATCCAAGAATTTCCCACCATGAAGATACATCTGAGCTTCAATTGGAGAAGATAAAAATCTTTTAAAACCAAAAGGTGGTTTTTTTTTATATCACTAAATTCCTTTATTTTATTCTTTTTTCTTAAACTACGTCTAGCAGCTGCGATTACGCCCCCTAAGTTTCAGTTTTACGACTGGAGAAGTGGACCAGGTGTGTATCAGGGCTAGGTTTAGTTTTATTCTTTTTTCTTCAACTACGTCTAGCAGCTGCGATTACGCCCCCTAAGTTTCAGTTTTACGACTGGAGAAGTGGACCAGGTGTGTATCAGGGCTAGTTTTAGTTTTATTGTTGTTTCTTCAACTACGTCTAGCAGCTGCGATTACGCCCCCTAAGTTTCAGTTTTGCGACTGGAGAAGTGGACCAGGTGTGTATCAGGGCTACATTTGGTTGATACTGTTTACTTGGCTTCATGTAGGAGCAACCTTCGACCAAACCGATCTGTAATTTTTTGACCTAGAGGAACTGATCAGGTTTTAATAGTCATACTGTAGTTGTAGCTAGTGTAGCTTCATATCCTTGTATCAATACGTTGCAGTTTAAGTGATCAAGAGGAAAGTGGAAACCACAACGTCGATTCGGAGACTTGGGTAAGGGAGCAAAAACCAAAAATTAGCAAAACTAGAAGATTATGAACCTTTAGCCAACACCTTTCAAATTAGACAACCGTTTCTGGGAAGGCTTTGATAAGTGAAACTAATAGATGAAGCTTTAGTAACTGGGATCCAAACCTTTATAGCATTCAATAAAGAGCAATTTTATTCTTCTCAGAAAAAGAAAAGTATCATACAAATTTCAGCCAAACAAAGAACCTTGCATGCAAAAAAAAAAAAAAAAAAAAAAAAAAAAAAAAAAAAAAAAAACACCAGATCAAGTCAGTGTCTTCTGAATGAGTGAAATTTAGGAAATGATAACCCTAAGGACTGAAATCTTGGGATTTTGTTCGGATTGGATTTTGAGATAGAATTTAACTAGTTTGTTGTATTTTGTTGATATAAGTATACTTTTCGTACTCTCTGTTTGACTTTGTCATTTTTTAGGATAGCAACAATTTGTTTACCCCTTGAACAAACAGATTTTCCAGCCAATAGCACAAATAGCGTCTAGATGAAACAGTCAACAAAAATACGCCCATCTCATCTATATTACTATAGCAATAAACAAATCGATTATCAACAACAAGTGTACAGCCAATGGATGAACGATGAATAGATAGATTGTTGAATAAAATGATATAATTGATAATGTAATATTGAGTTATCTTACTTTTTCTAATTCTCGAGTAATGCTTGAGACAAAATCCCAAGAAAAAAAAATAAAGTGATAGGATAGGTAATAATTATGTAAAAAATTGAAGGATATGTGTAACATGTACACAACAAAAAAAGAAAAGGGAAGACAGAGACAACTCAAAGGTATACTAAGTACACACTATTTCGCAACCTTTCAGGATCATAGTTTTAAATACTGCAATCAACCATTCTTTCTTTATTCCATTATATATTTTTCTGTTTATCAATGTATCCTGGAGGCAAAGGTAAGATCAAAATCGCGTTCGCGTTGCAGGGCAACCAAGCACTTATATAATGCTTATTTGAGATAGAATTAAGAAACTACATCAAGGAGTCATCTGATCCAAATCTCAATGAGTTTATAAAGAACAACTTCCATCTGATCAATCAAGATGATGCCACGCTCAAGAGCATGATGCTTGTTTGGAAGAACAGATTCGTTCTTGCACTGAACAAATATAGATCAGAATTGATACTGGGAAATAGAGCAAATTTAGACATAAATTTGTGGAAGAGCTTGAAGGTATTTTTGCCTATGCCATTGTTGCATGTACTACATAATGCTTAGCATATAATTTTAGTTAAGAGACGGTATTGATAATGCTAGTATTCTATACCAGTGGTTGTATATCGCTCAAGAAAAGAAGTCTGAAGATTTAAATTCTTTTTTGCAAGAAAGAGAAGAACAAATTGAACAGATGGAGACCAGTACAAGCCAAGAAGTCGATGCTTTGCTTGATAAGCTCAGCATTCGTCTTCTCAGGCGATTTGATAACTTGAGTACAAAGGAGATGTGTGTCTTGAAGCTCTCGCTCTCAAAGATTGTTGACCTTGTGGACGACGAGATGGCAGATGTGTACAAGTCTGTTATCCCCAACCGCCATTTTGAAGAATGGATGAGCTTAAAGAGAAGCAAGAGATTGGAAGAAGAAGAACAAAGCAAGATCAAGACAGCAATAGCAGAGTTTGTTGAGAAGTCCAAGATTGACATAAAAACTGCTAGAAAATATGTTCTGCAGAAGAGGCTCGAGCTGGAAGACGAAGATAGTTTGGAGGCAAGACTCTTTGAGATGATTGATATAATCATTTCTTTAATCAAAAACAGCAAGAGCAATTATTGGCAAGAGGCTGACTTTGTCGCCTTTATCAAGACTCTTCTTGAAATCGCTTTCCGTGGCTCTTCCTTGAGCGTTGTAATTGGTGAGACTGTTGCTCATGCTACAAAGCCAGCCATTGAATACAATGAAAGCAGTTATAGCAATGGTATGAACAGCGTGTTCAACTCCGACTCTCCTTCCTTTGCATTGACAAGCAAGTCCAGTTGTGTTGGCCGAAAGATTGATCTTCGAATTGTAAGCGATGATGACCAAGAACTGTCCTTTTGGGAGTTCAAAAACAATGATGTTGACCAGAAGCTCCTCTGGTATCAAGAATCAAAATCCTTGCGTTTGGCCCAGTGCTTACAGAAGGAGGTTAGCTCGGTCTTGAAGCACCCTCAAGATATTTTGTCTTTGAATTGGTTTGGTAAGTACAAAACAAGTCCAGAGTCTAATGTTATTGTCGTTGGAATTACTAATACACTTTTCTCTTCTTACTCTAGGTTGGTCTGCCACCATGTGCTATCTTACACAACAAGATGGATATGCAGTTGCCAAGAAGATTGATAAGATAACTGTTCCTTTTGACAACAGATTGATTAGTACAAGTCTGGAGAATCTGATGCTTTGCATCTTTGAAGTGAAGGTAAAACATAAACGCATAGACTGCTGCTTTCATCTTATCAACTGACTTTTCTTGTGATCACTTTTACTCTCTCCATCTAGGCCACTCTTTCTGCTTTGAATGATGAAATGTTCATTGCATCAAACGGGCGTACCAAGAAGCGCAAGTCATACGACAGTATGCCACACACCTTGCTTTCCCCAAAGCGTCAATAAATATACCCTTTCTTGTTGTCTTCTTGTTTCTTCTGAACATCATTATATGTTATACATAGAAAGGTTTACTTTGATTATGTGTTTATTAAGAAATGAGCAAGTGTTATATTTAGGGATAGGTGAAAGCCATACCAATTAGACTGTTTATTGTTTGTTTATTGTTTGTAAGTGAACAAGAAAAACTCAGTTTTCATACTGTGTCTTTGTGCTTCCCCTCTTGGCTACTCATTGACAAATGGTTCCTTTTTTTTTAGGCTAAGCTTAAGTCTTTTGTACTCAAAGCATAAGCCAATAGTTGCCTTCACTTTCTATCTCAATACATAAACAATAATGGCTAAACACCAGTATTAAATGGCACTTGTCTTTGGCATACTTCACACCAAACAATCAAGCTCTATCTTTTCAGATCTCTTACTATGAATTGATTGTTCATTTCCCAGTTATTCCATAATGCTATATACCGTGCAGTACATCAACACACTCAAGATACTCCAAATTGTAACTGCTGATCATCCTTATGACAATCTTAGTTTCGCTCACTTTGGCTTTCAATTCACTCAATGATTTTGAGCTACACCTTGGTCTTTTATATATAAAAGAAAGCGAGAGTGAATTCAGGATGTAGCTTTTGCATACTTCCTGAAATAAGTATCAAGTTTCAACCAAATAACTCTATGACGCACAGACCACCAAAAATGGGTTGCATACTTTTACCCCGCGACAACACTTGATTCATCAAAATGATAGAACGCAACGCATACACAATTTAGTCAAAAAATTATAAGAGTAGATTTTGATTTATTAAGAGTCACCGTCATAACGTCTAGTAATCGGACAAACTTAAGCAAAAAAAATACACGGTCAAAATGACTATAACGATGCCAAATACATGCAAAGAAAGCCCAATGCTAGAAACAGATACATTTTGTGCGTCTATTCAAAGTAAGAGAACAACAAGTTAGATTCGACAACATATTTGTTCCTGAATAGAACCTTGTCCTGATCTCCAGAAAAAATCAATTAATGAATGTTATGATTAGCGCTGCGTCACCTTGATTAAAGAGGAGTTTACTTGTCAAATTGATTTAAGGCAAATGCATACAGTTGAAATACTTGTTCACCTTTCCTCTTATTGTCTGTACAGCGCTTTAGTTAGTATATGACTACATCATAGCTATGTATGTTTGAAATGTCTATACAGAACAACTGATTCTTGTCAAGCCAAGAGAGATCTACAGGAAAGAGGGGCTAGGGCAGTTTGAATGTCTAATTGAGCCCAAACAAAATCAGCTGAAAGATAGTAAAACAGTATTTTTGCTCAAATGGATATCTCTTTTTTTCTGCAGTATAGACTAAGCATTATTCTACTGATAATCCATGTAATAGACCTTTTACTTTTCACCCAAAGATAAACAAATCACAAAATGAATAGCACTGATAACAAACGCAAGCGTGTCAAATACAATGAGAGAGATAACAAAAATTACTGGAGTGTATATTGGCTTTACAAAAAAGATCATAATAATACAGTGGTAGGAAGAAAAATTGGTCTACCTAGAGAGATTGTGAGAGACATTGTAAAGCGCATTGAGGAAACTGGTTCACCTGTCCCCCATGTTCCTCCTGGGACACCCAAGAAGACTGGTTCTAGAGGTATAAGGTATCTAGAGACTGTTGTGAAGCTTAATCCTTTTATAAGCATTCAAGAGGCCAGAAATGAGCTAAAAAGGATGGAAACCAATGTCTGTAAAAACATTATTAGGTCTCATCTTTCCGAGTTAGGCATTTATTCTTATTACGCAGCTCATAAGCCTGTCCTTACGAGTCGTCACAAGAAACTTCGCTTGGAATGGGTCAAGGAACATTTGGATTGGACGGTAGATCAGTGAAGCCAGGTTATTTGGTCTGATGAATCCACATTTTCAGTCAAGGAAATTGATGGTGGTGCCAGAGAGTCCTTCGCCATTATGGTGAGCGTTACATGGAAGAACTTGCGGTATCTACCACCGAGTTTAGCAAAGGAGGAGTCATGGTTTTTGGGGTTTAGAAAGACGGAGTTGATCCTTTTGTTGTAGTTGATGGCACCATGGGTCAAACCAAATACATTGAACTTTTGTCAGAAAAGCTTCAACCTTGATTCATGGAATTACAGTCCGATCATGGTGGACGCTAAATCTTTTAAGAAGATGGATCTACAAATCATACTGGGGGGTTAGCCTTACACATGGAAGACATAACATATGATAAAGAGGGTTTGATTCCTGGCCTCCTCAAAACCCGGATTTAAATCCAATTGAGCACTTGTGGTGGCCTCTTGAAAAAGAGGATTGAGAGCGCAAGATGTGAGATCAAAAATACCAAGGAATTGAGGAAAGAACTATTGAATCAGTGGAACCAGATCAGTAATGAACTGATTGGCCGTTTGATTGACAGCACGAGAAATAGATGCCAAGCAGCCATAGATGATAAAGGCGGTCCTACCAGATACTAAATTTATTTGTAACACTATGATTATAAAATAAACCCTCTAACACAATATCAATAAAAAATGGATACGTTTGGATAAAGTCTAGGTGTACTGAAGACTCTCTCTATCATCACCCCTTTATTACTGGGTTTTAGTAACAAAAAAAAACGACGAATTTTGATTCAAGGTCAGTGTATCATCTGTATCGCTTATGCAATACAGTATTTTCGGAAAGTATTCGTGCACTAATAATTTTTCGTTTCGTGCAATAAAAATGCGAACTTAGAAAAAAAATTGGGTCAGAAATAGTAGCTTTGTTTATGTAGATGGAAACGGAAACCTAACGAATGAGAATGGAGAAGAGCATCTTGAGTTTGCAAAGGAAGTGGATGACGAAGCTTACCCCTTAGGAGATGTTACAGATTTCGCAATGTACACTGATCTCAAGCCTCCTGAAAAAGCAGTAAAAGATGTTGTTATGAAGACTGAAAGCAACACCACAAACCGTATTGCGGGAGATGTTGGTGGGATTTCTAAGAAGGCCTATCGGAAGTACAATCCTGAGGACAAGAGTAACTTCTTTCACTTAGTGTATGAAAAGAATATAAGTGTCCAAGGTGCTGCTAAACAGCTTGGTATACCACCAACGACAGCACAAACGTGGTTCAAGCAAGGAGAGGCGAGCTTGGAAAAGGACAGTAAGGTCGCTGTGGAAAGGAGTGTAGATGGAAAGCGGAAGCTTGGAAGACCTGAAATCCTCAATAATGCTCTAAGGAGTGTCCGATTGAAGCTATTGATGAAAGGTATGAAATGGTCTTGGAAGAGATGATGGAGTGTCTCACGAATAGCTTTGAGGATCTGAAGATCTCAAAGACTGCTTTGTATGGGTTTGTCACTACAAAGTGCAATCTCAGCTTCAAGCGAGCAAAACTTTATTCAGTTGAGCGAAATTCTCCTGAGAAAATTGAAGCTAGATATCAATGGATGAAGCACTGGGAAGAGACTGACATGGATTATATGAGCAACTGCGCTTTTATTGATGAATCTGCATTCCATATCAACTTGAAGCGCTCTTATGGTTGATCTAAAAAAGGTGATCCTGTCATTGCTCCTCCCAGAAGCAAGGATGAAGCAGAAGAAAGTAAAATTAGGCCGATGCCTTTAACTCTTCTTCCTGTGGAATTGCCCAAAAATATATCAAACAAGCCTTCACCAATGCATCTTCAAAATTTTGGATATGTACATTGGGGTGCTTTAAAAATGAAACAAACTTTCAACAAGAATTGAAACAAACGGGTTAGTTCCCAAAGCAAAAATACATTATTTATAGTACTTTTGTAGATATAGCTCTTGGACTGTGTTTTACAGACCTAGAGAAGCAATCCGCACCAAGACATACCATGTCTACAACGTCTCTATCGCTCACAAATCACAAAATAGTGAAAAATGAGGATTTCCTAAGGGATCAAGGGCAAAATAACGATTCTTTGACTTTCGAAGCTTGTGAGAATGGTACATTTTGTCACTTTGAGAAAATTAGATGTCCGCAACCAAAAAATTAATGGTACTAGTAATTTGTGGACTGTTGTTTTAACCAAAAGAATAATACCAACTTTATTTGTTTGTTAATAAGTTTGTAACTAATGATTGCAAATTATAATTAAAACTAACCAAGTGATGCTGGTAATAAAAGTGATAACTATAAAAGTAGTCTTGAGATAGTATGTGTGTTTTTTAGAAGTTTTAGAGAAAAATGGGGAGAAATGAAGGTGAATGAAAGAGTTGTAATTAAGAATGACACTCTTGGTTACACGTAAATTTATATAATGACAAAATAATGAGTCTCAAAATAAAGGTGCAGATTGCAATGAAACCATCCAAAAGCTGCAATATACCATTGATAGAAACAAATTCAAACAACTCCCTGTGTATGGTCGAGCAAAATTGGCCAACGCTATCTTATTGTCTCGGTTCTGGCATGTTCTTCGTATCACTGCCCTCCCATCCTGCTTTTTCGTAAAAATCTCTTCAATGATTTATCAGTTCGCTTGCCAAGAAATTTTTCCTTCCCTGCGTAAGACAACTATTTACCATCCAAGACTTACCGGAAGTTTGTGCGTAATGAACGTCTCTGCACAACAGAAGGTCCTCCAAAATTGGTACATTCGAGCTATCCTCCACAATAATTGTATTGATCGACCTATCCCTGCTTTCTTATTGCAGCTACTTGTATCATGCATTCAATCGGCTTTCGATTGCCCATATCATGAAGTACCTTTGCTTTTTCCTAAGGCTTGTAAATCTACTCACCTCTCTGGCTTACACACGCTCTCTGTCATTCTTAAAGCAATCGATGATTGTCCTCTCTCTTCCTCCTGGGACGATAGGAAGCTTAACCTACCTGCATGTCTGGAAACCCCTTTTGTTGACTTGTGCCAATCTGGGCAAATATGTCCTCAAATCCTGGATAGCGCAACCATTCAATTGCAAAAAGCACCTTATTTTCTGAAGATTGATCCTTCCTCAGGATTGCTCCGATTCGAAAAAAAAAGACAAGAATGCAAAAGCCCTGTACTGTTGTCACGGATTCACAAGGTACACAAAGATGGTTCGCTGCTGTTATTGCCTTTTTCTCAAGGATAATTGATTCGTCCATCAGATCCTTATCTACCGGTTAGCTTTGAACCATACCTACAACGATTTGTTTACAACGACTGTTCAATCCTTGATTTCAACAACCCTAAGCTCCGCAAAATGTACTCAAGACATCTTCCTGATATACAGTCAATGAAGGCTAGCATAAACACTACCTGATTTAAACGTTTCCTTCGGATTTCGATTCCAGGTCGTACGAGGAACCTGTGGTATCGTCTTTTGCACAACAAAATCTCCAGCAAGACAATTATCGCCTCCATCCTGCAATTACCAGATGATAAGTGTGTATTTTGTGATTTACCGCAAACTCCAGAGCACATGTTGTTTACATGCATGACTAACAACGATATATGGCTAAATGCTATCAATTTATATTTCAAACACTCATCTCGCTTCTCTCTTCCACAGCTATATCTGGACGTAATTGCTTTGAACGTTGATCATTACCAACCATGATGTGTGGCAATGTCTACTATTTATACTAATTAATTCTTATCTTAGTATCGGTGGTGAGAACTGTAATGAAAAATAAAGCTTGATGACCAAAGTTTATTTTTAGCAGATATATTTCTCTGCCAGAGAAAAGGATATTTTATGCATGATGAGTGGAAAAACAAAAGGATAAGTGATGGTTACTTTAGTGTGTGACAACACATAGAAATATAGCTCAAGTTGTGTATACAACACTGACTTCCAAAAATTGAAATTCGATTGTCAAGAAGTTTAATTTGAAGGTCCTGATAGTGAATGCTATAACAAACCGACTGCTACTTTTCAGAAGCGTGTTTGGTTTAAAAAAAGTTTCGACTGGTGGATATAAGAAGCCTTTCAGACAGAGAAAAAAAACCCCTCCTACTTCTTCTTCTGTTGCCGGTAAGAACACTTCTGGTGCTCATGATAGCAATGCTGTCTAACTTATAATCAATGTGGATTGTCGGTATTTTATTGTATGAAATAAATCTGATTTAGCAAATAGATATCGATTTATAACATCATTTTTTATAAGCCTGTAAGATGAGCATCTTGCTCATATAATAATTAGTGATTTCATCATATGTTGATGATAAGGCAACAATGGTAACATCAACCATCAAACATATTCCATATACAATACAACAACCAAAAAACTTTATAAATGTCTATATTTCTTCTCAAATTCAAATACGCATATCTTCCTTTGACTCGAATGTAAAGGATTTAGCTCACAAGCGCATAAAACTCTCTAAAGACCTCCAGAAATTTAAAGAATATTAAGGTTTTAGCTGTCTTAAAGTAAAAATGAATAAAATACTTAAGTCGCTAAAGAGATGGTAAACTCTTAACCGATACACCGCTTCTTGTACAGAAGACTGCTGTTTTAAAATCTGGTTCAGTATTCAAGTGGCTGATGCTTGTGGAAAAAGCAGGAAGGGTTTCATGAAAGGGCAAGATAGTTATGCCTGAGATAGCAATGGCTAAAGCAGATACCTCAGCTATTCCACTTATATTTCCATGCCTTCTGACTAATTGCTAAGGATGGTGAAGTTTCTGGAAGCAGTAAACACAAGTCTGAGATGTACCTTTATTTTAGTGCCAAAGTTGTCATCATTATGCGCCTCGTAGTTTTGCCTCAGTTCTACTTACCACTGCATAATAACAAAAGACGATAATAACCAAATTTTGTATTAAGACGTAGCTACAACATAGCTTTCACTACTTCAATCATATTTTATTGCTATAGAATAAGATAAGAGTTTCCTATATCTAAGCAAGTCCAGAATATAAACGCAATGGAGTATAAATAATTTATAGTGACACAAGTATCCATGCATAAAACAACATGTATTGTGTGTTATAAAATCCTTGTTCAATAAGCCATAAAGAGTAGTTTTCATTAGAAACTACGCCTAAAAACACAAATAAAAAGAGAAAATATAATGATGGCCTCATTCAATAGATCTACAATGAGACAGCTAATAGGCCTGGATGCTTTTAGTGCTCTTGTTCTATCATTGCTCCCATCGAAAATAAATGAAAGTTAAAACGTATCGTTCAATTTCCCTTTGCTTCCATCAATGCAAATGCATACATCATGGCTACATATAGCCCTATTTGTGTACTCTCATATTAGAAATCTACGCTTTGTGCCAAGATGTTCTATTTCATAGCTAGGTGCTTTGTAATGTGGTTAGGATTGCTGAAATTTTTTAAAGAACTGAAGATCTGAGTATGAATTCCAATATCCAATTACCGCATTAAGCTTTTCTCCCTCTCTCCCTCTCTTTTCTTTACCTTCTTTTTTATCTATATATACAGCACATGTACCTTTCTTGGGTGCTAACAATACTCTTCCTCTTATGCTCATCTCATTCAGCCGCTTATGAGCAACATTGCTTTGATCCCGCCAACTGTCAATTCTATCCTATCCATGGCTGCTTTGCAACAGAAAGCGGGCTTGTATGTAAAGATCGAAGTAAGTTTGGGCTTAGAATGAATACTGACTAACACTGATTAGGAGAAGGATTTGAGATGAGTATAGATCCGCTCTACACATTCTTTTATAAAGGCGCCTACGATATCAAGAACGATACGGGCATGCCTTGCCACACGATACCCATTACAGATGAACTGATCAACTATGTCGAGTTCCGAGGACCACAGGTGATTGACGTGCATGACTTGGACCTGATTGGCAACTGTAGCAGCATGTCTTACTGCGACAAGAAGACAAAGACATGTCAACCAAAAATGCCGATGGGAAGTGCATGTCGGTACAATATGCAGTGTTACTTTGGTATTGATGGTATTCCCGGTCATTGTACCAACAAGACATGTTCCATTCGACAGGATATCCCGCAATACTATTATAACACACCTCGATGGAGTATGGGAGATCAATGGCAAGCAGCTGTCATGGCTGTGCTCATCACAGGTGGTGTCGCCATCTTTTTACTTGTCGGTCGAGCTCAACTCAAGAAACTGATCACCAACATCAAAACCTTGTTAGAAAGATGGCAGAATTCAGATGATTCAGGCAGTCAAGTGCCGTTTATCATAGAAAATGAACAAGTATGGAACGAACATCACAAACAATGGTGGAAACAAGTGCCTGGTGTGCATTGGGTCTATACTAAACTAAAGAAGCGCCATCATGATCATGATTATGAATTGGAACAGCGTACAGAAGAACCCCCTCCATACAGAGAAAATTAAAGATATTTAATAAATTATATACAATGTTGTTCATCATGGTCCAGTGTGATATCCCATGCTGTGGTCTGTGATTCAGCATTAAAGTCTATCATAGAGCATGCCTTGTTCAAGACATTTTCTATATGTTCCAAGCTCATATTGGTAAGCACATAGCCCTTGTCTTGTAGGACAATGGTAGTGTCGCCTACATGAAGTAAGCCAGATGTTCTTGGTGGTAAATGGGCCATGATATCTGTCTGTTTTGTGATGCGAATTGTCTCTACTTTTTGAAAAGACAGTGTCCTTAAGAATGACTTATTTCCGACGCGTGGGGAATGAATAGCACACACTGTGATATCTCGGTCCATTAATAAGCGTGTAGACCTAAGTGAAGAAGCACACAGTGCTGCAACAGCTATTGATGGGGTTCAATAAGATGGGTTATAGATATATAGTTTTACTTTACCTCCACCTAATGAATGTCCAATAATCACAACTTTATAATGCGATGGTAATGAACTGCATAATCGCATCAGCAATGTCACTACTTTCATTTCACAACGACGCCAGGCCGTTAAAGCGCATTCAAGTACCCAAGGACTCATATCTCCTTCCGACAATGGATCTTGTTGTTGAGATACATCTCCAATCGTCTCAATTTCTAGCCAGGGAACAGGTACAAATGAAGCATTGTCAAACATATGATGTGACACAGTCATACCAGGAAATACGACGATAATTTCTGTATGTTCATTATCCAATGCTACATAACCATACTTTTGTGGAGTATAGTCTTCCTCTTCTTTGTCTTCTTTTTCTTCTTCTTCTTCCTCTTCTTCTTCTTCTTCTTCTTCTTCTTGAATACCAGAGCACGCACTAATACTGCTGATATCACTGGAGGACATAGTACGATCAGGAGGAATATACTGAAATGCAGAATAAGCATGTGGTTTCTCTTGTCGTGCAATGGAATCAAATAGCATCTTTTTATAGCTGGATGGCTGAATAGCTGAAGAGACAAACTTGGGTTCTTTAGATGGTAGTTGTTGATTTAGATTCTGTGCAACAGCAATTGCATGCTTAATCGAATCATACTGAATAAAAGAAACAGGAAACATGATGGATTGTTGATGTTGTACATGAGAAGAAGAACACAAGCGAGCTGTGACTGAAGAAGCCATCAAATTCTTTTTAGTTTTTTGGTATACTGTCGATAGACCTGTTTCCTTTAAACACTCTGCACATACTATGGTAGCTAATTCTGTCTGTTTTGTCTGTACAAAAGAACATGGTGGAGATGGTTCATTCCTCTGGTGTTGCTCTTGAATAACAAGTTCATGCGTACATAGCCTTACACGTTCACAATAACGTCTTGTACGTACAGCAAGTGCATCTTGAATAGGTTCAAATGGTAATACATGACGCACAGGCAATTCGGTAGGCAATGGTTTAGTCATGGGAATATAGTCTGATGCCTGCAACACTAAAGCTTTAGGTAACATGAAAATGCACTGATGTGCTACTCTATAAGGACTGTGATTGCCTCGTTGAACAAAGCGTATCAATCGTCGCTTGATTGATCTTGGGTCCTCTTTGATTGTCGGGCTCACACCCAGCATAGGAGAAAGTGTCAGTTGATTCTGTCTGAATTGGTCTGATATCCAACCGTGCACATGTTCTTCTTCCTCCAATTGCTGTACGAGCCAAGCGTATTGTTCCACAGTGAGCCGCAGTGAGTAATGATAATGCTGCTTTTTCTTTGTATCGGGGTTTGTGCCCAGAGAGATTTGTGCCTTTTTCGGTTCATAATGAACATACGCCTTTTGTTCCAAGGTCGACGTAGGAAGCATAGGTTGACAAGGTACCATCGTAAGTTGAGAAGACTGGTGTTGAATTAGTGTTACTGGCACATTGGATTTATGCGTACTGAATTCTGTGGTAAGCGTGACAGCCACGCCTTCTTTTGCATAGGGTTGAGATACACTCTGTCTCGAGTGTTTTCTGTTACTGCTCTGATGACGCACAAGTAAAGATTTGACACTTTTGAAGAATTTAGAATGTATCTTTGGATACTGTTTCTCGTGTTGAGTCATATTGAAAATATAAAAAAGAAAAAAAAAAGAAAAGAAAAAAAAATGGTATTTGTATGTATAGCATAGTAATAGCGTACTTTGAATTTAATATCAGGTACACACACACTCTCTCTCTTATTCGGTCCGAATTCCATGATATTTCCCTAGTCGATCGAATGACTTGTTTATTCTCGAAAAATTTTCGCTTTTTTTTGTTTTTTTTTGTTTATTGACATGTTGACAGTGGGTACACGAAGAAATAGAAAGAATGCAGGTATATATAAATAAAGAAACATAATTGAATTAACCTTGACTCTTTAGTGAATATTGCTGAATTCTTAGACAATGACTATCATAAACAAGACACAAAAGGGAAACCAGGAAGACCCTCAAAAGGAGGACAAGCTGTACGATCAAAACGATATTACATAAACAATCATATGGTTGTCCTACAGAAAAGAAAGTTAAAGAGATATCATGACAAAGTAAAGAAACTCTTGTCAGAACATGACTATGATTCAATTGCCATTATGAATGAATTTGTCAAGAAACTCAAGCGACATGTCAAACAAAATTGGGAAGGAATTAACAAGTAAATGTATCTCGGCAATATGGACTTGTATCACTCATATTGTAAAGTGACTTTGTATTTTATTATATTATAGACCAATTTAGAGAAGACAGGTACCTTCATTTTATGAATGAACAAGCAAAACACCATTTAGACACACTATCTCAAGAGACAACAGAAGAACACATCAAGGCTATTCGTGACACATTGGCTCAGAATCATTTACCACTTGTATTTAGACTCTCTACCTTATTTTCAGCCTTTTTATTACTCCAATGCTGTGAACCTCAGTCGATTGAAACCCATTATAAACTTTCGTACGCACATATAAAATAAGCTCGTGCATATTCACGCCAAGACGTTTGCCCCGTCTAGTGTATTTCCATTTATAGTCCATTCATTACGGAGATTGTAATTGACAAGCTTTATATATATATATATAAAGACGTATCAATTATTATCGCGTCTCTTTCTTTCTTTATTATCTCTCTCTCTCTTTTTTTATATAAACAATGACTACTTACTTTGATACTCTTGAACGTTCTTATGTTGACGTTGACCTTTCCAAGGGCATTAATACTGAACAATTTCTTCAAGCTACTGAGGGCCTTGTAAAACTATTTGGTATGTTATATGTGTTTTCTAAACAAGATGAGCTCATCTTGGTTGTATCATAGATTTGCTTGGTTCTTCTGCTTTTTCTGTTGTTCAAAAGGACATGAACGGTAATATTAAGGTAAGCTATATACACGATAAAGAGAAACATGGAATAACCTAGTGGGAAATAAGAAAATCAGAGACCGTTACTTGACCAACCCTTCTGCCAACGCTACTCTTCAAGACTTGATGGCTACCGAAGCCCCTGAAAAGAAGAGAACTGCTACAGAAGGTCTTTTGTGGTTAACAAGGTAATAAATGAACATAAAAAGAAAGGAGGTTTAACATTTCACAGAGGTCTCGACTTTACTGCTCAAGCTTTGCGTCGTAGTGTTGATAACCCTGAAGAAGAATTGACTGTCTCCTTCACTCAATCCTATGAACAAACCTTGAAGAAGTTCCATAACATGCTTGTTCGTCCTGTCTTTGCTCTTGCCATGAAGGCTTGTCCTTATCGTAAGGATTTCTATCAAAAGATTGGTGTCACCAATGAAGCTGGTCTTGCTCAAATGAAACAATGGCTTGAAGCACTTGAAAACATCATTCGTATTATTCAAGAAGTCTTTAAGGCTAATCCTGCTTATATTAAGGGCATGTAAATAGCAATATTCCCCTCACTACCACCATAATTTGTATACAAATAAAAGGAACCAGCGTGTTCACAATGAAACTCGTTTATTGCTTCATTCTATTTTTACCATTCAACGTTGATTTGACGAGATCATCCAATCAACAATCACTTTGAACAGTCCAAAAAAAGACAGAAAAGGGACGGGGGAAAAGATTTTTTTTCTTTTTCTTTCTTTTCAAAAAGAATGTCCGAGTCAATAAAGTAGGGTTGAATAAACAGATATAGTGGATACTCATAACCTATAGAAAGAGAAAGTGGGATCAAGACGATAACAATAGTGATAAAAGCCCATCTTCCAAAATATCCAAAGTTGAAACTGACCCTAAAAAAGCAGTCAGTAAGTCATAACGCGTAGAGAAGATAGGTTGATTGACGTGCGTTTCATAGGTGAAGCTGCTGCTAGAATCAATGCCATGTTGGCTCAAAAGAGCACATATGATGATGGTTTAACACTCTCACCTGGAAAAGAAGGCGAATTTGTCAAAAACATTCCAATCAATGAATTAAAGAATAGATACATGTTGACAAGAGGTGCCACACAAACACAAATTCAACAAGAGACTGGTGCAGGTAAAAATGAGCCATTGTCAAAAGAAACATACCTTATTCTTTTATGGTTAGATGTCATTACCCGTGGAAAATACTATCCTGATATTTCTCTTGCTAATGATAGAGAACCACCGCTTTACTTGCACATCACTGCCCCTACAAAAGCAGCTCTTGATAAGGCAGTAGCCAAGATTGAAGAACTAATAGAGACAGCTCAAGTACCTCAACCAGGCACTGGATTTTCATCCAGAGACGATAAACCAGATGGCATGAAACGACCTGAACGTAAATTTTTTGAGAAAAGATTACCTGTTGAAGTCAGTGGTACACCTCACTTTAATCTTCGTGCCAAGATTGTTGGTCCTAATGGTGCTTTTGTGAAGCATATTCAACAAGAAACTGGCTGCAGAGTACAATTGAAAGGAAAAGGTTCTGGGTTTTATGAAGCCAGCACAGGTGTTGAATCAGACGAACCTTTGCATGTTCACCTTTCGTATGTTGTCTATTTGCTTAGAGAATGATCCCTCATGACTTTCTTATTTAGATGTATTCGAGAAGAAGGATTAGAAGCTGGTATCAAATTGACACAAGACTTATTAGATACAGTAAAAGCAGAAGCAGAAAGAGGCCCTCCACAAGGATATAAAAGAGGATATGATAATACAAGTCGCGGTGGTTATAATGGCGTAAGTAATCATGCTTGTATTTTGGTGATGAATACATTGACACACATACACACACACACAAATGGAATAACTAACCTATTTTCCTAACCTTTTTTTTTGTTTTGTTTTTTTTTCTGTAAAGTATAATAGCTACACCACATCACCTTCTTCTGCTGGTGCTGATGCTACTGGTGCATATGATTATGATGCTTATAACAGCTATTACAGCAGTTATTATGGTCAACCATCTGCTCAAGGATACCAATATGATCCTAATGCCTACTACAGTTATTATGGATATCCTGATCCTAATGCATCTACTGCTACACCACCTTCAGCAACATCGACACCACCTGCACCTCCTCCACCTCCTCCACCTGCTTCATCAAGCAGCTCCCCTCCACCTCCTCCACCCCCACCCTCTTCATAAAATAATAAATGGCGGCTAATTGTTTAATTGAAACACAGAAGTGTGCGAAAGAGAAATAACTCGCTTACTAATGCAAGATATGAAAAGGCCAAATTTTTTTAGTCTTCTTTTTTTTCTTTTTTCATTACATATCATCATGGTCTCTATCATACTTTCTGAAAACCCAACTACACAAACTAAATATAAATATGGGTTTGAATTAAAAGAAAACAAATCTATAGAAGCTAAAGAAACCCAATCTATTATTAAAATCCAAGCTGCTGCTTTAAATCATCGGTAAAAAAAAAAAAGTTTTTGCATAAAATTCATTCCTTTTATTTAGTGATTTTTGGATTTTGAAGGGTCAATATCCCGGTATCAAACTCGGATCAGTGATTGGTGCAGATGGTGTTGCTCATATCCTAAAGACCAACACGCCCGAACTCCATGTAGGCCAACGCGTCCTGATCAACCCCGGCCATGGCTGGGATGAAGATGAAAGAGGACCTGAGCATGCATTTGCTATCTTAGGCTTGTTACCTTTGATAGGCACCTTGACAGAAGAACCTGTGGCTATTGATCATCAAGAACTCGTTGCTTGTCCTGACCATCTTTCCAATGCTGAAGCTGCTGCCTTGCCCTTGGCTGGTCTGACTGCTTACCGAGCTGTGTTTACAAAAGGACTCGTTAAAAAAGACGATCATGTCTTGATCACAGGCATTGGAGGTGGTGTTGCTTTGTTTGCTCTTCAATTTGCTGTAGCTGTAGGTGCTCATGTCTATGTGACATCATCCAGTCCTGAAAAGATCCAAAAAGCCATTCAACTGGGAGCCAAGGGTGGTGTCAACTACAAAGAAGGTAAAACAAGATAGGTCATCGTGTGTAACTAAGTTTTTTTTTTAATAGAAAACTGTATGGCACAACTCAAGAAATTGTTGGGCAGCCATTTGATTTCTGCTGTGATTGATGGTGCTGGTGGACCTTTGTGTGCTTCTTATCCTAGAGTGATGCGCACAGGTGGTATTATTGTCAACTATGGTCAAACAGCGAGTACACAAGGGTTTCCTTACACCATGACACATGTGTTGAAGAACATCGATGTCAAAGGCTCCACGATGGGATCCAGAAAAGAATTTAGAGACATGGTTCAGCTTGTTGAACAACATAAAATTAAGCCTGTTGTGTCTCATGTATGGCATGGATTGACAGCTGCTTCTATTGATGAAGCCATCGCTACCATGAGGTAAGTTCTTTTTTTTTTCAAGTACTATCTATTGACGTCTTGTATAAAGTAAAGGAGAACAATTTGGTAAATTGGTACTTGAATTTAGTCCTACAAGAGGCAGCCCAAAGCTTTAGAAAATAGTAATAATAATAATAATAATAATAATAATAATAATAATAAAATGAGATTTTTTATTATGTACATGTTGTCTAAATAATATCTATCGTTTGATAGAAAAGATCTTTCTTTTGATCCATTTGTAAAGTTCAACTAAAATAATATATACAATGGTAGAAGCAGCTGCCATACCCCATTCCCAACTGATACCCAAGTGCTTGAATACTTCTGTATTGATACTATCAGATTCATGTGAGTCAAGATGTTTACAAACAAACAATACACTTACACAGGCACATAGAGTACAATAAACATGATACCAAAACCAAAGACCCAAGAGGCATACATGTAATAATTTTGTCTACGAGTGAATCCTTTCCAGGTCCAAGTAGGCATCATTAAGTCTCGACACGTTTGGGCATGAAGCAACAACAAGACAGTCATATTGACAAACAAGGCACCACGGGCATGATAGACATCTATACAGGTGTCGCGGTATTCGTTTTGATTAAGTGATTTGTTACAGTCAATACCAAGATCACCACTTCCATAGCCATAAATAACAATAGCATAGTTGGCCAAACAGATCAAACCCATCATGATACCATAATACAAGATATCAATAATGTTGCGATAACAGAACAAGGACTCTTTTTCGGTACGAGGTGGTACAGACATTTGCTTAGGATGAACAGGCTCAAGGCCCAAAGCCATGGCTGGAGGAGCACTTGTGATCAAGTTGTTGAACAGAATCTGAATAGGTGATAAGGGATACACAATTTCATTACCGTTTCTAAAGGCCAGACAAAGGATAAGAGGTGTCAGTTCAGCCACATTGACAGAGACCATATGGACCACGAATTTAGAAATGTTGGCAAACACACGTCTTCCTTCTTCAACAGCATCTACAATAGTAGCAAAGTTATCATCTACCAGAATAATATCCGAAGCTTGCTTGGCTACATCGGAACCACCTTGACCCATCGCAATGCCGATATCCGATTCCTTTAGAGAAGGACTATCATTCACGCCATCACCTGTCATGGCAGTAATACATTTACGACGATGAAGTGCTTCAATCATCTTGACTTTGGTATCAGGACTACAACGGGCAATGACCAGAGGAAGTTCAGGTAATTCATCGATGCGTTCTTCAGAAAGTTTATCGAAGGCTTGAGCAGACATCACTAGGTCATCTTTACTTCCATCAGCAGGAATAATGCCCACTTCACGAGCAATGGCCTTGGCAGTAGCAAAATGATCGCCAGTCAACATATGAACAGTGATACCAGCACGATGGCATTTCTCTACAGCACCCTTTGATTCAGCTCGAGGAGGATCGTAGATACCAACAAGACCCAAAAAGACCATGTCTTTTTCAACATCTTCACGAGACATTTCACCTTTTTCTTCCTGCACAACACGTTTGTAGGCCAATGTGAGGACACGGAGACCATTTTCAGCCAAGTTTTCGACTTTGGGTAAAACCAGTTCTTCAAGTTCTGATGTCGTCATGGGCTTCACAACATCTTGACTTGATAATTGGATACCAGTACAGCAATTAAGTACACGCTCAGTCGCACCTTTCAAAAAAGCCATTGTGCTACCATCATCTGACTCACAAAGAACACTCATGCGCTTAATTGAAGAATCAAAAGGGAATTCAGTCTTGAGTTTCCAGCCTTTTTCAGTCAAGGCAGGTTTGCTCATGTACAGTTTGTGAGCAAATACTTGCAGCGCCACTTCAGTAGGATCACCAAGGCCGTACCATTCATTGGTTTCATGATCTTGACGTACTTGACTCATGTTACAAAGAGCAGCAGTTTGAACCAATTGACGCAAACCAAAATTCATAGTGTCTTGTGTCATTTTCTCTTGAGTTTCTTCAGAACAAACGTCACCTTCAATATTAAAGCCAAGACCGCTCACAGAATAAAAACCAGTATCAGGTCGCCAGAAACGAGTCAAGACCATCTTGGATTGTGTCAATGTACCAGTCTTGTCAGAACAAATGTTGGTAACTGCACCCAAGTTTTCAAGTGCCACTAAGCGACGCACAAGGGCATTGGCTCTAGCCATCGCATTGACACCGAATGCTTGAGTCAATGTGACAACGGCAATAAGGCCTTCAGGAATCACAGCAATCGCAGTAGAAATAGCATATAAAACCACTTGATCATCCACTTTGAATTTTGCAGCGCCAAACACGATAATCAAGGCAATAATGGCAATGACCAAAAGCACAAGTGCCATTCGATCCAGTGATTTTTGAAGAGGTGTACGAGCATTATCGTCACTTGTCAACAGACGTTTTGCAATTTTACCAATTTCAGTCTGCATACCAGTTGCAGTAATAATGCCTCGACCACGTCCTTTGACAAGTGTGGTACTAGAGTAAAGCATGTTGATACGGTCACCTAGTGGAACTTCAGCAGATTCAAGAACATCGTTTCTATAAAGTAACAAGTTAATAAAGAGGGTTCATTGAATCAAAAACAAACTTACACTTTACTAACTGGAAGTGATTCGCCTGTAAGTAATGCTTCATCAATATCCATATTAAAGGCATCTACAACTCGACAATCTGCACCAACCACATCACCATTGGAGAGGATAACAATATCACCGGGAACCAAGTCTTTTGTAGGAATTGTTTTTTCATGACCATCACGAATGACTTGAGCAGTAGGAGAAGCCATTTGTCGAAGTGATTCCATTGTCTTTTCAGCCTTGAATTCTTGAGCAAAACCAATACCGGCATTCAAGATCATAATAAAAGCAATGACACCACCTTCAACCCAATCTTTGAATGCAAAAGAAACAGCCATTGCAATGACCAAGATCAATACCATGACATTCAAGAATTGCTTCAATAAAAGCTTGATAGGATTAACACCGCCATCTCCCTCCATTTCATTTGAGCCATACTGAGTACGTTTTTCTTGAATAACGGATTCCTTGAGACCATCTTCCAAGTCAGTTTTCATCAATTCAGCAACAGTTTCAATTTTCATGGTATGATAAGGTGGTCCTTCAGCCACAGGTTGATTTGATTTTTTCTTGCGTCGAATGAGATTAAGTTTGCGCATTTTGATCTTTTCTAGTATGGACTTGCTATCGTCATTGATCATCGTGGTAGAAGAGGCCCTTGTAGAGGTTCTTTCATTGTGCAACATTGGTTTTTTATGATTGACATGTGTTGTATCAAAGGCAATTCCAGATGTATTTGGATTATTATTTTGCATAAAAAATATAAGTAACGAAAAAGAAAAAGAAAGATAGATCTGATCTCCCCCTCCCCCCTTTTGTACCTTGTTGAATTTTCAAGACAGAAACTCGAGAATAGGATAAACGCAAAAAGAGAAAGAGTGAATTCACCACTAGGTCATTATTAAAAGTTTAATTGGCTAGAATGCAGGCATGGTTTAAACAAAGACTATCGTCACACTTTATGTTTCCCTGTTATTCTAGAACTTACTAGAGTACATCTCTTTCTTTCTATACTATCAAGAGAAACATATATATATACAGCCATTCATTATAATGAAATGCCTTGAATTCGAGACATCAAACTGTGATTCAATCACGCTATTGTAGAAACGTCAGAAAAAAAGGTTCTTGTACAAATAAGGATATGCGTCAATAGTGCGATTGGCTAATTCTCAAAGATCTATCGGAAGATAATGTTAATGCAATACCACACGTCTAAATATTACTCAAGATGGATATGTGTGTGATACAAATACATGTATAAACAAATGCAGAGTCTAAAATGCAACCTGAAAACAAAAAAAAAAAGAAGGAACGGAAAACGGTAGAGATCAACTTTTGTACTACATTCAATTATATATACATAGCGTAAATAGCGCAAATCCAAATATGGTAATAGGTGAAAAGCAAAAAGTCGGTACACGTTATCATGTCAGTGTTGCACAGAAATTACGCTCTAAAACAAAAAAAATTCTATTAAACATAAAAAGTCGACAATTTTTGACATACAAGCATTGAGCGATAAATAAATGAGGTATCTATGCACTCATCGAATGAAATAATGGATACATTAGTAATGTAGTTTATACCCTATTCAATGTGTGTGCTATAGGCTTCTTGTTAGAACACATTTCTTAACACTTTGACATCTTTCATGATTAAACATTTCCTTTCATTATGAAGAATCAACTGTACTTTTAACAAAATAAATTATTTGGATAAACTATTCAGTAGTATATTACCTGATTGTGTAATAGAGACACTAGGCAAATAAGTGCTTCAACAGTAAAAAAAAAAAAGAAGACAACAATCTATACGAATCTTCTTTTTCTTGTACACAGTACAAAACCTACGTATACACTTACAAACACTCTAAATGCCTAAAAATCATGTCTAATAGCATACACAATACCTTTAGATCAAAAAAAGCAACCTGAAAAAAATGGTCGAAATCGCCTTTCGACCAAAGGGTATTACTCATGAAAAAAGCTTGTTTGACAACCTTCAATCTTCTCTTAGACGCTGCAAGACAAAAAATAGAGCTATCAACAAGCCTAAATACTCAAAATGTGCTTCAGAGGCTCTAGTTTTTGGTGAGCGTGTTTTTTTAACAGCTGTACTACACAAATGATGGGATATGGGCAAAAAAACTTATAAACATCTTTGCCTATTTGCTCAATACTTTAGCAGCAAAGTTACTGCGCTCTTTATATCAATAGAATCAGAAGACAAAGATCTACAACTTTTGTCACTATACCAAAGCCCAATAACTGCGTCTTTATGCAGTTCTCAGCAAAGCCCTATTTTTTTTTAAAAGGTTTTTATTTTTTGCTCCACGTAAACTATGACTAAAGCCTGTCAAGTGGTGGTCACAATTTTGAGAGATACAAAGGGAAAATACATAAAGTAATTAATTATAAACATTTATGCAAGTGTTTCTCGTCAATCAGAGAATTGGGAGAAGCATGAGTGGATGAAAGAAGTAGAATTGGATTAAACGGAATTTCATTGAAGATAGTATTCCAATGGGATTTTCAAATTTGACCCATGCCTTGGAATACTATTTCTTGAGCATCTAACTCACTATTCTGAGTATAACGAATGGAATGGAAGTTCATATATCAGATTGCTTGTATGATATCATCAACAGTAGTGGTTGGCCATAAAAATTCAAATATAAGCTCTTTTCAAAAATGTGTTTTTGGAGGGAATGAAAAGAGCATATGGTTGTCGTTTTCAGTATAAAGACCACAAATTTGGCATAAAAGAGTTGGAAATCGTTCAGGCAAGAAGCGATTCATACGTATCTTTGTAGGCAGCTTATAGTTTATGTATCGATCCACCACATTTCTCACAGCGGCGGTAAGGGACAATGTCCAAAATGAGTCCCAAAAAGTAGGGAAAATGGCTAACAGGGTGGAAGGAGCAGGATAAGACTCCAAGCAAGTCATTTGATATACCTTAGAGCTGATCCCATCGCTCGGTCTCTTGATAGATAGAACAGAAAAGCAGTTTAGAAAAGAGGCAAAGCTGAATCCTGCATTTATGTCTGAAGAGATGGCATTGGTGGGAGAAGATATCGCTAAATGGCGTTGAAAAAAGGGAGCAACACATATAGTTCCTGCTAAACCACGAACTAACCTCTGTTAAATTGTTTGCAACTCTTCGGGGATATTTTGAGGGAGCTTCCAAAGAATAACCTTGGCAAAATGATCGCACACCATGAGGCCATTAACTTGGATTTGACGCATATCAGGAGGCAGAAAAGGTCGCTGAGCATGCCTATAATGCATAACCACAGAGATTGGTAGTAACATACAAACTGTTGGATTGAACTCCATAGTATCAAAGTTTTTAGAAAGTCTATCTATAGACACATAGAGCAATTGAATCATACTGACTTTGTTAGTGGCGCCATTGGATCGATTTATAAATTTTCTTGTAGATGGGAAGAGCAAAGGAACTTGTACATGCGAGGCCCCTGTGACATTATGCATATGAAGCCGAATAATTTTCAGCCAATGTGCTGAAGAGCGATTCAAAGGCAAAGAAAAGGTACAGCGAAAAAACAGTGCGTCTCTCTGTAGCAGAGGGCCCAAGATACCTAATCTACCCTTGTCTTTCGGAAGTACCAACGTTGACCAAGCTATTCGAGGGAAAATCTGTCTATTCAAAAATTGGCTTGCCAATGATCGAATACGAGACAGCTCTTGTGTAGTAAAAGGGATGACTCGACACAAGTACCAGCAGTTGGATAGGATCAACGTGTTGGTGATGGTGGAGCGAAAACACATCAAGTTCCACAAAAGTGTAGATTCCATGTGAGGTCAACTCACACACAAAAGAAGGGCACATTTTACCATCAACAAACAACGCAAAGCACTTAGGTGTACGGACACCAAGAGACACCTGATGATCAATAGATCGTTTGCACTCTAGAGCCAGCTTAGAGCGATCACTCAAAATTTGACTTGACTTGGTGCCAGGCTTCTTGACCTCCACGCAAAGCAACCCAAAAGAATTATCGTCGATAGGCAGAAAGACGAAAAATCGGGTTTAGCTTTGCTGCTGCTGCTGCTACTGCTGTCTGTCTAAATTGGGATGGCCATATGGTATTTTTCCATAGGACCGTGTGGATGAGACATTCTTGTCACGCAAGAGTATGTTTCTCAGAAACGGATACAATGCTTGGTCATGAAGTCTTCTTCAGTTCTACACTCAGTCCTCCAGTTTTCAAATTGTCAAGCATTTCTTTAACAACTCGTACCAAGGCATCTTCTTCTTCCTTCTTCGATTTCTTTGCATACCGCGACATCTGGTACTGCAAGTACTGCACATCTTTTTCTTCTCTCATCATTATATCATCGTCATCATTGCCATCATTGCTTCTTCCTTCTTTTTCTTCTTGCTCCAGCTCCCACTGTGTCTTCAAGTCAATGAACATGACTAGAATTTCATGCTCGAATTGCTTCTTCTTTGTGGCAGGAGTGAGCGCTTTTCTTATTTTTTTGAAGTTTTGGCTTCAAGGCAGAATCCTTCAACAGCAACTGGCACTTCCAAGATAAAGAAAGCAGCAAGTATTGACTTTCTCTTAGCATCTTCTTGTTCCTCACCAGCTCAACAACACGTCTTCTTTCTTTGTTGAAAACTTTTATCAAGTCTTCATCACCAACAGACCAGCGACCAAAGACACCTTCTTCTTCACCATGATCTTGGCATAAGACCATGTTTTTTCTGTGTTGGTTGTTGTTGCTGTCATAGCAATGCTTGCTTGCTGCTTGATATGCTTTTTCCAGGCTGCCTTAGCATTACCCTTCTTAGCTTCTATGCCTCTTGAATTGGCGTACTTGAAAAAGGCACTTGCAAGCTTGCTATATTCTTCATCTTGATCTTTGCCAATGTTAGCTTTTATGTGCTGACTGTGCCTTTCAATAAAATCAGCGAGTAATGGTATATCATCCTTTTCTTCGCACAGATCGAGAAAAATCTTGAAGATATGTGAGTAAGTTGTCATATTATGGGGTTGAGATTCGAGAATTGAATATGGAAAAGAAAGATGATATTAATGTAAAACACCACAGTCCTATTCTTTACTTTTTCACATAGTACAAATGTACAATTTTATTATAAATACTCTCTATTTTTCTGAAATAAAGGAGGTCATTCAGTGAGCATTATAAGCTGTGTAACAAATAAAAGCATAGCATTTACTATCTCAGTGGATGGTAACAGACTTAATAATTTTATTTTTTATCTTTGGGCTTCCTTCCCGAAACATACTTGTTAACATCTTATTTTTTTTTTTTTTTTTATTTTCGAATCCATATTTGAACACTATCTTTGATCTACGAAGAGCATTATCTTTATATTATAAGGAACATTATCAAGCGTAGTTATAAGTCCTCTATGAACATTATCTTTATTTTATAAGGAGCATTATCAAGTAATCGAATCATAAATTTTTAATTGAACATTATCTTACAATAGTAATTTTTATCACAATTTCTTTTTATATTTAATCTCTTTGAAGTTAAAGACATTACAGCAGAAGCAATGGAAGATTCTGGCTAAATCTTTACTCAAATATCGAAGAAAAATACAATCGCTTACGCTGTGACGAGAATATATATATATATATTTTTCAAATCTAAAAGTAGTTATCTTCCAGAAATGTATTTCGGTTGGCACAAATAACATACTTGCACACTGTTGTTAATTTTTTGAAACTCATACTTAAAGATTGCTAGTTTATTGATTTTGTAGAAAAGATCCTTTTGAACACATGGTCCAATGTGGCCTTCGACTGTTCAGACTCGATCAATTTATAAAAATGAATGGCTTTACTAAGCTAAAAAAAACCACCTTAAGAGAATAGGGGCAAAAAAGGAATGGAGAGAAGAGCGTTGATCTAATGTTGTGTCTGGGCGTGAATTTGTAACCAGAGAAGAAACAGAAACATTTGGTTGGATGTTGGAAGAAGTAGATTGTTTGTGGTAGCATGTTACATAGAGGTGATTTTGGATAGAAGCAAATGTATAGAGGTCCATCTGGTACTCCAATAAAGTACAGAGCTAATGTTCTTGAGTATTGTTGTGAAAAAAAACAACTTACGAATTTCTGAAAGACAAAGAGCTTGGTCAAGGACACTTTTGCGTTCTCTAAAGCCACCTTGAGCAGTGTCTAAGGACGATACTTGGTCTTGGAAAAGTTCTTTGATGCATTTTTCGATTGTTTTTTCCGGAGATAGTAGTCAGACTAATTAGTCAGTAGCTGACTGGGTCAGTCAAGTTGCCCTTCTCATGAATTGGGACTATTTGTACGACTCGTCAATAGTAAGGCGTGTATGATCAACACCAGCACAGATCAAAAATACGGAAAATTAAGGAATCACTATAATTTTCGATATGTCTACAGGAAGCAGAGGTAGAGCCATAAAAGATCGCGGTAATAGCCGTAGATGTTAGAAACTTCTCATGAATGTAAGAAAATACATATGTATCTTCAAACTCCGTTAACATTTATACCGACTTACAAGTATGCCACTTGTGTATTCAAAAAAAATAAAACAAAAACCACTATAAAACAAAACAAAAATATTTTTTGTAATGACAGAAAAATAAAAAAGCAGAAGATTTCATATTTTCTGCTTAAAATTAGAAAAAAAGCCAGCTTTTCAATTTTTCTGCCTTAAATAAATAAACGAGTCTACCGGATGATGGCTTTACTGTTTTAGTATAAAAGAAGAGATCAATGATCGGTAGACTTGTTTTTTATTTTAAAGCAGAAAAATTGAAAAACAAGCTTTTTTCAAAATTTCAAGCACAAAATATGAAATCTTTTACTTTTTTATTTTTTTGTCATTGCAGAAAATATTTTTGATTTATTTTACAATAATGGTTTTAATTCTAGAATAGCGGTTTTTATTACTTTTCAAAAAATATTTTTTTGAGTACGCAAATGGCATACTTGTAATTTCGGCATAACTGTCAATATTTTTATGATTTCTGAAAATGCTTTTTTTTTTCTTTTTTTAGGTAAGCCCATCACACTGACCACGAAGGCCTGAGGTATAAAAGTCTTTCTATAATTCTCTCTATCGCCCTAGTTACTTTTTTATAGAGTTGTCACTACAGCGTAAGCGATGGAAGAAAAATGCAGTTGCTCACGCTGTGGTGTATGGTTACCATGGTTACCATGGCTACTATGGCTACTATGGCTATTATAGCTGTCGTAATTATTCTGCTGCAAGAGTGAACCTAGCCAAAAAAATCGATCATCAAGAGCATTCAATAAGGATATCTAATTGCAGCAGTTGACGTTGTCAACGGCTAGTAGTTGCTTTTCAAAAATGATTTTCAGCTGCCGCTTGCTTAATTCGAGTTTGCTAAAATTTATGCAAAGGAAGGGTGTAGTTGACCTGTGAGCCTGGTTTAAAATAGAACAAAGCAACTGTTATGAGATCAAGAGAGAATAATGTTGTGAGATGAAGAGAGAATAGATATAAGATAAGAGAAAAGGTAAGAACACAGAGAAAGTCCGTTAGAACTTGTATAGGCTTTTATTTCTCCAAGAAAATGTTATCTTTCAATTGCTATAAAATGTCGATGTATTTATACTTTTTCTTCTCGGTCAAAACAATTGTTTTGGGTTAGCTTCTTGACTACGGATTGATTTGTTAGATCAGGAGCAATTGAGAGAAATGCCTTTAGAGGAAGTTGTCAGCTCAGCCAATAGTACATGATCTGACCTGAACTTGAACAAACTATTACATATTTGTCAAATGCCAACACCAATGCCTTTGTCAGCTCTAACTGTCACTTTATGAGTGCCATTAATAATAACAGAGTCACTAGGTTCATAATCTCTGTCTATGAGGATGATGTAGTACTTCTAGTAGAATGAGTAAATGTCAGTGACTATAGACCCATTGCAATTGCCATAGATGTGATCTGGTCTTTTGCCATGATCATCATTTATTGATCTATGCATATAAATCTATATATGTTCACAACAATATTAATACTTAGTCTTTTAAGGTATAGCTAGTGTAAGAAGGGATGAATAATGCTGTGTATACAACAGCTACACCTTTCAAGTATCTATATACATACCATGATAAACTCTATCTTTGGGTCTTCAAATGCAATTCCTCATTGTTCAAACCTTTTGCCCCATGAAGAAACAGAAGCAGAATCAAAAGAACGCCCGGATTACGTTTGTGACAAATATAAAAACCAAGAGTATGACTACCCTACTTTGTATGGTGAAATTAAGACGAATGAAAACATAAGTAAATTAAATCAAGACCTGTACCGACTGGCTTATTTCACGAAAAATGCAATAGAAACGTACAACTTGGGAACGTGCTTATCTTTCCAGGCAATTGGTGCTCTTGTCCATTTTTATCCTATGACTCTGCAACATCAATCCTCCTATGTCTTTATGAATATTGCTACTTTAAAGAAGTACTGAATAGTCTCACTGTATTTCTTTGTTTTCTTTTTTATTCTATTCTATTTTCATTTCACAACCCAAACATCACATAGATAATTATACCTTTAAGGTCGGATAAACTAATCTTCTTATCAAAGGAATCGAATTGGAACTACTTTAGTTTATATGGATTAGGAACAGACTGTCAATGGACATGTCTTAGAAATATACTTGCGTCAGTCAATTAGGTAGGGTTTGATCTGCGATAGAACAATGTAGGAAATTATTTCAACAAACTATTTTAGCATCTTCTTGTCATTTTCGTTGTCACGTCAAATCGGATCAAGCATTGTTGACCTCAATAGTTTATCCATCATGATAAGGCCTGAATAACAAGAGTCACTAAGTCTGTTACCACCGATCTAAGTTGTCTCTTGATTTATCATTGGATTAGAATCAATCTCTTTAGAATCAATAGACGAAGCGAGCATAAGATCTATTACAGCTACTGTATCTGTATTCTGGTCACTTAGCCATGAATATCTGTAAGTGACAATAAAGTCTGATATTTACTTGTAATATGTATATAAATTCTATATGTTCACAACACTAGTGTAAGTAGCAATATAAATATAAATACAGCATTAAAGAATTGCTGTTTTATTTTGGTCTTTGAATACAACGATTTCTGCTGTCAAGCTTTTGTGAAAGATCATTGTTTCTGACTAGCTCCTGAGTATCGAAGAAAAACAGCTCACTGCATAAAGCAAACGTTTCAACTGCAATTTTCTTTAAAGAAGGGCTTGCTTCAGCCAAATTTACAATATCTTGACTTCTTGTTGTCATGCCAGCAAAGTCAATTGTTAACAAGCGAACATCTTGATCAACGCATTCTAGGTAGGCAAGTAAGTCTTGTGTGTTGCTATCAACGCTTAAATTATTCAAGGTATCTTGCGAGTTACTTTGTAAGTCACGTGATTTGAATGGTGAGGAAGCCCAGCTACAAGGAGAAACGAACATCTTTGTCGCTAAAAATCTTTCCTTCAAATTTGTTACCATGGATATGAGTTTTATCAGTCTCTGTTATCAACACCTTCATTTGTGGGAGATTTACGAGCATAACCGATGATTTCAGAGCCATCCTTTTTTAAATTCTTCAAGAATTCTTGGTACCTCGGTAAGTAAATTTCGTGTGGTCATCCTGGTGACAATATCTGCACCACATTGACATGTTGTTCCAAGTGGCTCTAAATACTTCAGTGTTCGATTCCATCCAACTAATCTGATGACTGAGTTTTTGGAATTTCTTGGAAGTGGGAGTATTGTCTGGTTGATAGATGTCAAGTACCGCATAACAGCTACCCATAAAGAGACCCGTTGCCTGTTCAGTGGTGATTCCAATATCCAAAATATTTCCAAAAATTGCCAAGCTCGTATTAAGTCCACTGAGCACCTCCTTAGAGGTAAGCATAGGTAGGTGAGTGAGTTTTAGAGTAATGACCTGTGATTGGTCCGTAATCGCTTTACAAGGTAGTACTTGGAGCTTGGCTTCACTAAAATTGATACCTTTACGAGAAATGTTGCTTATGTCGTTATATCTAGTAACATAAACGTCAAGGTAACGAGTCGCACCATCGCTAAGTGCCATACAAGCGTGTACGTTAGGGTGTTGGTTTTTCAGCTCGACCATACATTGTTGATCGGTATACTGCTTTTTACATTCGGTAATATCGAAAAGGTACGCTCCTTCTGAACGAGAAGAGCGATAAATCCTGGTTTGCAGGACACGGTGAATATCTGGTTTCTCTTCTGGATGAGGAGTGATATCAGTGTGAAGTAGCGACACATTTTTAATGCGTGTCGCTTCAGCATATCTTTTACGCCTAGATTTTTGTATGGAAGAAAGCATGATTGAATAGGGATTAAGCGACCATCCGCCTTTCAGCCGTCTTCAATATTTATTGTCTGGCGACCAAAGAGAGACTTTTTCAGCCGTCTTTGGTATTTATTGTCTGGCGACCAAAGAAAAACTTTGTCAGCCGTCTTCGGTATTTATTGTCTGACGACCAAAGAGAGACTTTGTCAGCCGTCTTCCATCCGTCTTTCAACTGTCTTCCATCTGTCTTTCAAGCGTTCTCATCAATAATTATCTAAACTATGACTACCACTAGAAACAAAGCAATGTGTATGTTTTATTATGTCGATTCTACTCCAGAGAATGTTGAGATATGTAAAAAAAAAAAAAAAAAAAAAGCTACAAGAAACAGGTTCGGAAATATGTTATAATACTACACCAAACCAGCCTATACTCGTTGCTCAACAAAGAATACTTGGTGACCTCTTAACCTATCGCAGATATCTGGATGTTCTGCCCAGTGAAAAAGTAAACCAAAAGAGAAAAAGATGCGAACTTTGTAAGCTTAAAAAAGGAAAATAAATGTGGTAACGCAACACTAACCTTTTTTAAGACACTGACGCACAAGTAGTTCAATTCATCAATAACATTTATTGTGTCGAAGATTCAAATAACCATGAAGTTTATCAAACGAAACTGGTCACTACACACGAAATATCTGATACAGTTAATGAATATACAACTATATTTGAAAACAAAACATTTCTGGCATTCGCTCGATGGTGTTCAACTAAAAAAGCGTTATTTTTACGGGCCAAAGAAAGTAGAAATGCTTCAACCCGTAGAAGAGAGCTTTGTGTTATGAACGATATTTATTATGGTAGTATCACACTGCTAAGCTTGAACATTGGCTAATGTGTTTTTTTTTTTTGCAGATTGCATGTTGACTTCAATTAGTGAATATTTGCCGAATTACCAACAATCATTAAAAACTTTACAAAATGATGAGTTTGAAATTATAAGATATGCTAGGAAGTCTCCTACCACAGACAGTTTGAATACGAGAGTAAGACTACTTGAATCAATGATCAACAATTTGCGTTCTCGTTCTTTCGCTACACGGGTTTATGTCTCTGCTTGTTCACGTTCATCAACGCCTTTTTTAGAACGAGATTTAAAAAGTGATGAAATTTATAAGAAATTAGAGCATCCTTAGCGGACTTTCCAAAATGAAAAGTTTTTTATTTTAGATAGGTCAAACATTTTTTAGCGGACTTTCCATCAGACTTTTTAAAATGAAAAAAAATAAAAATTTCCTCCAAAACTATCTAGAATAAAAAGTTTTCGGTAGACTTTTCAAAACTTTTTCCCTGAAAATTTAAAATTTAAAATTTAAAATTTAAAATGTCCACTATCACTCAAAAAAACAACCAAACGTGCCAGAACTGCACCTACCACCACTACTACCACTGCCTCAGCTTCCTCTTCAGTTGACCTAGTCATCACCGAAGAAGATGCCGAAGATGATCTCGAGTCAATTACCGAGACTCCCAAGAAAGGCCAAAGGTAAAGGAAAACAGTGGTTGGCCACCGAGAAGGAGGAATTGTGTGTCTCTTGGGTGAACACTTCGATTGATCCGGTCAAAGGATCGGATCAAAAGCTCAAGACATATTGGAGTCGTATTCACGAGTGTCGTGAGATGAAGAGAGAATAGATATAAGATAAGAGAAAAGGTAAGAACACAGAGAAAGTCCGTTAGAACTTGTATAGGCTTTTATTTCTCCAAGAAAATGTTATCTTTCAATTGCTATAAAATGTCGATGTATTTATACTTTTTCTTCTCGGTCAAAACAATTGTTTTGGGTTAGCTTCTTGACTACGGATTGATTTGTTAGATCAGGAGCAATTGAGAGAAATGCCTTTAGAGGAAGTTGTCAGCTCAGCCAATAGTACATGATCTGACCTGAACTTGAACAAACTATTACATATTTGTCAAATGCCAACACCAATGCCTTTGTCAGCTCTAACTGTCACTTTATGAGTGCCATTAATAATAACAGAGTCACTAGGTTCATAATCTCTGTCTATGAGGATGATGTAGTACTTCTAGTAGAATGAGTAAATGTCAGTGACTATAGACCCATTGCAATTGCCATAGATGTGATCTGGTCTTTTGCCATGATCATCATTTATTGATCTATGCATATAAATCTATATATGTTCACAACAACGAGAACTACGAGCAAAGCCGAGTGGAAAAAGAATTCGGTTCTTATCGTGAAGCAAAGGCTCTTGAACAACAGTTCAGGAAGATCAAAACCGACGTGCTTGCTTTCTGTGGCCACTACAACAGAATAAAAAATCAGAACAAAAGTGGAACCAACCAGTCCGATGTGGTAAGTAGCTAATATTGAACTTTGATCTGTGCTAACATGTTGAAGTTGAAACTTGCCAAGAAGGCATTTTGGGATCCTGAGGGTCGTGATTTCGAGTTCGTGGACTGTTGGGAATTGTTGAGGGACGTTCCCAAGTTCCAAAGTGTAGCTGACTCTGCAAAGAAACCAAAGAAGAAAGCTGATGAGGAGGTTAAGGCCCAATATGAACAGCGGCCTATGGGCAACAAGAAGTCTCTTGCTCTTGTTGCTCAAAAGCAAACAGAAATTGGAAAGCAGCAAGCCATCCTCGAGAAAATCAAGCTTGAAGCTGCTTTCAATGCGAGCATGGAGCAAGTCTTCAGAAAAAATGTGGCCATCGCTGAAAACGCTGCAAGAGAAGCGCATGAGCGCCACATTATGTCTGTGGACATCTCGTCCATCCTTGAAGAAGATAGACAGGAGTACTACCAGTACGAGAGAATGAAGATCATTGCGCGTATCAGGAAGGAGAAGGCTGAGATGGAGATGGCCGAAAAGAAGGAGAAGGAGAAGGAGCAAATCGTTTTGGATGATGATTCATCTTGTAATGATGATTTTGAAGACGTTGAAGAAGAAATTCAATCAATTGAATCAAATAAATAAATAATCCATTTTTCAACAATATTCTCAGTTATAATATGTTTTTATTTCATTTTCTAGTAGGTACATCCTTGTAAATTACCCGAAGATGATTGATAAGATCGGTTTGCAACTGGTTGTGAAGATCTTTATCGCGAATCGTTCTGTGAATTTCAACA